>NC_072732.1:79661815-80005807 GCF_026930045.1 Uloborus diversus | reverse complement strand
AAATATGAAGTTACGAGAGTTTCATTTAATGTCTGTGAGTTATTGAAATAATTTTAAGTTTTAGTTCTACAGCAACAAGACCTATTTTAAGTCTGATTATTATTATTGCGTGTGTGCACATCAAAAAATATAAGGAAAAAAACCAGCCATCATTCATTTGAATTTTAACGTCTTGAATTCTTTTTTTTTTTTCAATTTCAAATTGCGATAGCACCCTACTCGTTGGGTTTCTTATTTCGTACAAATGGAATGGAATTGGACAAGAAATTTGCACCCGTCATAGTATCACTGGTGATTTTATAGCATAGGTAATACGAGGCATATCATAAAAGAAAAAAAAAGGGTGATTAGAATGCGGTAATAAAGATCATCATTTGATGGCATATATATCCACCAGTACACTTACCAAACCAAGCCCTGTGACACGACAGCCCGTGAGTGCCAAGGCCCTACTGTGCCCAACTCAGTTTTCTACGAGTACACTTATAATAAAGATTATTTACTGTTCACTCTCGAAATGAATGTTAAAAACAACCGTCGTTATGGCAATCTGAAAAATTAGAGCAGCATCAACTTTGGTCAAGTGAGTATAATAAGCTATTTTTGATCGCAAAAAAAGTGCGCTATTTAGTAAATTTCATGTTCATGGACTCGGACAACTTTCATCAAAACTATCGTAGAAGTAGCAGGGCAAACTTAGCGGTCGCTACTGGTCACTAGGCAGCTAATGAAAAATAAAATGGTGATTTAAATCTTAACTGTCAATTGACATCTCAAAAAATAAATTAATAATTTTCTAGTGCACAATAGGCATGAAGTAATTGCTGTAATTTGTTCCACCAAAATCAAGATGCAGCCTTAAAAAAATAATTTAATAAAATACTAGAGGACCCGACAGACGTTGTTCTGTTCAAACTTTGTAAATTGAAAAGTTAAAATATTTCAAGTGTTTGAACCGTTTTGTTGAAAAATATGTAAGAAGAAACTGTTTTTAAGATGCTTGGTGTCAGAATACGGGTATTTGTTACAACTTGATTTATCTGATGCCCACTGAGCAGTTGTTTGATTAACTATTTTTTCTCGCATACTTGAAAGATCTTCATAGATTGTATGGTTTGTTCCTTCAGTCATACTCAAAGGATAAAAATCGTCCTCAGATATTAAGTGCAAAAAACTAACTACCCATCTAGAACAAACGGGAAATCCCGCTGCAACATCCCCCATATGGAAAAAAAAAAAAAACAGTTTAAAGGATATCGTTTAAAAAAATGATAAAGGTAAAATCAGTTCTCTGAAAAGGCAAAAATCACTCATCCCTCCCTCTCCTGATCAAAAACAAACACATTCTTCAACGTGATTAAACACTATTTAAAAACAAAAACCAATTCTTTGAAATTTGAAATATTTCGCCAAATAAACAAAAAATACAATAAATTACATTAACAGTAGCTTTAAAATATAAACAAATGATAACGCAACTCTATTGTTATAGCCAAATTCGCCAAGCTACCACGTTACTTTAATCCAGCCGATCAGTGAGCGAAGCCAACTCCGACCGATTAGCGGTCCGATCTTTTGAACGAAAACTTTTTAAACTTCAAATATTGTCTAATTTGTTCTTTCCACCAAAGATAAAGATCTTCCACTGCACTGATATTTTGTGTACAGAACTACTCTGTTGCAATTTATCTGGACGAAAATTGAACTAGTTTCGTCTTTAAATTCCATCATCTTTTCCTTGAATAATGTACTGATTAGTTAGATAATCCTTAAAGTCTTCTTGACATTGGTGCCCAAACTCAGATGGATTTGAGCCGAGAAAGAAACGTTGCTAGGTACAGTACTTTCTGATCATTTGGTTAGGAAAACCTAAAGCACCGATCGTGTCACATGGTTCAACTACGATGATAGAACTCACGTTTTGCGTGAACCTTCCAGTACTTGATTTTAAAATAATGACGGGCCTAAAATCGTTGCTTTCAAGTAATCAAGTCCTCACTCTCTCTCTCTCTCTTCGTTTTATCTATTCTCAATTGACATATCACAGTAGGAAATTTCATTACAAAAAGCAGAGCTGGCTTTCTTATTGTCCTTTGGCAACGGAATAAATATTTATTTCAGTTCTCGCTCAACAATTGGTTAAAATAAATATTGATCATTTGGGAGATATAACAATCCAATGTTTAAATTAATTAATAAATTAACAAAAAAAGTTTCCGATTCGATATATCGTGCTTCGAAACCATGCTTGCCACAACTTAATTACGTATAAAAAATTTGATCAAAATCGGTCCATGCGTTTCAAAGCCTTATGGTGACAAACGTCCGCACAGAAGATTTTTATATATTAAGATATTACCGTAAAACGGGGGAACATTGCTCTTCTAGGGATAACATTGCTCCAAAAAGTGAAAGTGTTTGTTACTGATTTTCGAGGACTTCAGTGACGAAATGGTTGACAATGAAGAATTTCTTTCAACTAGGTAGAAGATAATAGTAAACAGGTGGGGAAGTAGCCAATTCGAGACCGAATATCAGTAAATAAAACTTTTACACTTTTTTGGAGCAACGTTATTCCTAGAGAAGCAATGTTTCCCCGTTTTACGGTACAGTAAAACATTAATTTATGTATTTAGGATTATTAATTTCAACAAATTATGACACATAAATATATACAGTAGACCCCCGTTTTACGTGGGTTTATTTTACGCGGTTTCGATTATACACGGTTTAAGATTTGACACCTTTATTTTATTTTACGCGGATGAATTTCGGTTTCACGCGGATGCGGCTATGCAAACAGATAAAATTTTCCCCTCTTTCAAAATCCAAACTTCTAAAGATTGCAGATTGCGCGTAATCAACTGCATTTTGGCGTGCTAATGATCGAGCTTGGGCCACTGGAGACATTTTATGCGATTGGTTCCAGAGCTCTTTCCAGAAGTAAAATTATTAAACTCACACAGTTCAGAATTCACTGGAAGAAGAGCTTTTAGGAGTGACAAAGAAGGACAAAAGCAACGAAGATACCGACTTCGGTGACACACAACCAAAAACGTTCACATTGAAAATTTTGAGCCATTCCTAGACAATAGAAATGTGTTAGTAAAGGAAGATTCTATCATGGAAATGACAAAAGTAATCATGGATGCATTAATGCTCTGCAAAGAATTATAAAGAAAAATTTTTAATGACTGCCAAAAGACTATCATAGCAAGCTCTTCTTTATAAACAGAACACGAAATTAATTTATGTTTTCTTTATGCAAGTTGTGCATAAATTCGATATAAGAATGAAGTATTTTATAGTCTATGGAACCAAACCCCTATTTTAACACTAGTATTAGGTTTCTATTTACGCGGTTTCGATTTACGCGGCATTTCAGTGGAACGTAACCTCCGCGTAAAACTAGGGTCTACTGTATTGCATTGTTTTTAGAGTAAAAAAAATGACTACTCATTCAAAAAATTGATGCCAGTTAAATTATTACTACCGGCCTATGGCGACTAAAGAAGTTATAAAATTTTTCACTTTAAGTAGCACTCTTACTGTTATCCAAAATTCTAGAGTAGAACTGAATCAATGTTTGCCACTCGATAGGTTTTTCATATTTATCTAATCCTTAGCATGGCTTCCGGGAATAAAGTAAAATTCTTGAAGACTAAAAATCTGTGTATGAAAGTGCATATGATTCAAAGTATATATGAAAAGAATTGTTATAAGGTTTCTGCAAGAGTAATGAAGGATTTGTGAGAGAAAAAAATAGATGAAAAAGATATTGCACCAAACCTGGACGCTTTAATTCTGTGTACTGATTCATTAAAGCTGAGAGAACAACAAAACAACAAAATTCTGATAAAACTCATCATTCGAGATGCTTGTGCTTGCACTCGATTTTGAACTATACTTTACTCAATTTTGAACGATTCAAAAAATCTTAATATGACCTTTAAAATATCTCTGCTGTGTGTTACAAAAACCGACATATGAGCAAGGAAATTAGTAGTGGACAAAAAACCAATTTTGCCTTTAAAGTTAGTACAGCTGTACCAGAACCTGAATATTGCAATTTTTTACTTTTATCAAAATACTAACTTTCGAAAAACTTCGAATCACGTCATTTTTTAAAATTTTTATGTATGTTCTCGTTTTTCAGTGGGAAGTCGAGAAGTCTTAGACTAAAAAAATAATAATCATAATAAATAAATACTTTTTCCAGCTCTTGCCTTAAGTTCATGATGATTCAATCCTCCTTTCTATAATTTTTTAAAGATTTCAGGTGTTTTCGGAGTTTTTATCGCTTTTGAACACTAAAACTTACTTTTTTTTTAGTTGAAATATTATTTAGGGCAACTTTGAACCATGTGAGTTCACTTATCACCACTCCATATTTTTAGTTCTACAAAAGAAGCTGTAGAAAAAAAAAACAATGGTGCTCTCTGCCAGTGGCGGCTCGTGGCTTAATTTGACGGGTAGGCCCGCTGTTATCAGGCGCGCCCTGATGGAGGTCATTGTTGCCTCCCAAAAGTTTATTTGGCAAATTTGGAGTCCATATAGCTTTTCAGGCCTAATGTATCTTCTAATTATGTTTTAGTATGTGTGCATGCTTTATTTATATCATTCGGTAAAGTTCAGAGTTTCATTTTGTGAATTGAGAACTCAACCACTCTCCTCCTAAAAGGTCGGGTTGCCTCTGACGATTGTTTTAAGTTTTCACAAGAAAAAGGAAAAATAAAAACAAATAATAAGGCAATGAAGATCAATAAGACCCCCCCCCCCCCTCTTTTTTCCCATACAGAATAGCAAAAATTAGATTGTGACTGGGATCATGCAGCAGCATTAAATTTCACTTTGACATGCTTCGTTATTATATGAGGCAGTGAGAAGCAAAAGGATGTAAGTGGACATTTTCAAGTTTTGAGTAAAACGCGTTTAAAGATAACTTCCTAGGTAGGCTTTCATAGATTTTTTTCTTCTGAATAATGCTGTAGAGCAGCACCTACCAGGGCTACTAGTGTTATCTCTTACCCTAAGACAGAGGAGAGATTCCCCTACCATGTGTACTGGTTATGTCCAAGTTTTTAATTTTGCCACTTACATCCCTTAGCTTCTCACTGACTGATATATATCAAATTACAAAACTGGGAACTAATTTTTCTAGAAACACAGTTTACTTAATTAACAATATATTCTTTTTATAAGAAATTTAAATTACTTTTAATTTTCATTGTGTAATAATTTAGGTTGGCTCAGCGTTAGAATTCTCTAGCGTAGAAAAAGCATGACAGTAAGGCCAACACGATTAAGACTGATTACTTTAACCAAATATCATAGCTTATAAGAAAATTGAAAAAATCTCACCCAATGAAGATTATCTTAGGTGCAGCTTTTTATTCAAAAATATAAAGTCTTAACTCTTATTATATTAGCACGACACTGAAAACCAACTGAACCTAAATTCAAACTGAAACTTAAAAAATGGCAAACTTCTTTTCGAAAATAAAATGTCCGTTCAGAAATTTCGAGAATGCGCTCTAAGTTCCATAAAGAAAAATAGACAAATTAAAATGGACATCCCATGCAATGAAGTGAGTGGGAACCCAAAATGTTGTAAACCCCAGTACCTCATAGTAACAGCCGTTTTGGATTAAAGAAAAGAAAAAAAATGGATTGAATCAAAAGAGAGAGAGAAAGAGAAAGCGATGAGAGAACTTTTCCTTTCCCCGTGGGGTGGGCTCCGAAAATTCTGCCCATCGCCTCACTGAAACTTCGTATAAGCGACGCGAGACGAGACACATTCCTCCCATTGCTTCCACTATTGCTATTGGATGAAGATATTTTTCAAGGGGGCAGGAAGGGATCCGGCCCATACGCATCGTTCGGGGTGATGTCGCTTGCCGCTTTCGTTACTTAGATTTAATGCTCGCAGTTGGTTAAGTTATGGGCCGCCGTTAAAATGGCCTATAGAATCATTCTTAAAGCGCTGTCGCTATTTGATAGAAAAGGAACACTTATATTAGCGATGAGCAGAGTGCTAGAAATTCAAAATCAGTTTCATGCCGTGATTTTATTTAAAACTGAAATACAAAAGACATTTTTAAATAATCTAATTATGCATTATTTTGTTCTGACTGTTTTGTTCAATTTCTGACTAGTTACAACACTGTTTCAAGGTTATAGGAGAAAACGATGATTTTCCGTGAACAAAACAGCAATTAAGATGCAAAAAGCAAGCAGTGGCGTTACCATACCTAAAATGTCGTAGTTGCCAAGGCCCTCTCAGGACATAAGGGTGCCGAAGGGGATCCAAAGAGGCACATAAAAATGTTTTTCGTACTTTTATTCATCTATACAGGGTCCCTAAAAATGCATTACGACGGGTTCCTACACCTGTAAATCTACAGCTGAAAGTGGGAGTGACATTGTATGGTAGGCAAAGTGAGACAGTATTCTCGCCACGATAGCTGACTCCATTACCAACTGATGATGGGAAGTCCTTATCCCTTATTTGTCTAATGGTCCTGTGCAGTCTAAGAGGAATATTTAGTACGGATTAAAGGTATCATTCTTCAGGCCTAAACAGAAACGATGAAAATGAAGACTTATAGTTTTTTTATGTCTCATATTTTCCGCTATTTTTAAAATTGAGTTTCTTTGTCCGACAGGCATTAAACTAAAACTGTTGTTCCTCAACCTTTATTCTCAACACATTTAAAATTCATAGATACATCATTACTTTGGAGCGTTTTCTAAATAATGGATGCCCTTATTCCAAGGTAACTAGCATAATCAATGCTCATACCTTGGGAATCGTTGTAACTTGGGGTTGTCGTGACGAAACTTTCTTCGGCTTCCCTCTATCGATCTTCCCATCCGTTTCTTCAAATGTCAGACTTCCCAAGAGATTAATGGCGTTGTCATCATTACCTTTTTTGTTCTTTTCTGTACTGAGCAGGAGAAAAAAGGAAGCACTCAAGCCATACTTTATTCTAAATCGAATCTATTATTCAAGTGCCTGATTTAAATTTTCAAACACAATATTTTCCATTCGCAAAAAGTTCTAGTTCCGATTTTTAGAATTTCGTTTATCTCTGAGTAAAGTAGAGTTAAGAATTGTCATTGCTACAGAAGGTAACGATTGAGATTACTTTTGTAGTTTTGGGGATTGTTATTGTAATGTTTTAACATTCGATTTGTGCTTTGTAACAAAAGTTTATTCTTATGTACATGAATTTGAAACATGATGGTTTTTGTTTTATACCCATAAGAAATGACTGTAAAAAAACAACTTAAATGCACTTGGGTCTCACGATATACATTTTATAGCATGATTAGATGCATAGAAGGGCAGCCATTTCCATCTGGAAGTTCTGCTCTGAATTTCTACAAAGAAAAAATGTCCTACGGAGGAGAAAGTATCTGAAAAATATCAAGTGGTGTGTTTTCATATTTTTTAAAATGCGTATTTGTAAGTGAAGCTGAGCATTTTTCGAAAGATAACTACCTAATGACTAGTAGTAACTGAACATCTTTATTTTTTTTCCCTGAGAAAAAATTTGCAAAGTACTCAATATAATACGGCATAGTAAAATCATTTTCAAGGAGATAAACCACTTTCACAGTGAAAGATACAAATATAAGCTAATCATTGAGTAGCACAGCGAAGATTTAACTTGTTCTTTATACACTGTTTATCTAATGTTTAAATTTATTATGTGACACTTATCTGCAATAGCCAGTGTTACAATTCAGGATTTGGCGCAACTATTTGTTGCATTTTTAAGCATTGGATTGCTAAATATAAAACGCGGAATAGAAATGAAGCTTCACAGGCACAGTAACAGTAATAGAAAGACAGAAGTTTTGCAGACGATGTGATTATCCGCCATTAGTGTTGATTTTTACCTTTGCATTTTTGTTAAGATC
Organism: Uloborus diversus; assembly: GCF_026930045.1. Classification (NCBI taxonomy): domain Eukaryota; kingdom Metazoa; phylum Arthropoda; class Arachnida; order Araneae; family Uloboridae; genus Uloborus; species Uloborus diversus. The sequence goes on along the minus strand of NC_072732.1, from coordinate 79,997,881 downwards.
ATCCTTGTAGATTTCTTTTACGTAACTCACCAGAGAAGATTTTTTCGTTATGAACATTAAGGCACCTTGGGGTACCACCGGGAGAGAGGAAGAATGCCGCGAAGTGTTCACGGTATCTATGCGTACGAAATACATGCGTAATAAAGATAAACTGGGGTGCTGTGAGAAAATTATAATTCTTGAAAGAGTACAGTGAGTCGGAGAAGTTTGGGAATCCTGTCTTATAGGAAAGCTGTTAGAAGACTTTCTGTAGTTTTTATCCCCGCATCTATGTAATACTTAGAACAGTGGTGCTCTACCTACGGCTCGCGAAACTGATGCATTTGGCCCGTTGTTAGATTTTAGGTTACAAATCCAAAACTGTGTTCTGGAACCTTTCAGCTCAACTGATCATCCTCATTCGGTCCTAAAATGGCTGTTGCCAATTCGGATCCAAAAAATTCGAAGTAAGTTTCCAAACACAGATGGGAACTTCGTATTAATCAAACAAGCATATTGCAACTATGACGAAAATTTTTGGTTTGCAATTTTCTCTCCGTTTTCGTGTTTCCCCGTGTTATATCGAAAAAGAGAGAGAGAGAGATTTAAATTTTTGGTTAAACAGATTTATCTTAACAGGAGGTCCAATCCTCATATACAAAAAGGTTTGGCACTGCTGCACTGTAAAAACAATTCAGAAATGTTCCTGAAAAATAATGGGCAGCTAATATACCCAATTTCTGCAAGTAACATATCTTACAAAAACAGCGATGTCTTCCGCAAAAATTCAGTAACCTTCCTGAAATTATCCTGAAATCGTTCTAAAGAATTCAGAAATCTCCCCAGTTAATGCCAGTCGTGTCTCTGGAACCTTCAGATAAAACTTCGGTAGGTTTAATATAATAACTTGGTGCCATCCTGATTTACCAAGAAAGCTCCAAAAGCTTTATAGCGAATACGGCCAAATCTAAGACAGAACTTCAACCAAGTTCCATAAAACTAACTCGCCGGCAATTCTTGCAAAGCTACGGAATCCAAAGACTTATCGATACATTTAGTAAACACGCTTAGTTAATCTTTAAACTGGTAGTTTTTTTTCACAGCGGTGAGAAGCTTGCATTAGTGCAACTTGCGGTAACTCAGGAAATTTTTTGACAAAGATACTTGATTTTTACAGGAAGTGGATAAAACCCTGTCAAGTCCCGTAATGTGTCACGGAAATAATCAGTAACGTTTCAGAATTTTTTTACAGTGTGTAGAGGCGGAAAATTATTAAAACACTTAGCAGGTATAGTGCAGCTCTGGTTAGTTGAGCTGTGACCTTGACTATGTTTACCTGTTTTAAGGAAGTTTAGTGAAAAATAGACGTGTTATTGGTTCGGATTTTAGTTAAAATATTTTTGAAGAACTACTAAGAAAGTTTCTCAACTGAATTTAGCGCCAATTACCCCTTCCTATTACTCCGAAACAGAGATAAATATTGTAAGAGTCGGAGATCAACTTCTCAGAGGCTCACAATAACTCGATCAGGATTAAATGGCATGCCAAAACATTCAGACCGCCGCGTTTCTCAAAGAAACTATTGAAACGCGGGATTCGAACCGAGTGCTCTACCGCAGGTCGATGTTTCTGGTACAACGTTTTGATACTGAAATTTTAAAAGTATTAGTAATATAATCTGGGGTTGTATGTCTGTTGATTAAAACAAATTCCATTTAAAGTTAGGGAAAATATCAAGCTCTATTTTTATTCAGACATCGCTTTTCTTAAAAACAGTTAAATTTTATAATCAGAGGGTCTCAAATGAAAACAAAACCAAAGCCACAAATGAATTGATCTGGTTTGTTACAAATGTTATTCTCAAAGTTAGAAAATATTTGTCTGAACTGTTCTCCTAACTATGAACAATATTTAGTATTCTAGAAGATGTTCCGAACTTAGCACAAATTTCTAAGAGCGTACCTTATGTCGCTGTCGGGGTCCGTTTTGAAAATGATTTATCTTGTTTATTATTATTATATATTTTTTTTTTTTTTTGGAAACCACCAAAAAAAATTAAATCCAATAATTGCAAGATTTTTCAGAGAATACAAAACGATTACCTTTAAAGATATTTTATTGATCAAAACCAAACTAAAGTACTTTTAATTTGCACAATAAGTGATTATTCAAATTTAAAGACCAAAATGAAACATATATTCTTCTGCAACTTATTTTACAAGCAAATTTATAATATTTACATTTGTATGCAGATGATATCCGAACCATTTATTTACTTAAATTCTATTGTTTCATTTTAATGCTGGTACCTAAAATAAACCGACTATGCATATATTTTGAAGTATCATATTTTGACGTAAATGTTTTGATCTGATTTTGCGCTGTTAAGTTATTTTAACATCCTGCTCTAAAAATCTTCTTTAATGCTAAGATTTTTCCTTTATAAAAATTTACTATTTCAAGAAAATTTACCAAAACTTTTGTATAAGACACTACTTTAAAACTGGGAATGTGTAGCAAGAAAACAAAAACAAAAAAGTGAAATACGGAAAACAAATTAAGTATCCCCCTTAAAATAATAAAACTAAACTTTTCTACTTAAATTAATAAAATTATCCTCCCTTATATACATTTTTTAACGAAAATGGAGTGGGTGGGATCTGTGATAAATGCGGAAGCCCAGCCTTACGTCAGTGGTGCCCAACCTACGGACCACGAAGCTGACCCGTGTATTGACCGTTGAAGCTGACGTGAAGCTGATCGTTCAATGTCGCGAATCGAAAACCATGATTAGTTACAACGTCACGAATTTGGAGCCGAATATTCAGAAATTGGTTTCTGGAAAAAATATGCTGTTAATAAAAGAAGCATCAAGTAATGGGGTTGTTTCCTTCAGTCGAAAGTAACACTTTTAGTCGGTGAAATTGATAAAATAAGCGAAAAAAAAATAACATGGACCCAGAAAATACTTTTATTTTTCCAACAGTTATTTTTTAATTAATTTTCTTAAAATGTCCGATTTTTCTAACAAGGTGTGGTCTTGATGACGTCACAAATGATGCTCTTTGGCGCATCTTTCCATCGCATTTCCACGCTATGATAATCAAGAAGCGAGTTAAAATTGCGCTTTACGCTTGCTATCAACTATATCCTTGCCAATACACGTGAGTAAAGATGCGAATTAAATATTTTATTCTGTGAATGGCAACACAAAATGGCATTTCATCATTTGTGATGTCATCGGCAGAACCTTAAACAAAGAAAGCGCACCGATTTAAGTAACTTTTTAAAAATTTTAAACTTAAACAAATTATTTAAAAAATGGTCAGATCAAATGTTTTCAAGCATGCTCTTTCAGAAAAAAATACTTTTAAAATTTTGGAAACGACCCCATTGATAAACACCATTCTTGGTTTGTAATTTTCTTTCATTTTCCATGTTTTCTCATGTTACTTAGAGAAGAATTTTTTAGACATTTTGAAGTTTTATGTGTTCTAACCGGCGAGAATCATAATATAAGGGGCAGCCCTCGTGTTAAAAAAAAAAAGTTGGAAACCACCATCTTACGTGTATGTATGTTTCCATACTAAAAATAAGCAATATAGATTAAAATCGATGATTCTGTGGGTTTATCCCCAACCCGTCCCTCCCCTCACTGACTCGTTATTTTTAAACTCGAATCTTTAACATTGATTGAATTTTGTTTGATAATTTCTTAACGATGCAATCATATCAAAAATCGATACCTGAGCTCGATAACGATCCGTTTTTCTTTTGCCCCCAAGCCAACTTACCACGAAATTTAACCTTTCTCGACCACATTTTATCGATCCGCTACTTTCTTCAAATGTCGGCATACTGGAAAAGATTAATGACATCATTATTGTGATTTTCTTTTCTTGTAAAACACAGTCTTTCGGTGACATTTTGTCGAGAATTCATTAAGTAAAAAAAGGGGGGGGGGAGTAAGCTGCAATCTGTCGTCTTTTACATTCCCGGCATGTTTTGATTAATACAAAGTGCAATTTTCGTACTTCATTCTCGCTCCTGCGATTTTTATCTCTGAAGAAGATCCGGTGAAAGAGAATGTTAGCTCTTTTTTTATTCTCTTTGAAAATGCTGCAAGGTTGTTGTTGTTCGAAAATGAATCTTTAATGAACGTCTGAATAAAGTAATGAATAATGCGGACAATAAACAGTGGTAATTGTGAGACTATTTTGAGGAATGAAAAATGATCGCTTTCATTTATTATGCAAATATAATCAATTTGCACTTAGGATCTCTTGTTATAAATTAAGAAAGCCTTTAACATGTTTGCTTAGCGTTTTGTTGTTATTTCATTCTTATTACTTTTCTGGCAACAAGTAATACGTAATTTTAAAAAAGAGGCTCAGTTTTCTGTTTTTTCTTTTGTTCTTTTTTTTTCTTCTTTTTTCATAGCTGGACAAAGAGATTTGCTTGATTTTCTATTGTATTGGACAAGAAATGTTCAACAATGAGCAATGAGAAGTGAATCAATACCATTGTCCGAAAAAGTAAAAACATAAAGAACGTTTTTAATTTTTTTCCTAATATGGGCTGCTTTTTTAACGTTATATAGCCTTTAGCAGACCTAGTGCGATCCCCTGATACAGCATCCAGTTCGTCATGTACCACCATTAAGGATGAGTGGCAGGCACGGATAATTTGGACGCCCAGTTTCCACCAGATGGAGGCACCTGTGCTCTCTTTTGATGCGAAATTGCACTAGGAATTTAACTTAGCCGAGGGATATTCTAAGCCAAACGAATACCCAAGGGATCTTTTACAAGCCGCATAATCATACGATATGGGTGCTGATAATTCACCGACTGGCCGCCCTAGGTCAGGACCTGGGTCCACAGGCGTAGAAGGCTAGCGCCTAACCATCATGCCACCAGCCGGGCACTTTATTAATTTAATCAAACAAATCTTCAAATTAGTGCTTTTTTATAGTTGTTATTTTCATTTTTGTTTGTTGTTCCTGAAACCGCACTAAAAAGCAGTGGCGTATCCAAGGGAAAGGGAAATTTGGGGATGTACCCCCCCCCCCCCGCATTCTACCATATCACCCTCCGAAATATATTTTTTTGCTACGCAACTGTGGGAAGGTAATAAGTACTGAGTAGTAAAACGGAACGGATTTAAGGCAAACTTGTGAATAGCTTCCGTTTTATGAGTATCACAGGGGTGGAAGCTCGCGACTTAGGGAAAAATGCATGGCAGATGCCTCACATACTAAAAACAGCTTGTTTTTTTTTTTTTTTTTTAATCCAGAACAGAGGTCGATCTATCCAGCAATCATACCCCCAGAGGTATTGATTTGTTATGGGAGCATTACACTTACATGGTCCCCTGAACCTCTCGCTGTACATGATTTAACCGGTTGAATGGGGCTCTGAAGGCACCTCTGTTTCTTAATCTAGACCAGGAGTCGGACAACCTCTAATCCAGCACCTGCAGAGGTATTGATTTGGAATTAGAACTTCCTTGGCGATCGAGACAGATTTAACGTGCATTAGTCACCATTAGCGAACATGGAGACCAGCTGGCATCGAACCCGTGTCTCTGTGTAATGCCTTACCAATCATTTCAGTATCTGAATTATAAAAATAAAACCTGAAAAAAAAAAAAAAACTTCCTGTTTTCTAAGAGGAACCTACAACCATTTCTTCCCTTTTGACTGTGCAGCTGTTCTACGTGCATGCAGAACTCTTCAAGGTTGTGGGACCTTGGATAATTTCATCCCTACTATATTTCTCTCGACTGATACAAGCAGGTTCGGAATCAACGAACATCTATATTGAAAACATATTATTCGAAAAAGGTTTCCGGCAGTCTAATGACTCAGATCATCATTTATAATTTGTTACTAGGGATTTCAAATCAATAGTTTAAAAACTAGCCATTTCCATCACGGTCAGCTATACAAAAATAATGAGAAGTCTGCTATCTTTATTAGTTTGGTTAATAGAAGTATGAAGATTCTTCCTGCTCAAGTACAAGAACAATAATAAATTGCAAAAGTGTCCTGAAACTCTACTCCCTTCAGAGTATGCCTTCGAGTGACCTTTTCTCATCACTAGTATAATAAGACTGCATGTACTCCTGCTTGACAATCGAGAAATCTTTTTCAGCCGGAAGCACCAAAACTGGCAGCTGTAGCTCTCCGCACAAGCTTGCTGTCATCTTTGTCGGACTTTAATTAATTGGCATTTGTTCGCAGTTTTGTTTGAGAAACTTATTTGCACATTTTAAATTTTAGTACCAATCGAATGGACAAGTTTTTTTTTTTGCGTATGATGGATTTTATTTACTTTTTTGGAACTTCCACGTTATATAAAACTGGAATTAAATAACATTTTTTACGAAATTTTAAGTATAAATCTAAGCCTTTATTCACACGATTGGTAATGATTCCATTGTTGGCCAACAAGGAAAGAAACCTCAATGATTCAAAACTTTATCTGATAGTTATAGCTTGACCACGGAGACATAGCGGATGAACTTTTTGCGGAAACGGACCTCTTCATCTTGTAACAGGCAGTATCAGCGAGATCGCGAGTGCAGAGAACGCGCGAGAAGTAAAACTTTTACTAGTAGCACGATCTCGCTGATTATGACAAAAGGAAATAATCCGTTTCCGCTTCCTGTTCATCCGCCTTCTCCCCGTGATCAAGATATACCAGTTTCTATTAGTATACAAATGAAATGCTTGTAATTCATTTAGTATATGGGAAGGAATTTTAAAAAGATTGTCAATTTTCTCTCTTGATTCTGCTTTTGTAACTAGAAAACTCGGTAGTTGTGATTATCTTTCCTTTTCCGTGTTTTTCCAGTAAATATGTAAGTGTACAGTAAACTCCTGCTTATCGACGGTAGGATTATCTGTGGGTATTTTCACATTCTTATCTTTCAACACCCATTAATAATGTTTTTAAATTCTGATTATATTATTGTTCGTTTTTAGCTTTACATATACTTTTTATATTCAATGATAGTAGATGAAATATAGCAATGTTTTTAGCAATAATTTAAATTTATGAGTGAGTGCTATTTATATTTTTTAGCTGTTGTATACACTAGTATCGTTTTTTACCTATTATTCGGATTATCCACGGTTTTCGCTTATCCGCGGTTACCGTGCCACCTTATTCCACGAAAAATCGAGAGTTTACTGTATTTGTGTCCTGACCACAGATAGCTTTTTTTTTTGAGCAATCACATTGCTTATTGTTCTCATTTGACTGTTTTGGCGTCCTTTGATTTTATTTTCTCTCCGCCTCCTTCTGCAGCACCACCGTCGACCGGCCTCATGATGCTGCTCCTCTAGCGAAAACCGTCTCCAAATTGCGTCCATATCCTACACACACACCTACACACATAAACACACACACACACACACACCTACACACGCACATACCCACACACTCATGCCTGCACACAAACACACGCGCCTACATACACACGCACACGTGATTGCGAAAAGCATAATTTGAATTCAAGATGTCAAAATTCAAATTAATTATTTTTGGGGCAGTCTCATTGCTTATTGTTCTCACGTTCTCACTTGACTGTTTTGAATTCCTATTATTATATATTTTTTTATTTTATACACACATATATATATATATATATATATATATATATATATATATATATATATATATATATATATATATATATATATATATATATTGGTTCGATTTTCAACGTAGTATTAATTTTTGTTTATGTGTGTTTGCAAATGTTGATGTGGTCCTCCTTTTGCAGGCCGAGCAGCCTTTCCCCGCCGGCTCCCCGACGTGCTGCCCGCGCATGGACCGCCGCCGCTCGTCGCAGCCGTCGACGCGCAGCTCGCTGTGCGGCGGCGTCGGCGGCTGCGACATCTGCCGCATCTGCCACTGCGAGGGCGAGCCCGAGATGCCCCTCATCTCGCCCTGCTTCTGCGCCGGCTCGCTGCGCTGGGTGCACCAGGCCTGCCTCCAGCAGTGGATCAAGAGCTCCGACACACGCTGCTGCGAGCTCTGCAAGTTTCAGTTCATCATGCACACCAAGATCAAACCTTTTCGGAAGGTGAGTCCCAGGACCAACTTCAGATTCATGAACATCTCGAAGGAAGTTTAACGAGTCATAGGTAGATCACCATCTATGTCGTGCAAGAATATTCATGTTCTTGGAGATGTTTTGCGTTGTCTCGAGGATTCGAAGATATAAGGGTTGCTTGAATGAAAAGTGGACAGGTTGAATAAAAATAATACTTTTAATGTAAATCAAAAGAAATCGTCATAGGCGTTGAGGCACAGGTTTCAGCGTTGCAACAGCATGTCGATGCCTTCGTTGTAGAAAGATCGGGGATAATTCCTGAGGAAGTCCTGCACGGTTTCCCTCACTTCATCGTCCGAATGGAAACGTTTCCTCTCTAATGCTCTCTTAAGTGACCCAAAGATGTGGAAGTTGCAGGTTGACAAGTTCGGACTATACGGGGGTGGTCCAAAACTTCCCAACGGAAAATTTGTTTAGGGTCGTCTGAGTTTCCTGGGATGATCTTTGTGGATGATAGTGAAAACCGTTCCTTTACTCAGGTTGAGTTCATCAGTGGTTTCACAGGTCTCTTAATCTTTCGATTAGCTCGGATCATTTCATTAACAAAGACAATGGAGTAATTGGTGATCGTGATGTTTGCTAGGCGTGGTCTCGGCAAATCTGATGTCGTGTGCCCCCCTACCGCGCTTTCCGATCTGGACGCATCCATGTATAGCACAACTTTCCTTTTGTGCAATTTCCTCTACTGCAAACAGGTTTAACCGCTGAACGGCTCTTGAGATGCATACCTTATACCACCCATTATATACTTGTGCAGTGACGCTCTAATTGAATCATTCATTCTGATGTTATTGCTCTTGTCCACTTATTCATTTGGGCAACCCTTATATTTTGCCGCAAATAACTGAGAGAACATGGTGCGAGATTCAACTGTGTTACGATATGGATGATGTTCTGCCGATGCTCATGGCTCTTAAGACTTCAAAGTATCTATGTACACTGAAGTGCCATAATAACTGGCATACCTTCTTAAAATCGTGTTACATCCCCACGAGCACGCCGAAATGCCCTAACATGACGTGGCATGGATGCGATTAATGTTTGGGGTAATACTGCAGTGGTGACCTCCCCCCCCCCGCTAAAGACCAAGGACGCACCCCTCCTAATTCTCACGATGACCCCCCAAAAGCAAGACTCCCCCCTAACTAAAATATACCCCTCAAAACAACCCCCCCCCTAAAAATTCCACTGGCGCAGTGACTCCCTAGGTGAGCACCTCTGATACTAAAGGTAATTCACAGCACAAATCCGGCTCGGAGGTTCACAAATCCACAGTAGTACTAGGAGGAGTATAATCTCTCCTGACCAGCACGTTGTAGACATCGCAGATATGTTCATTTATGTTCATGTCTGTGAATTTCGATGATCAATGGAAGCTTTCAAATCAGAAAAGTGCTCCTGCTGCCTGTTTGTGGCAATTGGCAATTCCTGATGCGTGGGGTTACACATTGAACTGCTGGAATTATCCATGTCCGTCGTAAAGCACAAAGGACATGATAATATGTCTATATATTTCTTAACTATAAAATTGCTGTGTAGACTAATCAGGGGTTCAAAATCACTCCAACTGACCTCATATTGTACCATGCAGAGCCTCCACTAGCTTGAACAGTACCTTGAGGGCATGAAAGATCCGTGGATTTATTAGATCTTCTCCAACCCTTTTACGTCCATCTGCCCGATGCAATTGAAAACGAAACTCGTCAAACCAGGCAACGTGTTTCCAGTTACCAACAGTCCAATGGTTTGCTGACGGGTTCAAGCGAAACGTAAAACTTTGACATTCAGTCAATAATGGTACACAAGCCGGTCTTTGAACCTGAAAGCCCAAATCTCTGATGAACTGTTGAACAGTTCTTACACTATCACTCGTTGATGCTCCAGTATTCATTTCTGCTGCAGTTTGAGATAGGATTTTTCGTCTGTCACGTTTAATGATTCTCGTCACTCATCTTTAACCACGTTCCTTTGTAATCTTTTTCCGGCTGCGGTGATGTCTGAGGTCCTATCTTTAACCGGAATCTTTATATTCACGATGCATTCTTGGAATGGTCGTAGATAAAAATTCAAATTTTATCGAAACATCGGTGATGTTGCGGCCAGACTCTCGCATGCCAACCATAACACCAAGTTCAAACTCTCTTAAATCACCATACCCTGCTACTGTTGCAAAAATACACGTTCTCGAAACCTTGCCAGACATTTGTTGTTAATGTAGGAACTTCTGATAGCTTCACATTAGTCTGATTGATTGCATACCTCAGTTATTTGCATACGTATGCGTACACCAGTTATTTTTCACTTCAGTGTATAACAAGCATTCACACATAACTGACAATGTTAAAAATAAAAGTGAGATATGCCTGTCTTCAGAATACTCTGTTGCTGTTCTTGAAACCCTGTATTCACGAAAGCCGTTCAAGGACCCTATGAAACGTGAACATAAATAGTCGGCCAAAATTGCCAACATACCCTCTGCTATAGGGATCATGAGAAACTTTAGAAATCGGCCTAGTGTAGGGACTATGGAGTCGTCAACTAACTGATATGATTTTCAAAGATCTGTAAAACAAAACTGCGAAAACGCGGTCCTGTCATGTTTAGATGTCAAACAAAAAATAAAGAGAATCCAAGAATTTGAAGAAATTTATCAAATAATTGTTATTTAACTTGTATTATATTGTAAGTGTAGAATTCAGTAAACTTACTACTAAGAACAGCTTACCTTTGTGTCCAAAATCAGAGTTTTGCCCTGAAAGTGCTCCTTTAACTGCCAATATCTCTAAGAAACATTTTGCTTATAGAATTTCATGGAAGAACTAAGTCCATGAAGATTAGTAGCTTTCTTGTTTCCGCAGGACACATAACAACTGAGCAATTCAGTGTGGAAGGGGGGTTTTTCAAGTTGAACTATTAGATACTTCAATCTATATTGATTTCTCAAACTTTTTTTAATGTGTATAAATTCTAATTCGAATCTCAAGTATAACGTTATAGGGCAGTTCCACAAAAATGAGGCCATTTTGTCTCGCACGTGCCAACTCGTAAATTCAATTAAATAATAATTTTAAAAAGGTAATGAACAAAGGTTTTTGCTCAAAAAATCACAAATACGTGATTTCTTAAACAATAGAATTTTATTGATTACATTTTTAACCCCAAGCACACAAATGAAGGGGCTTATAAGTTTGACGTGTCTGTGTATCTGTCTGTAGCACTCTAGTGCCTAAACGGATGAACCTGTTTTGAAAAAAAAAATGTTCGAATGGAGAGTGATCAAGAGTTCTTAGCTAGGTTGCATCTTCGGATGACATTAACTAACGAAGATATTAATTAAGAACCTCTAAAAGATTTTTAGTGGTTTTTGCAGAGAAAACATATTAAAAACTTAAAATTTTAATACCAAAATAAAGAGTAATTTTTTCTGCATCTGGTTATGTTTGGAACATCCATGTTATATAAAATTCGAATTATAACGTTTTTTTAAGCCGCCGATTTTAAATACGGCTAAGCCTTTATTCACGCGAATGGCTACAATGAATTCATGCGAATTCATTGTTGGCTGACAAGAAAAGAAAACCAATGATTTAAAATGTTTATCTGTTGCCCAGTTTCTATTTTTCAACACATAAAATACTTGTAATTGATTTCTGATAGTATAAGGCTTTTAAAAGGATTTTCATATTTTCCTCTTAATTCTACGTTTGCGACTCATTTGGGGATTTTTTGAATTTTTAACTTTAGTTATTACATTATTATTTTTAATAAAATATACGAACTCTCACGTGGGGAAAAAATGTTGTTTTTCCATGGAAAGGTACTTCGCTGATTTTTTGTTTGACACATCTGGATTTTAAATGAGGTAGTTCAATGGATTTTCTAGTGAGTTCCATTTACCAAAGTTGAAACTCGTATGTGTCTCTTTAAAATATGATAAACTGCTCATAAATTTCTGTCTCCAGAAATCTGAAAACAGAGAAAATACATCATCTGTGCATTTTCTTCTCAAAAGAAGTTCTATAGTTTTCTTCTCCCTCTTATTTCTCGCGAATTATCCATAAAAGAACTTGAGCCATTGATATTTTCAACCTTAAAAGCACTGCACGTATTGATCGGAGAGGAAAATGCGATAAAAAGTAAACTTCAAAGCTGAAACTAAAATTCATCTTTCGCGGGATTTCAACAAATGCAGACGCGACAGCTTTAGAAATTCTTCTTATCATAAAATATTTAATAAAAGTGCAAACTGAAACGTTCGCGCTTTCGTGTACTAGTTTTAATTAGACGATGGAAAGATTTTATTATGTTATTAGTTAATGGAAATTCTGTTTGAGTTTGTCTGTGCTGAGCTTCGATTTATGTGCTCCGCTGGTTCAAATTGCGAAATCAGTAAGAAACTTTTCAAAAGAAAATCAATGTTCAAGTGCAATGATTCTGGCTTATCGAAAATTTCATTCAAGAAATGAAAACTCCTTTTTGGAACTTTTTGAACGAAATGATTCTCTGATTTTTTATTGCTCTAAATGGTACTTGCATTGAATGTTGTTTCTTCCCCGTGTTGAAATGCTGAATGATAAATTTCTTGCTGTAATTTCATATTAAAATACACTGCGTAGCATATTCAAAGAATCACCTAGGTTCTTCCAACCAAGTTTTCCAGGACTGCAACAGGTGTTTCATACACAAGTTCTTTTGAAAATCCCTACAAGAAGAAATCCAAGCAAGGTAGACCTGGTGATCGTGATGGCAATGTGATTGGTCCGCCACGACGAAATTAGCCACCAGGAAAAGTAGCCTGCAGATGTGCTTTGACGTCTGTGCTGATATGTGCAGCAGCTCCGTCGTGTTTCGTTGACTCTTAGGTTGTCTTGCCAAAAATTGTGCAGAGGAATCGAATAAAGCCAAAAGTATTGAAAACAGTTCGTCGATAACTTTTAAAGAGAGCAAGAAGACCGTGCTCGAATTCATTGGCACTTGCAACTATCTTGCAACTAATGATGCACGGGATTTTAAGAAATCCTCTAAGACGTATTCGACGATGCTGTGAACAATTTTTCTTCTTTGAAAGAGGTCGCATCATGGATCTCGGGGAAGCGGATTTGCTTGACAGTCAGCGAGTTAATCGAAGCTATGTACTAGTTGTGGGAACTTGGTGACAGCGGTCAGAGAGGACGCTGGCAGCCACCGTAATGGTTCAGAACACTCATGGGCCACAAATGCAGGCAAGAAATCTATCAATCAAAAGAACATTCAAAAGAACATTCAAGCCTATATAAAACATATTGGCTATTGGTTAATCAACGGTTTGCCAGTTGGCTTTGATCCAGCGGTGTAAACCATACCTATCAGAGAATGACATGCCGACTTTTCGCTTATGTCCCCACATTCACAAGGAATTCGTTTGTAAGCACCGAATCTATTGCCAAAGTTTTTTTAAAATATTTTTGTCCAATTTTCACTTTTACGATATTTTTAAAACAAAGCTCTTTCGAATTGGCACCACATTCAAGAGTTTTTCGTTTCACAATTTCATATTAAAATGTTTGATGTGGAGCGAATGAGTTGCTACAAGTTTCCTCCATTGAAAACCATAAACCTAGCATTACCAGAAAGAAAAGGTGCAAATGCATCTAGAAGCATCTTCATTAGATAGAGAAAACAAATCATCTCACTCATAAATCCACAAGAGAGGGATGGTTACCAAATTAAAGTTTGTGTCAACATTCCTCAGAAGTCATAGTCGGGCTTCGGTTGTCACTATGCAAGCACTCTGCCCTTGCAGTTTTCAGGTTGCCTCTCAATTTATTTATAGGTGCATTTACCCATTTGTTTATTTTGCCACCGAATTAATTTCATTCCTTTTGTTAAGTAAAAAGAAGTTGAGCATTTTATCACATCAGAAAAGAATTTCTTTTATTGGTTTCCCTAAATTTTAACCTGTTTTTTTTCTTTTCAGAATTTTTTTTAATTAAAATTTCTTACCCACACTTATGCATTAAAAAAAAAAAGAAAAGAAACCTGCTTTCTTTATGCGCTGAAGCCGAAATGAAACGAGAATCTAATGACAGAAGTCTACGAAGCAATGTTTTTCTTCCCCAAAAAACGAATGAACTGGTACTAATCGGTCGGACCAGAAAATCCCATTTGCACAGGACGGAAGAAAAGAGAAATACTTCTCACAGCTCCTTCTCTCTGTCTCTTTTTCTTTTATTCCTCGTTAGCGAAGTTCCCATTAGGGCAGGCTGGAAAGGTGAGATAGCAGTGGATGCCATTCCGCGTCATTTACTGAAGAATCTTGGAGGGCTTCGAGGGAGAGAAAACACATGTATTTGGAGTGTGGCCTTTTCCATGCTTTCGTTTCGTGCCGCAGAATTAATTAAGAGTTCTGAGTCAACTTCGTCTTCTTAATACGGGATGTAATCAAATTTTGTTGAAGTAATACTTGTTTGATATCGCTACATGTGCGAAATGGTAAAAGAATTTGACAAAAATGGCCATGATAGAGGGAAAGCTGGTTGCGACTGAAACATAAAATGCTCATCTATAGGCTAATGACTTTTTTTCAAATAATATTAAAAATTAAATATTGCAAATAATATTGAACGTGTTATTTCTTATACAAATATTGACATTGAAAATTTATGACATAAATGTATAAAATGCAATTCTTAAAATTCTAAGTCTGCGATTCCTTAAATCTATCATTTACTTTGATATAGAAATATAATGACAGTTCTAGAAATGCAGAAAACTGAATGTTTATCAGTTTTTCATGCTCGAGCCAAATCAAATAACACTATCTTAAAATGCATCGGGCTCAAAAATAATTATTTCTGAAAAATATTGGCTCGCTGAACAAGAAAATTGCTATAAAAAAGATATTAGCCCTTGTTCTGAAGATATGGACTAAACAGGGGTAATGAAATCTCACTAATGTTCATTTTTTTCTGGCCTATAGAAGCACCTCCCATGGGTCTTGTCTTATGAACTTCAAACCCTGATGGCGAGAGAAAATCTTACTACTAAGCCAGTGGAGGTACCACCGGTAGTTTCCCTTTATCCCAAAATCTAATCATATAGTAAGGTGCTAAGATTAACGGAGTGACAATGTGATAGACAATAAAGTGAAGTGAAGATAGAGTACAGGCAAGGGCTGAATGTACATGTACAACCCAAATTCAAAATAATAGAATACTTCTCACTTTTTGGAAAAAAAGTTTATTCTAACCAAATGTAAGCGCAAATTAGGTATTTAAATGAACGTGCCACCTTACTTAGACCTTAAAGTGTGCCTTTCATTTCAAATATACTCAATTAAAAATAACCTTAGACAGAATAATCCAAAAGTTTATAGTGATGAAGGTTTACATTGAGTCAAAAAATTAGAGTATTCAAATTTAATGGGGAAAAAACACTTTCAAAAAAAAAATCAAAACTAGAATGCGTCATTTTTTGCTGAATCCAATGCTTTAATTTTTTCACAAACTGATTCTACCACGTGTTTACATTAATCGTTTCTGACACTTTCCATACCCTGTTCAAAGCGGCAACGAGCTCAATTTTGTTGGCGGGCACCAAGTCTTGAACAGCTTTCCTTAGATTTGACGGTACCACAAATTCTTGATTGTATTGAGATTGGTCGAGTTGATTGACCAGTTTAATACCGAAATTCCTCTTTCTGTTTAAAATCTATGAGTCGATTTAGAGACATGACACGGAGTAGAATCTTGCTGAAAGATAAAATGCGTCACTAGATGTGTAACTGCTGTGCCTCAGATGAAGTATCATGCAGTATTATTGATAAACAGTGGAAGTCACGCATTGTTTTATTTTAAGATATATATATAATTTCCCAATTCCTGCAGCCCTAATGCTCCCAAAAACCAAAAAAGGATGTGCCATATTAGAGAGAACGTCTTACACAAAATTTCTCATAAGCTTTGCTTTTTAAACGTCAAACCCGAAAACATTTTTTTTTAGCCTACTTTCCCAGTAAAAGTCAGAAAAAGAAGAAAAAAGCATGAAAAAAGGCTTAATGCATCTTAAAAATATCGCAAAAAACAAAAAAAAAGTCAAAATAATTAAATAAATATCGAAAAATTAAAAATTGGAAAGTAGGGTATTGAGATGGGGAAAAATGTCTGTCGGTCTGTCTGTCTGCCCCCCCCCCCTAATAACTTTTGAATGAATAGTCCGCTTCGAAAAAACTTTTTTTTTGTTCGAAAGATCTCGGCGAGGACACCTCATTCCCATATTTCACTTTTTGATTTGAACTATTTTTTGTTCAATTTTGAACAGTTCAAAAAAACTTAACATTAGCGCCTACGGGGAAATTGAAGGCAATTCCGAACTGTGAGGCCAATTTGCTTCAGATAAACTTTGTAGGAAAAAGCTTTTGATAAAAAACTTGTATACAAAATATCTTTTTGATTTGAACAATTTTCCGTTCAATTTCGAACAGTTCAAATCCCTTAACATTAGCGCCTACGGGGAAACTGAAAGTCAATGCAGATTCCGTACTTGAAGGCGGATTTACTTCAAACAAATTTTGTTGGAAATAGCTCTTGACGCCAAACTCCAGACTCCGACTCCGAGAATTTAGGGGCGCCTGACTCCGACTTCTGTGCCCGACAATTAATCGGACTCCGACTCCTCGACTTCGACTCTGACTTCGTAGCTTTGGCAAAAATTTATACACGGAGGACGAATGACTGAGTCGATTCTCGGATATTCGACTCCGACTCCTTTATCTCAAAACGAGATTGACTCCGACTCCGACTCCGCAGCTATGGTTTTAACTGCGAAATAATTATTATTGATATGACTTTTTTTTATTTTCACGCTAAAGTTTTAATTTAGGTATTTAGTTTTCGGGGAATAAACTCGAAGTCATTTATGTTTCTACATAAAGATATGCGCAGACGATTATTATTTTTTTTTTTTTTTTTGACAATGAAAAGTATTTCTTTAAGTTGACATTTTATTGTTTTTATTTCTTTTGGTAAGTTCATTAATTCATTTAAAAAATTACTTTGGGCAACGGGGAAAAAAGAAACGATTTTTTTTTTTTTTTTTTGATATGATGTATTTATTTTAATGAGCTTATTAATTTTAATTTTTATTTTTTCGTTTTGAAAGCTGTTAAAGAATTTTTTTACTGGAAAAAAGTGTATTAGCTGCTTTGTTTAAAAAGTGCTGCAATTTTATTTGTTCGTTTTCTTTTTTTTTTCTTTTAGATGAGTGACGAATATTTTATTTCTAGAAATCAGCTTAAGATATTAAAAAAATATGTTTGAAACAATTTGCGATTTTAGCTAGTTTTGAGAATATTGATCAGGTACTAGAAAGTAGTATGGGTATACGGGAAAGTAGGCTCGTTCAGTTCTAGACGGAACTTCTTGTTTTGTTCACAGATATTTCAGAAAAAGATATATCACTGTATCTTTATTATTAGATTCATCACTGAATCTTTCTTATTACTTTTCCAACATTGTTGCTCCTGTATGCGCTTCTCTTTGCTGCAGGAGAATCGTGCACGTTTCTTAGTTGGTCAGTCCTTCTACATTCCTTTAAAATCTTACATGCCATAGACTGTAAAACGTTCATTTGAATTGAGTTGGATAGTTTTTTTTTTCTAACTTTATGAAATTATGCAATATAACTTCGTTTTTTTCCTATTTATCACCTTGATGACCCATTTTGAGCAATAAATGGCTTTTAAAAGAGCGTAAAATTATCCGGGCGCCAAGTTCCATACTTGTGACAAACTCTCGGTTAACTGGTATGCAAATATTTCCGCCACTTTTTAAAATTCACATTGAATAAATAGATTATTCTAATTTTTTGACCCATATAAAAAAAAATCTATCTATTTTTACTATGTGTTAATGAGTTGTTAAAATAATATCTGAAAAGTTGTTTGAATTCATAGCGCCATGTCTTACGCTGTAGGTTTTCTTTGTACTTGTGAAACTAAAATTTTAAAAAATGCTTTAAAAAAGTGTGCATTACACTTAGTCTGGTGTGGGTTTAGTTCTTAGTAGGGGAATGTGGGGCGAAGTAAAATGGCTAAGATGACTGAGCTTTTTCAAAATGAAAAAATTGGAAATTTGTTTTGAAAATTACAGTACAGAAAGAACAAACATTGTATTTTATAACAAAACTTTCATTGAAACATTATTTTTTATTTTTGGTAGTAACTTTGAGCCTTCAAAAAAAAAAAAAAAGGTGGGAATTTTTCGCTTTAAAAATTTGTGGGGCAAAGTTAAAAATGAAATATTTTTCTCATAAAATATTTTCTACTCGATTATTAAAGATATTTTTGACCAAATAAATAAGTAAATAAAAGAAAGAATGAATAAATGAAAAGAAAATGGAACAATAAACGAATAATAAAATTAACTAATTAATTTATGTATGAAGAAAAACAAATGAGTGAGTAAAAGAGTGAATGATTGAGAAAATAAGAGAATGAATGAATAAATAAGTGAATTGCTAAAGAAAATAACGTAAAAGAATTAACATATGAATGCGTAAGTGTTTAAGGAAATGATTGCGTGAATAAACGAAATTAGCTATTTCACTTTGCCCCATCCAATTTGCCCAACATGTACTCGACTACGTCAGCAAAATATTTAAAACACAAAAAAGTACTCAAATAAATATTACTCAAATAAATATTACGTTGCACATTAGAAGGTCTCAATTGATACTTAAAATCTTAATAACAAGAACGTTATTATTTTTAAATGTAAAAAATATTTTTTACTTGCAACAAAATATTACAATTTGAGTATCAATTTTTGAAAATTGCCTGTATTATCATATGCTTTTATATTCGGCGGTATTTTTTTCCTAACTAGAATAGACTACTTGTGCAACTACATTGTTAAAATATTACCAGATAAGTGGCGCTAAACGCAGAGTAAATATTTTACCTTTTCCCTTTGCCCCGCTATTTCACTTTGCCCCATATTCGCCTACATTTTAGTTGCTAGTATAAAGAATGTAAACAGTTTCGTTTACTTGAAGAGAGCTTTGACTCCTCGGTCGATTGGCTACCTGACACACTTAACTTTTCATCTAGTATTATTCTCGGTATTATCAGGGCGTATTTTGAATAATGTTACGATTCAGTCTACATTGTTTCTAAAGCAATTTCATAAGTACGTAACATTGTTATGAAATTGCTCAGGTTAGGTACTGCTGTCAAAAAACTGTAATGGGCATGTTTTGGGGAGTGACACATGGATGGCAAGAGTTCAAGAGAAAATTAATAAACCCTTGCTCTTCAATTCCATTATTGTAATGTGTCCCGACGGTTGTTGTCTCTTAAATGTAAGTAAGAAAATACACTGGTTTATTTTTTGTTTTCATAAATACAGTGATATTATGCTTGAACCGTATTATATATGTATACTTATACAAGGTGGTTATAATTAAATTTACCCTGTTTGAACCTTCGTCACGATCGTCTATGTACCATTGAAATTGGTGGGGACAAAAAAAAACATGTTCCCTTAGAAATTACTATATCAAACGCTTTACCATCAGGTAAGGGCTTCAGGTCAGGAATTGCAATTTTAATCGACAAGTTCCTGGACTTGATAGAGAAGCCGTCCGCGTAACTGTAGCACGCGCTACGACAACCCATTTTACATGTGATTGCGCTAATGGAAAGCATGTTGAACAAATTCTGAAGTAAATTCAAGTTTCTCCCTGGATTGCTGTATCTCCTTCATTTGTCTATTTTCCACCAGGTGGTTAAATTTTGAACTAGTGTTTTTACATTGCAAAGTTCTTATAGCCATAGTCCATGTTTTCTGCCAAATTCCAATGACTTGCGTTTATTGTGACTAGCTGTAAGCTTAGAGCAGGAATAAATGGAGGGAGCAAGTCCAATCATTGGGTTAGCAAGAGCTGACCCAGAGACCCCAAGTCACGTGACTCATCAACGACGAATGGTTGGTACGTTCTGCGCGAAACAAGCGAAATAAGCCTGATTTCTTTCAATGCTTTGCTTTAAAATCTGTTACGAGACTTGGGGTCTGGTCATCAAGAATGAAAGTCTTCATTCCCTCCATTTTATCTCTTCTCAATGGTTGTACGTAGGTCTAAAGAGGGCAATTTTATTTATAAATTACATTAATGGTAACGCCAATTTGAAGTTTTTGTAATATTTCTTTTTGTTTCTTTGTTTAGTGGGAGAAGCTCGAGATGTCTCCGGTGGAGCAGCGCAAGGTTCTCTGCTCCATAACATTCCACGTGGTAGCCATCACGTGCGTGGTCTGGTCCCTGTATGTGCTGATAGACCGCACCGCAGAGGAAATGCGGTCAGGCGTGCTGGAGTGGCCCTTCTGGACTAAGCTGATCGTCGTGGCCATCGGGTTCACGGGAGGACTCGTCTTCATGTACGTCCAGTGCAAAATGTACGTGCAACTGTTCAGGCGGTGGCGCGCCTTCAATCGCATCATCTACGTGCAGAACGCGCCAGAGAAAGGCCAGCAGCAGGCCGTATACTCTGCGGCCGCGGAACTCACGGCCAACGTCCTCATGGCCAACAGCAAGTCGGACTCGGGCGAGAAGCGCTTCTCGCCCGCCGAGGAGGACGAGTTCCACAGCTGCCAGAGCGGCAGCAGCAGCAGCAGCGAGGGGTCCGGCAGCGTCCACGAGACGGACGCCGTATTGCCGGACGGAGGACGCCAGGCCGTCGAGACTGGATCCAACAAGACGACCCTGACGTCCGTGACGGACGGCGTCGAGCATCCACTCAGCGAGGTGGTGGTCCTGTCGTCTTCAGAGCAGCAGAATCTTCCAGCGTCCCCCGGAGACGACCGGACCTCCCCGAGAGACGCCTTCCTAAGCAACAAACAACAGACCGCTAGCTGAGAGGAGGGTGCTGATGCGGACGCCTCCGCAATCTCGAAGGCCGGACGAATCGTGCTGACGTCACGTTCCAGCGAATTTCCCGCGGTGAAAGAACAATCGCAGCAAGGGAATTAATTCATCGGATAAGTTCAGCAAGGTAGCTCGGCCTTCTAAGTTCTGGAGGTGATGTATGGTAGCATCCAAAAGTTTAGTGTTGACTGTCTGGCTGTTTGGTTTGTGTCTCACGTTGACGACTGGCTTTCCGGCAACTAGCTTTTTCGACAATACATTCCTGTTTAAAATTTTGAACATGCATTCGGCATCACTGGCTAAATATTAGTTGGAAGAAATTTCTCTCCCTTAAATTAAATGTACTACTCACAACAGTTTATTTGGACTGAAATTATTTCATATATATTGTGATTTTAGCAGTACCATAAGCTGACAATTACTGAAAATTCCTTAACCAAATATTGAACTCCCCAATTGATTTGCTGAATAATTGACTTTAAACATATAACAGATTTCATGGTATTCTATTGATTTTTTCTACTGTGATAGAAATATGAAATTACATATATAACAAACATTGAATAGACAGCATACGTTGTACAGTCTTACAAAAAATTAATTAAATTTAAAAAATCCAGAAAACTACAGATATTGCTCTTATTGGAATATTAGAATAACTCTTTTATGCAAGCTATTTAAATTCCCCACGCATCATGAATTTATGTTTTCCAGTGCAATGAATATATGAAATTCATAACATTTTCGTGTTTCGTCAAGATGCCAGCAGCGTTGTCAATGTGTTCTCAAACTTTTCAAGTGACTCGGACAAAATCAATAAGCATGTGACGCCATATAATCTTATCAATATGTCATTTCATCTATACATACGGGACTACACGACCGTACTTCATTTTGTTCATCGTTTGCTTCTTATTCGAAAGGTTATAATTGACGAATGAGCTAATTTTGTGTTCAGACCAAGCTTTATTGCTCCATACATCAAGATGTTTAATGAAAACTCAAAGTAGCTGTGCTTTCAGGTCTTGACTGTGTTTATACTACATCTAGATTCCAAATAGACACAGTTACTATTCATCAGTATATCATCGATTTTACAAATGCTTTCCATTAAGAACAAATCTTAGCTATGAATTACTTAGGTGCAAAATTTCTTACCAGAAATCTGAGTTTTTCGCTATTTTTACCTTCTTTTTTTTTCTTTTTTTTTTTTTTTAAACTCAATTCTACTTCTTGTACGAGGTACCAGATCATAGTATCAAGGATATTGCATTAAAGTCCTTGATGTTTGGTTATGTAACCTCAGCAATGATTTTTCCTCCTCAATTTGGATCCATATGCTAAGGCGCTCAAAAAACTTGGTAGCAAAAAAGGAAAATTTTCACGAAGCTTTCATCTTCTTTCTGAAACATAATATTAGATGGTTGTAAAACATTTTTTAAAAAAAATTAAGAATTTTCTACCTGATGTGTGACTGGAACTGGAATCAACCGTTATTAACTTAACTAATTATGGGTGATGGCAGTAGACCTTCATTTTGAACCAAAGTACTTGAATAATGAAAAATTAAACTCCTCAAGGTCACTTTCTGTCCGGTTTTTCACAGAACATCGCTGTATTATCATCAGGATGTAATCAGTTATTTTATTTATCGTTGTTGATGCGTTTTTCAAATTTGTCTGCATAGCCCTCTGATAACACCGCAATGCTTTTTTCATCCTTAACAAATCCTAGTTCGAGACTTTAATCTAAAATAAAATATTTTTTTCAATCAGTATATAAAAATCTAGTTCTGCCAACGATTCACAATTTGAAATATTTGTGCAAGAAAAACTAGTAAAAAGAACTTTAGTTGCAACTTGTGGATCTTAAAGGTTGATTGTGATATTCTCATGGTTAAAAGCAGAGGTTGAACCAAAAGTCTTACCTTGATTATAAAACTTCATTTCAAAATAACGTTCAATACAATAACTATTACATCATTGGATGTATTAGTTTTAGTACTTTTGGTGGCATGAATGCTTCTTCAAGTGTGATTCAGAGTAACATTTGTAATGAAGACATCATTTTGTTCTAAATGGCTTCGATTGAACGAAATGCTCAATGAGTACTTTCGTTTCACGAAACAAAAGCACCCATTATGGAATTATGGAAGTACATTATGGTCAACATACATTTGGAAGATAGTATGGATGTAACCCTTTTGATGAAAAATTAACAACAGAATGGTATGAAAAGTTTAAAGGAACATGCAACATTATTGACCTTCTCAGAAATCTAGGGCATTCTTTGTTTTTTTAAGGCTATATGAAAAGCAGTCTTTTCCACACTAACCTGCTGACGTCGAAGTATCAACGGTTAGAGTTCATGAAGCGGCTTGTACCGGTAACAGAAAAAACATTAGAGATCATTTGGCGGTTACAGATCATACCTGTTGTTCATTCTTCGAGCTACCAAGGAGGCATGGGTTGCAATTTAAAGAAGAAAATAGCCTTATAGAAAAACAGTACTTACAACATATCCATACAAAATTGTGTTTTATTATGATAGCTTTAGCAGACGAAAATATTTATAATCAAAGCAAGACTTTTGGTTCACAATGTACAACAAGCCTGACTGAGGTCAAGTAGATAGAAAAGTCGTTTGACAACAACTTACTGATGCTTCCATTATTATTAGACACAATTAGGATGGACGAAAGTGACCATCAGTAGTTAATTATCAGAAAAAAAAGAGAATAAAACAGAGAAGTAAAAAAAAAACAAAGGAAGTTATTTTTGCTCTTAATTTTTATGTTTTTTTTTTTCCTGAGATTTATTTTGGAAGCTTTGACTCCAGAAAGAGGTGAAGAATTTATGAAACACAACTAAAGCTTCTGATTCACTGAAAAAGAAGATTATCGCTTTTTCAGCTAGTTGAATGCAATGTTCACGTTTGGTAGAGCATCGATTTACCGTTTTAACGTAGGTATATGTTGAATATAGGCAATAAGTAAGAGCAAAGAATGGGTAAACGCAGAGTTTTTATCTTTCCAGAATTCAGCTCCCTTTTTTGATCAGCTAAAGAAACAAAAATCAATGTGTGTTCGGAGTAACAAATAAGAACACTATTTTCTAAAGAATAGTATCGGAAACAGGTTTTAATATAATTGCCAAAAGTTTAGTCATCTTTAACCGTTAAAACCGTTTCTTTTTCTTGTTTTACTTTAATGTTTAGAACACTAACTTTTTCAAGAAAAATCTCTAAACTGATTAAAAAGGAAAAAATCTCAAAATATATATTGTTAGTTTTCTTTAAAATTACAAGCATTTTTGTAATTGTAAGCATACCATTTGAATGCTGTGTTATTCAAAACTTCGTTTTATCTTAAAATACGGTTTGTGGTAGGGCCAATTGAACAAAAGTGACTCTAGGGAAAATGATAAATCTAGGTTTACTGCTTATAAAGTAAAAAACTGATGACAGTTAATCTTTGTTAATGAATTTAAAAGCATAATCTATGTGAAAGATTAAAATTGCAGCTCCCTTGAAAGAAATGTTTTATAACCAAAAATGTAACCTTCCGTTTTTTAAGCAGTAGCATCTCAATAACGCCGGAGTTGATGAAAAAAAAAGCTAAATTTAAAATGTGCGGTATTGAAGTCAAAAATAGTTTCTATGTTTTATTTGAAAAATAACTCTGCAATTAATTAACTATTTTTCATACTGGAGCTCTTCATTTTGTGCATCTGCATTCAATGAAGTTTTCGGGCAGAACTATAAACAATGAAACCTGTGTAAGTCGACCACTTGCGGTGCAGTAATTCAGCGGTCAACTTAGACAGGTGGTCACCGTATAGAGGTTGATATATATTATATAGGACTAATGCATTACCTGAAAGAGGCGGTCAACTTAGAGAGGTTGTCAACTCAAAAAACAACTCACAGGTTTTTAAAAAATAGTTTGAAATAATTGTTTTAAAACTTACCTAAATTCGATGTTTTTCACGCAGCAAATGTTTCAGTTGTATTCAAGTTATAATCACTTGTTTGTGTATATTAATTTTACAAACCTTGTTGGAGTAAATTGGTGATTAACTTATATTGATTAAACATTTTTTTACATGTATGACAGACATTTTAATCCATCCATATATATATATGAGACAAACCTTTTAATCCACACACACACATCGTAAACGTTTGCAACTAAAAGTAGAACTGAAAGAAGACTTGACATCCTCTTTCTCAGAAGTGGGGCTGTTTTGTGTATTTTCAAACATTTGGTTTCTATTTTAAAACAAATTCAAAAATTTTAACTTCTTTAAAAGGAAAGATAGAAGGTATGTGAAAAGCCCCCTGTTCTGTTTCTTCCTTTGTTTATGCATTTTTTGTTGAATTAATTGTTACATAATTTAATGTATCTTTTTCATGATTTTGAGGGTAAAGTATGTTAAAAGTGTTACCTATATTTGATTATTATAAAATTTATAATCTGATTCAATAATGAACAGCTCAACTAACTTTCTTAGCCTCAGTAAAATGCAGATTTCTGGCCAATCATGAAAACCATAGCATCATGTAACGCGAAGCCCGCGCATGGAATACATAAAATAAACGGTAGAAAGAGTTATTGGTACGATTAAATCAAAAGCAATATCAAACCGAATATCTAGATAAATAAAAAGGAGAGTAAAAGAAGAGGAGTAATACAATAATACTCTGAAGCGGTTAATAACCGACAAGTAAGGAAAACACATCTCGTGACCTGACGTTAGAATCTTGGCGACACTGAGACACTATAGTTGCAGAAAATTTTCATGGATGAGTTGAAAGTTGTCAAAATTTTTTGTTAATGGAATGCATCTTGCGAAGAGCTGACGATTGCATTTTCTTCAAATGCTGTCTTATGAATCAGGTTTTTTCATCCTCCCAGGGACGATAGCATCCCCCTCTCAAACGTTACGCTGCCCCCTCCTCCCCCTCATTAAAAAAAAAAAAGTAATGAGAGACTTCCAAAAGGAAAAAAAACTAAAAATTTCAGTGCCGTAGTTTGAGCCAGGACCGACTTTTTTGGCTCCCCTGTATAAATTTAAATTTTCCATTGAGATTTTAAATTTTTAAAATTGTAAAAAAAATAGGCTTAAAACATGGGATTTTTGCATCTAATTTAATTAAAGAAACTAATCAAGTTTCATGTAATTAACGGAATGGTAATTTAAACTTTTTTAAAAATTATATGAGTAAGATCAGTTCAATTTTATCTCGGCATAAAATTTGTGCAAATGAAATTTTATTCCTTTATTCAAGCTTTGAGAGAAAATGTGAGAAGCCTTAAAATCTGAAATTCATGCATTATGTCAACCGATGTTCGTAGCATGTTTTGAGTGTATTTATCTTTTAAAGCATTTTCTTCACAAAAATTAAACATTTCTTTAAAGTTAATGGAAACAGTTTTGTTTTATACCATGATAAATTGTTGTTAGACTTTTTTAAACGGAAATACAAAAGATTTTGCTTGTTGAAGAAGCCTTAATCAGTGTTTAAAAAATCGGAAACATTTTAACAAAACTTAAATCTTTGTAATTAGAACATTTTCCATTGTGACATGTAAACAGGTATCAAGCTAGTGACGTTGAGATTGCAAATTTGTTCATAATTTTTTGACTTTTATAATTATTCTCAGTCATTCGGTAGAGCATCACCGAGGTTCTGCCGAAAATACGCTTTTTCTATAACTAACAGTTTTTTATTAGTTTGTCATCCAATTCAACCGGATAGCTGAGTTGAAACATTCTTTCAGAAGTAATTATTGAGTTACAAGGTGTTTTCAAACCGATCTTGAATTTTAAGGTCGGATAAAATTGTTCAGTGTGATTTTTCAAAACAATTGCAATTTTTTTTAAGGAATTATTATTTTTTAAGCGGGATTATTTTGTGTTTCGAATTTTCACAATCGGTATCATCCCAAGTTTTCAAAACCGATCACTTTGTTGACCTTTTTGAGCTATTCATAGCACAAACATTTCTATTTACCCCAAATTGAAAATTTTGACAAGTTAAAATATTTAAAAAAGATAAATCAATATCCAGATAATGTTTGGAGAAAAGTTTATCTCGATCATTTTGTTTTCCTCTTTATGACCAAATGCACTTATAGTGTCAGCTGGATGAAAGAAGTCATAGGTTGTCCATTCCTATCTGTTCTGTTTCATTCGCGTAGTAAGATTTTACTTGTCGAAAAAGTAATGATTCGAGAAGACGTACCTGTTGAAAAGATAAGAGCTGTCAACAGAGTGACATATAGATTTGGTTAAATAATGTTATTTCCTTTTTTTCTTTTTTAATACAGTCCTTTGCTTTTGATAGGCAGTACTCAATTCCATAAAACCTGTTTGCTGTAACTTATATCAAAGTTATTCAATGTTTTATTTAGCCTTGCATTTTACTCTGATTTTTACTCAAAATAAAATGCAATAGAAATCATCATTTCAGACATATTCGTAAAAATTGTTTAAAATGTGTCTTATGGAAAAATATAAATTATTGTTTAAGGAACAGTGTATTTATGAATCCGAGAAAGACTGATTAGAGATGTATCGAGAAAGTCCTTATCATGAAAATGAAGTTTCATTGAAATATTTTTAAAAATTGTCCAATTAAACATGTTGCATCATTCAACCATTGTTGTATTTTTCTAAAGTAAGTAACATTTTAATGCTATGACTGTTTGTTTCTTAAACTAATAATTAAGTTCATGATAAAAACCTTTTCTTCATCTAGCAATGAAAAACCAACCGATTTTTAGAAACTTTATTTGAATTTTCTTCCCTTTGTATTCTTTACGTTAATTCGCGACTTCCTCCATGCTGAAATGATACTTTTTTTTTTTTTTTTTGTCGTGTCCATGGGCAATTAAATGGCTCCGTGTGTCTTCAAGACTGCGTCCGCTAGCTGCAACGCATCTGTGCTGTAGATACGATACATTCAAATTATTATTACGAAATGCAGGGCCTGATTACTGAATAGGCCAACTAGGCCCAGGCCTAGGGCCTCCGATATTTAGGCCCCCCAAAATGGCTGAAATTACTTTAGTCAATGGTTAAAATTGTTTCAGCCAACGGATAAGTTCAAATGATAAAGTTTGAACACAGGAGACTCCAAAAAAGAATTTGGCCTAGGGTCCCTCGATATCTTAATCGAAGTGTGTTTATTATTATTATGTTGCATTTTATGATATACGACATTTTGATAACTGATTGAATTTTACAATTGGAGTAAAATATTACAGCATTATTTAAAATAGTTTCCAAAGTCAAATTTCAAAATTAGAAACCTCAGCATTTTCAAGTTTTTATTTTGAGCCCGTATAATGTAATTTCACATTAGATGTGTGATTTGCTCTTATAACAAAGTAGTTAAGTATCTTATCAAGTTTATCTGAAAATTGGCTTTCTTCTTCAAAAAGTTACCACATTCCTATATTCTTTATGAAATTATTGCATTTGGTTTTCATAAATATTTCATAAATATAAGACTTTTTTTTTTTGCTTGAACTGCAATTTGAAATCTACCGCATATCGATAAACGTGGCTAAATCAATCAAAAATTTGTCAAGGTCTGATGCTATTTTAGCAGTTTACACCCGTGGTCTTCAAACTGTATCGACCTGGATGAAACCTTGGGGAATCCGTTGCCCTTCTCAGAAGAACACATCTTGAATTAATATTAAAAGTAGATCAATACTATGTTATGGGTATGTTACGTGAAAAGACCATTCAAGAAGAGTTTTCTTTAAAATTTTTAATAACTTTGATCGTACATAAACTCATGCGCTAGAAATCCACATTTACACTAATCATCGATGCCTATTATTATTGATATTTATTTTCTGCCGTGGGAAGGTAAAGAGCAGTATCTGCAGAAATGAATTTTTGAGAAGTTTGAAGAAACGCGTTTTGGATTTCATACTAATATAGTGAAATGTTAGAATTTAACGTATTTTTTCATGCTTTATTTTCAGCAGAAAATAAAAAATCAAGTTCGTACAATAAAACAAATCCAATTCGTAGAATAAAGCAAATCCCAATTTAAAAAAAAAAAATTAAATTAAAAACAAAAAAATTCAGATGCTTCCCACAGCAGAATTTATATTCCTTCTTTTTTTTATATTTTTTAGTTATATATAAAGTTTTAACGTTTCATAGACCTTTTAAAATGGTTGTCACAACTTTAACAACCATTTTGTAACGTTTATGAAACAAGTATGCTGCCTGGTCCATTAGTGTTTTTGCTCTCAATAGAATATTTATTAACTCTCAATGCTTATCAAATTTACATCTTTTTGCAAGTGCATTTCATATTTGTTCTTTTAATTTTTGGTTATAAAACCTCCAGAGACGTACATGCAGTAGACAGACAGCCCGGTTATCACATCCAGAGACTGCAGTTTCTTCCTTGTTGCGGCCTCATCAGTCTGGAATAGTGAATAAACAAGCTTGGGCAGATGCCATCTCAATGAATCTGAGTCATCAATCAGATGACGCCTGCCTCCTCCTCCTCGGTAATTCACTGTTCCAGACTGATGAGGCCGTAACAAGGAGGAAACTGCAGTCTCCGGATGTGATAGCCCGGCCATCGTTGCATTGCATGTGGTTCTGACTTGGCCCTGGCTTAAGGACCGCAACTTACTGCTTAATCCAAGGATATAGTTTGAAAATCACTGGCGCTGATAATTCGTACTATTGTTTACCTTGTATTGGTTTTACATACTGTAAACATCAAACAATAACGAATTGATAGACTCGTGTTTACAAGAAAATGAAAAAATGACAAATTATTTTTAAAATGAGCGTTATATTGTACTGGACGTATGAAGAACAGGCTAAGGTCCCTATATGTACGAGCCGGCGCATCATCTTAGAATCAGCCATTTTGGATCGGAGCGCGTGTTTGAGTGGTTGTCTTTTCTGGCGAGTTATCGCTTTTGGTGATTGTTCACTGCGAGCGATTATTAGCTACACACATGCGAATTGTTTATTAAATAAAATATTATTTACGGCAAATTTGGCGAAACACGAAACTTTGCTGTGGTAACCCTAGCTCCGCAACAATGAGAAATCCGATCCAAAATGGTTAAACCTAAGCTGATGCGTCGGCCTATCCACATAGCGACTCTAGAACAGCCTGTATGCTTTTGAGAAAACGTAAACCAGCTCGAGACGAGTAATATGTATACCTGTCTCGGCTCGTTGACATTGTAGATTAATATTTCTGGTTTTACAATCCCGATTGCGACATTATTGTGATTGAGAAGTCAATATTCTAGTCAAAACATTTAGGAATGTGGAAATTATCGCTTGCATCATGTCCGAGTTTTAAAATGGCTATGTATGTACACATGACGTGTTACTAATGCATTACTGATATGTTCCTTGTTCTATTGATTACTGCCATTGAATCGTTTGGTTAATCAATTATATACCGGTGAATCACGTCGGTTGTTACGTGTTATTGTTTCACTTGAGTTCTCATTTACTAAAGCTAAACCAAGGAGAGAAGGCGGGAGAATTGGAAGCGAAAAGACTTCGTAATGGATAGAATCAGCGAGAACGCGTAATCAGTAAAGCTTAGCGTTCTCGCACATCCTACTTGTTACAAAATGAAGTGGTCCGTTTCCGCTTCGAGTTCACGCGCCATCTCCCCGTGGTCAAGCTTTACGAAAGTTCTACAGGAGTTTATTTTATTTTTATCAATATTTTTATGTTGATGTTGTTACATCGTGACGCCAAAATAAGTATAAAACAATGCATCTTGTTTTTATATAAACATGTAAAAAGATTATTATCCTTCAATATGTATGTGTACACTTCATTTCGAAGAAAAGAATAGATGGTATGCTTAGCAGAAATAATTTTTTCGAATTTTAAACAGTATTTTTTTTTTTAAATTCCTTCTGAAGAAATACAAGTGATTACATTTAATCGATAGCTTTTTTGGACAATCCATCAAAGATGAACGTGTAAAATTTTTAACTATTTCAAAATGCTTTACTTGCATCAGAGATTTTGCAATATTTTAAGCTTTATCTTTCTTTTGAATAAAAAGTACATGATTGGTGGAATCGAAAGATGTTTGATTTGCATTTATGCTGCCTAGTTTATATTTCCTGTTTGTGCAATAAAGCTTCGCAACAACTTTTTCCGATTAATAATATGTTTAATATTAAATTTTAATGTAACCCTCAATCGAAGTGTCGTTTCTACTAAAATGTACGTTTTTGTATTTTAAATTAATTTGTTCTGCAAACAATCAGAATGACGATTTTTAGCAATTTCCTTTGCAGTACCTTCAACGTTTCTGTTCAGTAATCACGTGAGTCAAAATTTTGTTCAGTCAGTTTTGTTTTACAATTTTGAAAGGTGAAAATTTTGTTTTAGTCACTAAAAGGCTGCCTCCCCGCATGAAGCAATTCTGACTCGGTGTTGCATCTCTAAATGTACGGTAGCACGTTTTGTGTAAACTGATTGATCCTGATGTGTTCTGTGTAAGCTGTTTGTTTCGAGAATGGAATTCGAAAAATAAAGCAAGATTTTTTATACGTTTGTCTCCTCACTTTACTGCCTTTTCCATTGGTAAATTGCTCAGATTGTTCGAAAAAAACCTTGACACATTTTAAAAATTCATAAAAAGTGACAAACTGTCATATGAATA
Organism: Uloborus diversus; assembly: GCF_026930045.1. NCBI lineage: Eukaryota > Metazoa > Arthropoda > Arachnida > Araneae > Uloboridae > Uloborus > Uloborus diversus. The sequence continues at coordinate 79,966,189 of NC_072732.1, read as the reverse complement.
TGCGATATGAGCCACATTGAATCACACATTCATGAACTTTTATGACATCGTAAAAATATGGATAAAAGAAAAAAAGTGTAATTATAAGTAACCGCTGTATCGTCACAATAAGAAAAACAAACGACATGTAAGGAGTTTAATCATTTCACAAAGCAATTAATTAATTTAATTTAACACAAAGCAATTACTTTCATCACCAGAGTTCAATGTGTGCATCGAATATTGCTCGGACCACATCTAACAAGGAGAGGTTACGGTCTCGGAAATTCAGATCGGGATGAGATTTGGCAGATTAGTAGTATCCCTTAAGGGTACTCTCAGGGTAAAGTAATAAAGCGCACTAGCCATAAAATTCCGAGAAAACAGCCTTTAAAGATTTACGCGCAACTTATTAACTAGTAGAGATTGTTCGTAAACAAGCGCCCGGCGGTCATGTGGGCAGCGCGCTGGGCTTCCATGCTGTCGATCCGGGTTCAAATCCACTGCGAGTGTTTTTTTTTTTTTTTTGTTCATTTATAAAGTAACTGTTACAGCTTTGTACAATTTGAATTGAAGATAATGCGATATTTTTAAACACGTAAAGCACTTTAATAGAGAAAATGGAGATAAATTAAATCGATACAAGTTAAAATTTGAATTACAACGGCTACAAAATTACTGTGGAGCTTAATTTATAGATGATTTTTAACAATATAGTTGTTATTTATATACATACACCAGAGTGGTATTTATCATAAAAACATGGAAAACTAAAACTGTTTTGATATCTCGCACAATTTATAAAGGAAGATTGCTTACAGGATCAACTTTTTTGTGAAAGAGTCGATGGAAAACATACTTCATTTACATTCAGGAAAATTTCTCTTTTGTCAGAATGTTTAGAAGTATACCAGGTATATCGAATCATTTTATCAAAAATTGGCGATGACAGTTGATGGACAATTGATTGTATTTTTATGCAGTCTTCACGGGCATTTATTTCTCTATTATTTTCAACGAGAAACGCGCAATTATGTATATTTTTTATTAAATTCTTTACCTGTCTATAAAAATAGACGTCGCAAGGTTGAACAAGTGGAGTACATTTTGGTGGAATCCCTTTAACTGAAAAGTTGGAGATTTTTCATCATCCTGGAAAATTCGGTCGTATAGTTCAGGTTTTGTTTGTCCTCTCGAAGAGTCGATAATCAATAGAAATTCTTCCTTCCCCACATAAAACTTCAAGCAAACGGTTTAAAAATTCGATGTATAGTCTTGTCGTTACCTTTCCTGATTTCAAAGATGTTATTTTGACATTTTTATATTTTTGTTAGTATTTATCAATTGTTTTTTGAATTCGGGGGCCTAAAATAGCAGTTGCTTTTTGTAAAAAAACAAATACAAAGGGCAGAACTTTTCCAGACAGGGTAAAAGAATATTGAGCGGTATATGAATGCATTACTCTATTCATGTCGTGCCTTTTGACGAAAATAGTTTTACTTCCCTTTCGAGCCAAAGTCCTGTTGTACGCCGACTGATACTGACATCCTGGAAAAAGGAAATGGGAATTAAAATATTTTGTCAAAAGCAGGCGCGGATCCAGAGAGAGGGTTGTGGGGGGGGGGGTTCATGACCCATCTTTTAAATGACCAAATATAGAATAAAATTGCATTTTTGGGACATATTTTGAAAAAAAATTGCCCATTTCGCACAAAAATTACCCTTTTACCCCTCCCTTTCCGAAAATGACCTCCTCCTAAACCAGAAGCTGGATCCGCCCTTGGTCTGAAGATCGTAAAATAAGTTTTTAATTACTTACCAGTTTGGTCAGCATTGATAACATAATCGTTTTTGAAATTCGGTATCAACTTTAACGTCTGGATTACAAAAGTGTCTGCAGAAGCCAAAGTTTCTTCGATCGTCGCAGTTTCTCTTTTTGAAACAAATTTTGTGACTTTTCGCTGACGAATGGCATGCTTCCTTTTGAAATTTTTTTACCCAACTGTCAGATGTTTTAAATTCAAAATCTGTAAACTGTCGTGCTGCTGCTAAAGCCCACTGTTGCAAGTTCCGAGTAGTAACTTGTTGATAATTCTCTCGAGCTTCTAGAAAACGATCATATGTCCAAGAATTGATTACATCGTATTGATCCAACAGATTTCCTCCATTTTTTATTTCTTTCTCCCATTGCGATAAATATTCATTTTTTTTAACCTTTTTTTTGTAAGGTTTGTAGATTCTATGAGGGGTGAGCCGTTGCTATGTTCACAACTTTAATTTTGTAATCCAAAGGAAGATGCTCTACCTCTCTTCTTTTTTTCTCTTTTGGTTCGTATTCAGCTGATGAGCTTTGAATTTCGACTTGCTCAAAAGGTTCCTCCTCACAGTTTTCATTTTCATGAGCAAGTTCGTCATCAGTTACAAATATTTTTTCAACCAGCATATCCATAGTACGTTCATAAATTTCTTCGCCCATTAACACTGCTTCATGAGAAATTGAACTTGATGATTCTGCTGCAATCAAATGGTTTTCAGTAAGCAAGCTCTCGTAATAAACGACCGCATCTTTTAATCTCTGCTTCAACAATTCCTTGTCCAATGAATTTTGATCCATTTTGCCAACAGATTTTATTTGTTTCAGGATTACTTCAATAACCGACCATTTCGATTCACAATATTTTAAAAACTGAAATCCTTTTTCACGGTATAGAATGTTCCAGTCTAATATACAGCACAGACGATAAATAAATTTAATGATGAAAACAAATATGAACATTGCAAACAATAATAGATGGAAAATAAAGAGTTGAATATTCAATGAAAAATACAGCAGACGATAAATTTACAAATAACAGAATCAAGGAGCAAAACCATTGCTCGATAAGTACGGTTAGGTTTTTTTTAAATTTGACTACCTGCTTATATGCAATAAAACAACATTCTTACTCATCCACAAAGAAACTGATTATGTTTTTATTGCAAAAATCATTTACTTCGTCAAAGTTTATAATATCTAAAAATGTGTAATCACTTGTTTGTGAGAATAGTAAATAGAGTTTTGCAAACTGCAAAAAGCGGTAATAGTCACTTTATAAATGAACAAAAATGAAAAAACTCGCAGTGGATTTGAACCCGGATTGACCGCATGGAACCCCAGCGCGCTGCCCACATGACCACCGGGCGCTTGTTTACGAACAATCTCTACTAGTTGATAAGTTGCGCGTAAATCTTTAAAGGCTGTTTTCTCGGAATTTTATGGCTAGTGCGCTTTATTACTTTACCCTGAGAGTACCCTTAAGGGGTACTACTAATATGCCAAATCTCATCCCGATCTGAATTTCCGAGACCGTAACCTCTCCTTGTAAGCGCGGTACCCAAGTTCATCCCGTGTCCACAAAAGGGACACACATTGAATTCTTCAGTTAACAATTCAAGAAACTTTTATGGCAAATATTACTGTAAAATGGAGTGTTCACAGTACAGAAAAAAAAATGCAGTAAATTGTACCGAAAAAAATAAACGATTACAGCGCCAATTGATTTACCACGTGACTTAGAGTACGAGGCACATAACACCGTATTTCCTCTCCTCGTTGTGTCGCTTGGGGGGTCGCGTGTGTGATAGAGTGATCAAGAAGGCCGCCTGCCATACGAGGGTCCCGAGTTCAAACGTGCTGCTCGTATTTCGTTTTTTAACTCTCGTTTATTCTTTCGTAAAATTTCAGAGTAAAATAGTATTTTACGGTAGAAGTTACTGGCAACATGGATGCCAGTAACTTTTACCGTAAAATTTCAGGATTTTTGTTTAACAGTGTCGCAATGAAAGGTATTGCTTTTAGCTTAATAAAATGATTAAACACTTCACATGACGTTTGTTTTTCTCACTATGACTTTGCAGTTATCACAGGAGTAACTTATAAAGACATTTTTTTTTCTTTTTTTTCTTTTTCTTTTTTACGATGTCATAAAAAGTTCTTGTACCTTTTAAGTAATATAGCGCAAACCGCATATTCGTATAGCAATTTGTTGCGTTTCTATGAATTTTTAGATTTTGTCAATGACTTTTCGCACACCCAGTATAAAATGAATTACTTTTCACATAGCCACATTAAATTTACATGCACTTCCAGCTCGCTACCATTTACATAACTGAAAAAAAAGGTTCACTTAAAAAGGTTCAGAACTTATTTGCCATGGTTAATATAAGACATTTTTACGGAAAAAGAAAAGAAACTTTCCCTCAGAAAAACGTGTCCGGTAAATATATATCAGGTAACCTAAAAGTTTCCCAAAATTATCCCGTCTACACATATTAACTACCAATACTTTATTGTAAAATTTTTAAGAATTATTTCTAAACTTCAATTCCAAGTAAGTCTCCTTGTTTGGGATTTGCCTATTAGAATCACATGTTTACAGTCTTCTAAAAATCGTTTCTACCAGTCCCAGAGTTGAATTTTAAAATATTCTCCCCGTGTACGGTAATCTTTTAGTATGTTTTATTTATGTTTTTCAATATACACTTGGACAAATTCTAGAAATTCTGTTCTTGCGAAATTATACATAGATTCCAAGACTCTCTTGATTTTTATCTCAAAATGTCAATACCTTTGCAGTGTTTTCTTTTTAATTCATTTTTGAGCAGTTTTTCAAATACATAAAATACTTGTTTATATTAATTTAAACAAAGAAACCTCATTGTTTTCAATTGAAAGAAATATTCTCAAATGTACTGTTTTTCACTTTAAAAAATCCTTCTGATCATTTGGTATCAGTTTTTACAAAAATTATTGTCATATTTATTTTTTTCATGCAAATAGGTGCGAGCTTTATGAAAAGCAAGCAACTGAGATTTAAACCTTATTCAGAATATTTCTACAACACATGTTTAAAAAATATAACAATTTCGCCAACTTTTGAACTGAACAGAACAGATAGATACTGTTTTTAAACATTGAATCTGATGATGATCTAGTCAAATGTGAATATTAAAAAAAAATCTTTGTTAAACATCGTGACAATTCACAACTTCAAATTTTATCACTAAGGTTTTAAAAAATAGTTAGATAACCATGCTATACTTTAAAACAGTTAAACAAAGTAGTATCCTCGTTTTAAAAACCTTCACTTTAAAATGATTTTACCTTCCCATAAATTGTTTAACATTTATTTTTGCCCATTTACACACCTGAAAACATGTTAAAAAGAGCTTTAATAATTTGTCTCTACATAGTATAAAATGAAGTCTCCAAAAAGCGTCTGTTTGTTTGAACGCGTATAACTCGAGAACTACCTGCCGGTTTCGCTGAAATTTTCAGTATCTTTCTTTCAGCATCGGAAAGGTTTGAAGACCAGTTCGAAAAAAATTCGATGAGTAGTTCTTTTTTTATTCCAATTTAGGCCCAATTTTTGCATTAATTCATGATTATGGGGGTGAAATATTACTTGAACATATTAATATTATATATCGATGAAAAGGGTGGAATTTTTCGCGTTCTACGCAATTTGTTTCAATGCTCCAACTTTATTACGGAGGGAGTTATTTGCGTATTTAGCTCGAATTTTTTTATGTACTACTTTCTTCATTAAATAAAAAAATAAAAAGTGAAGGAATTGTCCCACGGTTTTCTTTTTGACACCATTGGAAAAAGCGACATTTTTTACTCCAGATCTAACTCGACCTATGGTCGAAAAGGTAAGCTTCTAACTCCAAAGGAAAAAAAAGTTACAAGGCTTTTTAAATCAAGATCTAAAATTCCCATTTCCATTTAAGTTGTTAACCATTCAATTTTCGCGTTTCCATGGTCAAGCTTTTTGAATCCATTGTATCTTTCACACTTTAATTTCTTAAACTTATTTTATTTTATGTTTCCATTGTTACGCTTTTAAAATCCATCTTCTCCACTTTAATTTTTTAAATGTATTTTAATACTGTCATCTTTGTTTGGAAGAGAAATTTTGCATTTGACACAATTTTTATTTTCATGGTAGACCGGCAAAGCCAGACAACGCAGCTAGTTTAGCAATATATTGTTCATTGAACTTAATCTAAGCTTTTTTTTTAAATTTAGTTTATTTGTTTTTAATTTCAGTGGCAACAATACTTGAATATGTTGAAAGAAAAGCTCATGACACAATTATTCATCAACATTGCTCACCTGTTGTCCTGTCTATTAAATGTACTACTGTATGTTACTAGTAGTACTCTTTAATGCAGCAAGTTTATAGGTTATGGGGATTCTCTTTTAATTAGTAAGTACGTGTACTACAAAAGTGTAAGATAGATTTTAGTTTGGAAAATAAATTGACTTTAAATAAAGGTGATAAAAAAATGAAACAAGTTTCTTAGATTACCAATAAATTTATATGAGCGTATTTGAGGCATTTTTGACACCAAACCTACTGTTCATCCCCTCGTTATTTGAAGATGATCTTGCGCAATGAACACACACGACACCATTTTCATCTTCACCTTCTCATCTCCTCTTTCTTTTCTGAAGAAAATTAAATTGTGCTTGATTTACATTGAACTTTCGCTTTAATTGTACAGAACTAGTTCCAGCATTCTCCGTAGATGTCGCGCGCGAATGCATGTATAAAAAATACTTAAGTGCTAACGTATTTAGGAAGTTTCGTCTCAAAATGTGATTTTACCCAATGTATTTTTATGGTTTATATATACTACGTTAAATACTTTAATAATAAATAAATTATCCATAACCTAAATTTACCATGACATATATAAATAAAATAAATGAATTAAATAAATAGAGATCATAATTAAAATGATTTCTAGGGAAACTATTCAGAACACGGGCAAGCTGGTAAAAAAAAAGGAAAGAAAGAAAGTGTCGGGGCGGAGAAAATAAAAAAAAAGTTACTGCTCCTGTTCCCTAGCCACAATAGCTCTACAAAAAGCAATTAACTCAATTGGGCACACGCATTGAATGGTGATTAGTGTGAACTACTCTAGATCAACATTTCTCGACCGATTTTGGTCCGTGGACCGGTAAGAATTTCTGAACACATTTCAAGGACCAACATTTTTTTTCTCCTCCACAAAAAATATTACTTAGTATTAAAGAACTGTAACGTAAATTAATTTTAGCTTTTGTATAATCATCTACCAACAATACTATTAAAATATTTGGATAAGTACCTATTTTGTAAATAAATGAAACTTCGAGAAAGTTATAAAAGTAATCACAAAATCCAATCCAATTAAAAAAGAAAAAATACCATTAAGCTCTTCCTTCAAAAATAAAATTCTGGGTTTAAAACCTTAAAATAGGTTATTAACGTAAAACAGTATTTAATAACTTCATTATTATCGTTATGAAGCACAAAGTTCATAAAGCTCAAATTAGCAATTGATTGTTTCAGAGTCTCAAGGAACGCCTTTTTCAATGCAAAAATTGTGATGTAATAAGAATTCAAGAAAGTAATGAAGTGGAACAAGAAGCAGTATGAATAGTAAAAATCTGGGGGAAACAAAGCAACCAAGCAAAGTCATACCTGAAGCCGAAATTTCATAATTCGGCCAGAAATTTATTAAAAATAAATTTCGGCTCCAGGCTTAATGCTTTTTAATTTTTCTCTTTTTTTCTCAATGGGGTGGTTTGTTTCTCATTTTTCAAAATTATCTTTTTCTGAAACAGCATGGTCAAAAACATGGTTTAATATTCTTTTTTTTCCTTAATTTTGACTTATTTTCTCTTTTAAAAAGTAATCTTAAACAAAAACAGCCGTTGTTTTCATTTTCGCTGCTGACGTCACTAGTAATCAAATCGCTAGAGCTACCAGAATAAAGTTTCAGGACACTGCCAAGCTTCGCTAAATGAATATTTTATTTAACTAACAATTTTCGTTCTGCTAATAAATTGCTCGCGGGAAAAAAATCATTAAAAGGCAATATCTGGTCAGAAAAGACAACCACATGATCCGATACAAGATTGCTTTCATCATTTGTGACGGCACACGATGAAACAATATGGTTTAAAAATCAGACATTTGAAACAATTAACAAGAAGTTCTGTCTAGAACTAGACGAGCCTACCTTTCCGTATACCCATACTACTTTCTAGTACCTGATCAATATTCTCAAAAATAGCTAAAATCGCAAATTTTTTCAAACATATTTTTAAAATACTTTAAGCTGATTTCTAGGAATAAAATATTCCTCACTCATCTAAAAAAATTAAATGCGTAAAAAAAATAGCAGCAACTTTTAAACAAAGCAGCTAATACACTTTCTTCCATAAAAAATCGTTTCTTTTTCCCCTGTTGCCAAAAACAATTTTTTAAATGAATTAATGCACTTACCAAAATAAATAAAAACAATAAAATGTCAATTTAAAGAAATAATTTTCATTGTCAAAAAAAAAAAAATCGTCTGCGCAAATCTTTATGTAGAAACATAAATGACTTCGAGTTTATTCGCCGAAAACTGAATACCTAAATTAAAACTTTAGCGTAAAAATAAAAACAAGTCAGATCAACAATAATTATTTCACAGTCAAAACCATAGCTGCGGAGTCGGAGTGGGAGTCAATCTCATTTTGGGGCAAAGGAGTCGGAGTAGAATTTCTAAGAATTGGAGTCAGTCATTTGTCCTCCGTGTATAAATTTTTGCCAAAGCTACGAAGTCAGAATCGAAGTCGGGGAGTCGGAGTCCGATTAATTGTCGGGCATAGGAGTCGGAGTCGGAGTCAAGTGCCCCTAAATTCTCGGAATCGAAGTCTGTAGTTTGGCGTCAAGAGCTATTTCCAACAAAATTTGTTTGAAAAAAATCCGCCTTCAAGTACGGAATCTACATTGATTTTCAGTTTCCCCGTAGGCGCTAATGTTAAGGGATTTGAACTGTTCAAAATTGAACGGAAAATTGTTCAAATCAAAAAGATATTTTATATACAAGTTTTTCATCAAAAGCTTTTTCCTACAAAGTTTGTTTGAAGCAAATTCGCCTCACAGTTCGGAATTGCCTTGAATTTCCCCGTAGGCGCTAATGTTAAGTTTTTTTGAACTGTTCAAAATTAAGCAAAAAATAGTTCAAATCAAAAAGTAAAATATGGGAATGAGGTGTCCTCGCCGAGATCTTTCGAACAAAAAAAAGTTTTTTCGAATCGGACAATTCATTCAAAAGTTATTAGGGGGGACAGACAGACCGACAGACCGACAGACATTTTTCCCCATCTCAATACCCTACTTTCCAATTTTTAATTTTTCAATATTTATTTAATTATTTTATTTATTTTTGACTTTTTTTTGTTTTTTGCGATATTTTTAAGATGCATTAAGCCTTCTTTCATGCTTTTTTCTTCTTTTTCTGACTTTTACTGGGAAAGTAGGCTAAAAAAGGACATAGAAAATACTTTTATTTTCCCATCATTTAATTTTTAGCCTACTTTCCCAGTAAAAGTCAGAAAAAGAAGAAAAAAGCATGAAAGAAGGCTTAATGCATCTTAAAAATATCGTGAAAAACAAAAAAAAAGTCAAAAATAAATAAAATAATTAAATAAATATTGAAAAATTAAAAATTGGAAAGTAGGGTATTGAGATGGGGAAAAATGTCTGTCGGTCTGTCTGTCGGTCTGTCTGTCGGTCTGTCTGTCTGTCGGTCTGTCTGTCGGTCTGTCTGTCTGTCCCCCCCTAATAACTTTTGAATGAATAGTCCGATTCGAGCAAACTTTTTTTTGTTCGAAAGATCTCGGCGAGGGCACCTCATTCCCATATTTCACTTTTTGATTTGAACTATTTTTTGTTCAATTTTGAACAGTTCAAAAAAACTTAACATTAGCGCCTACGGGGAAATTCAAAGCAATTCCGAACTGTGAGGCGAATTTGCTTCAAACAAACTTTGTAGGAAAAAGCTTTTGATAAAAAACTTGTATATAAGATATATTTTTGATTTGAACAATTTTCCGTTCAATTTTGAACAGTTCAAATCCCTTAACATTAGCGCCTACGGGGAAACTGAAAGTCAATGTAGATTCCGTACTTGAAGGCGGATTTACTTCAAACAAACTTTGTTGGAAATAGCTCTTGACGACCTACTCCCGACTCCGACTCCGAGAATTTAGGGGGACCTGACACCGAATCTGACTCCTGTTCCCGACAATTAATCGGACTCCGACTCCCCGACTTCGACTCTGACTTCGTAGCTTTGGCAAACATTTATACACGGAGGACAAATGACTGACTCCGATTCTTGGATATTCGACTCCGACACTTTTATCCCAAAATGAGATTGAATCCGACTCCGACTCCGCTGCTGTGGTTTTAACTGTGAAATAATTATTGTTGATATGATTTGTTTTTATTTTCACGCTAAAGTTTTAATTTAGGTATTTAGTTTTCGGTGAATAAACTCGAAAAATATGCGCAGACGATTTTTTTTTTTTTTTTTTTTTTTTTTTGACAATGAAAATTATTTCTTTAAGTTGACATTTTATTGTTTTTTTTTTTTTATTTTGGTAAGTGCATTAATTCGTTTAAAAAATTATTTTCGGCAACAGGGGAAAAAGAAACGATTTTTTTTATATGATGTATTTATTTTAATGAACTTATTATTTTTTCGTTTTGAAAGCTGTTAAAAAATTTTTTTAATGGAAAGAAGTGTATTAGCTGCTTTGTTTAAAAGGTGCTGCTATTTTATTTGTTCGTTTTTTTGAAGAAAAGTAAGGAATATTTTATTCCTAGAAATCAGCTTAAAATATTTAAAAAAAATATGTTTGAAAAAATTTGCGATTTTAGCTATTTTTGAGAATATTGATCAGGTACTAGAAAGTAGTATGGGTATACGGGAAAGTAGGCTCGTCTAGTTCTAGACGGAACTTCTTGTTTTATTTTATTTTATTTGTTCTACCAATTTCAGTGATTAAAAGTAGTACTTTTGACTGAAGGAAACAATCCCATTATTGCTCTTAATGTTGCATTTTGTTCCACTTCGTTGCTTTTCACGGATGACTTTACATCCCAAGCTCACGCTTTTTACACAGAAAAGGGATCGGTTGTAACCCCAAAACACGAGGTTTCAAGCAATCTGAATGAATTGCTAATCCATATGTCTTAAATCACTTGCTAATTTGTGACTCTATGAGCCTTGCATTTCATACTGTTTCTTTGTTGCACAAGGGTATGTATTCATTTCGAATTTCATTGGAAGAACAGATGTTCGTATAATACGAAGTAGTGGTTTCATATGTTTGTATAAAACGAAGTAGTGGCTTCATGTGTTTGAACAATAAAGAGTAGTGGCTCCAATGTTAATAAACTGTGTTTAATAACCGTGATACAGTTCACGTTGTGTTTTGTGAGTTATAAAGTGCGTTTTATTTCGAACCAGAACGTTACAATTGTTATGTTTTGAAGGGGAAAAAAAAAACATTTTTGACGTGCAGTGTTAAAAATCTTCAAGGATCAGTCAAGTTAGCCCACGACGGATGAGTGGTTGTGGTTACCTCTTTAAAAAGCTTAGAAAGTATGCAGGATCACGGCTTAAAATTAGGAAATCCAGCAACGACTAGCGACATACAAAATCAAACATTTTTAGATACCTCTTTCAAAACTAATATCGAAAGGATGAAGGATGGATAATATGGGAAAGATAAAGACAAAGTCTCAAGGAAACATCCAAAATACCAGGAAACAAACAAAAGAGTGAAAATTTGATTTGTCTTCAGATAATGAATCTGAACCAATTTCACACCTCAAGTGATGTAGGTGATTATTTCAAAGATTTCCTAACAACTGTTGTATCATTGAAATTGATGATTTTTTCAAAAATGTTTTACCAACTAAACTTAATTGCATTGGGGGCTCCATGACCGTGAATGGATATGAGTTTTCTATAAATTTTGGTATAATATTTATAGCATGTAGCTTCAGTTTTATTTGTCCTGGAAAAAGAAGATGCAGCAGCAGTGTCCAAAACAGGTGTCATTAAACTCTCTCATCCATTGATCAATTGCTTCGAAAATGAAATTTGACTGAAATTTCTAGCAATCACAATCTCTATTGATTCAAATTAAATTCATTTAACAGTTTATGGCATTTCCTTAGAAGTTATTATTGCTGGTACCTTGTAATAGCAACTCATTAGACAAGTAGTTATTTCTGCAGCATTTTTTTCAGCTTTAAATCTCTGTGGGTTAAACCTCCCTCATGATGGGTCACAGCACTCTCAAGTATCGAGGTGTTTGACTCGAGTTCGGACTCTCATGAAAAATTAATAATAATAAAAAAAAATTTTAATTTAAAAGGAATAATGTAAAAGGTTTCCAGACTTCATGAGGAAACAAATACAGTAGACCCTCATTTTATGTGGGTTTATTTTACGCGGTTTCGATTATACGCAGTTTAAGATTTGACACCTTTATTTTATTTTACGCGGATGAGTTTCGGTTTACGCGGATGCGGCAATGCAAACAGATAAAATTTTCCCAAAATCTTTCCAAATCCAAACTCCTAATGATTGCTGATTACACGTAATAAACTGCATTTTGGCGTGCTAATAATCGAGCTTGGACCACCGGAGACATTTTATGTAATTGGTTCCAGAGCTCTTTTCAGAAGAAAAGTTATTCAACTCACACAGTTCAGAACTCACTTTAAGAAGAGTTTTTAGGAGTGACAAAGGCGGCCAAAAAAACAAAGAGGATACCGACATCGGTGACACACAATCGAAAACGTTCACATCACTGTAAAAACGATTCAGAAACGTTCCTGAAAAATAATAGGCAGCTGATGTGCCCAGTTTCTACCAGTAACATATCGTACAAAAACCAGGAACGTTTTCCGATAAATGTCAGTAACCTTTCTGAAATATTGGGAAATCTCCCCTGTTAAAGCCAGTCGTGATCCTTCTAGACAAATGAAATTGGTTTAGTGTATTTGATTAGAGCCTTCCTAATTTACTAAGAATGCTCCAGGGCTAAAACTGCGGGAAAATTGCAAGCACGAACTGAGCATAGACCTTGCCCGCAATTCCTACCTCACAGGCTGCAGCTATCCAGTGACTTATTTGCTCCCATTGGGAGCTTAGTCAATCCAGATGGGCCGTAAGCAAGCTAAAGTCAATACATTTAATAAACACGCGCTTTCAATCTCTAAACTGGTAGCAAAAAATATTTTTCACACCAGTACAAAGTCTGCATTTGTGCATCTTTCAGCAATTCAGGAAACTTTTTTGCGAAGATGCTTGATTTTGCGGGGAAATAGGTGAAAACCTCTGAAATCCCGAAACATTCCACGGAAATAACCAGTAACATTTCGGAATTTTTTTACAGTGATTGAAAATTTTGAGCCATTCCTAGACAACAGAAATGATTCTTCTGATTTGTTAGTGAAGGAAGGTTCTATCATGGAAATGACGCGTTTTTATTGTCCTATTAACGGTCATGGATGCCTTTAGTTAACGCTAGAATGACGTAGTTTATCTACGGACCCTAACCCCTATTTTAACACTTCCATTAAGCAGTCCTCGGCTATAATTGACTGAGATGACGGTGCATTTTATGTACTATTAAGTCTCAATTTACGCGGTTTCGATTTGCCCTGCATTTCCATGGAACGTAACCCCCGCGTAAAACGAGGGTCTACTGTAACGTCAACTTGAAAATTTTCTAACAGTCAGAAAAAAAAATTGTAAACAAATGGTCAAACCTCCCTAGTTTCCCTTAGTTGGAATTTCTTCACTCTGAAGCTTTACGATTAGGATAAGTTTACTTCTACAATGGATTCTAAACACTGTTAGTTACGAAAAAACAACTTTGAAAATAAATTAATAGGTTGTGTTCGAGTCAAAAGGGTTTCGTAGGAATTCGTAACGTTATTTTTTTCGTAACGAAATATAGAATAACCAATTTCGAAATAGAAACGTAAACTTGCAAATTATTTAATCATTTCTTTCTAAATATGTGTCGGAAGTTGTTTTTTTTTTTTTTTTAATATCAAAACCAAAAATAAAAAGTGTTTATATTATGGACAGTTTCTTTTCCAACTTGCTGCTCATCTGCCCCCACACTGTTGTGAAAAAGATTCTGAATAAACTTTATGCAATTATTTTTGTTCTTTCCTAAAAACACTTTGCTGATTATTTGCTAATTCTATTTGTTGGAACACAACATAAAGAAGAAGAATTAGGAATTAAGCTTTGTTTGAAATTATGTAAGGTAAAAAACAAAAAGATGAAGATTTCAAGTTTGTCTGATTTTATAATAATTATTAATAAAATGAGCATTTTATTTGCTTTTATTTTGTTATTTTTATTCCCTATTTATTACCTTTTTATTTTTATTTCAATTATTTATTTTCTTTATTTTACTTATTGGAAATTGAACATTTTTACAGTATATAATGTAACAGTAAAAGTACTTTTAATTAGTTACATTTTTTTTGAAACTGAATCTTAGCCAAAATCCATAACATATATTTTTATTCCTTATTTATTACTTTTTATTTTAAATTTAATGAATTATGTTTTATTTAATTATGTCAGTAAATTGATATAAATTGTTTTTACAGTTCATTCTGTAAAACCTAAAATTTTTCTGATCAGTCATATCTAAATGAAACTGAGTCTTAGTCAAAAACCATATGAAAGTAAACTAAATTTATACCCAAATCTTGAAAAATTTAAAAGTAAACTCCCTATAAAAACTATGACTTCGAAAAGAAAATTTCAGGAGAACATTCACATTGAAATTTTGGGAATAGAAGTAGTAACTTTCACTTTGGATAGCTTTGAGCTACGTGGGTTAACTTCTTGCCACATAAAAGTTTTTAGTAGATATAGTTATATAACTGTTAAAAAAATAAATAAATAAATAAAAATAGAACGACCAGTGCTGCTTTCTTCTGGTAAGTTTATGAAATAAGTTTTCTACTCGTTAATTTACAAAAAGGAAAAAAGGGTTGGCAACATTGAATACGGCTAATTGCACCATTCAACAATGAGGTTGTTTCCTTCAGTCAAAAGTAGTAAGTACTTTCTGTCACTGAAATTGATAGAATAAGCAAAAAAATAATAATAATAACATGGACTCAGAAAATACTTTCATTTTCCCAACAGTTATTTTTTAATTTATTTTTTTAAATGTTCGATTCTTCAAACAAGACGTGGTCTTTAATACGTCACAAATGATGCATTATAGCGCATTTTTCTACCGCATTTCCACGTTATGATAATCAAGAAGCGAATTACGCTCTACGCTTGCTATCAACCATATCGTTGCCAATACACGTGAGTAGAGATGCGAATTAAATATTTTGGACCGTGAAAAAGAGAACTTGATTCAAATCACAAGAAAGAGTAATAAATAATTTTTTAATTCCCTTTTTTGGGAGCATTTCTATTTATTAGTAGGCAGTAAAATAGCTTTGCTTGAGACAATCTGTCTTCAGGCACCAGTATAATGAAAAAAAAGAAATGTTTGCCGCCCGATCACTTTTTATAGAACAAATTTAATCGTCGATAGTTATTATAATATGCAAATATCTTTTGTGTAAAGTTTCTGCAGATTAGTATTATTTTCTGTTGTGATTAGTGTCAGGCAAGAAATGTAAAATTTTAGTAGCGTGTTTGCCCAAAACCTCGTCCTACGAGGATTCGCGTAAATTAGCCCAGTGCTTCTCAACCTTTTCTACTTTTACGGCACACTTGGTAATCGGCTGAATCCTTGCGGCACACTAAACTAAACTTTATATGTCAATATGGACAGTGCTTTCGTCATTCTCTAGTCAAAGCAAGGAAGAGAAAAAAACTTATGAACCCAAAACCAATGGAAATATATTTGGAGTTCTTGTGAGACTCTGAGACTGCGATGTCTTCATTCGCCTCTGATTTTTCTACAATTGAAAAGAAACGGTGAGTATTCATCAATGGTCCGAATTATATTCATAAAATATGTAATTTTAAAGAAGATTTTCGCGGCATTTTTTACTATTATATTAAGTACAGTTTTAATGTATTTTTCTGTATACAAGGTGGATGTGTCGAGTATCATGTAAATTTATAATCAACGATGGATGTGTGTCCTTTGTAGAGCAAAATGCTGAAATTTAAACAAATGTAAATTTATCATGTTCATTAAACAATTTTTTTAGATTTTCGTTTTTTTTTTTTTTTTTTTTTTTTTTTTTTTTTGCGTTGACTAGTGTGAATACTGATCTAAACAGATTAGAATACAACTTCGCTAGGTTATTTTAATGTATTGAATTATTAATTAATTTAATTAATAATAATTTAAGCATTTAATTTATAATTGGGAAAATTAATTAAGTTTTCAACCAACTAATGGCCGATTTTGTGCTTTTGTTGACACCTGAAGAAACCAAAGTTCAAGAAAATTGTTGTACGTAAGACTACATTCTTGAGCATGACTCTCCCCCCCCCCCCCTAAAATGAAATCCTGTATCCACCCCTGGATTCAAAGTTACGATAAGCGGTTGGATAACTTTGAACAGACTAATAATTCACTTTGAATAGTCTTAATAATTAATATTTCTTAATTTTGGATAACTGTACAACTCTTGGGGAGTTTTTGAAGTGAAACTTTTAATGGCGAGGGCTTTCAAATTCCAATCCTGAACTTTTTCGTGTGACAGAAGGGGCGTAGTTGTTTTTTTATTGTTACCAAAAACAATGAAAAATAAAAGCAAAATAAACTTAATAATCTTATACATATAAAATCTGAGTATCTATCTATCTATCTATCTATCTATGTCCAAGCTTCTTCTCCCGAACGACAGTGAACTGACCATCGAACCAGGTATCGATGGATTCGTAATCCTCCCGTCTTCATGTTTGGCTATTTAACATAATTCTCCGATAATAATTAGCGGAGATATCAGTTAAAAACTTTTAATTATGACTCTTAGATTTCAAAATCAAATCACTATTTTTCGAAGGCTTTCCTCCATTCAAATTATTATTCAGTGCTTCAACTCAACTTTCCGGATGAACGCTTTTATTAAAATTTACAGCGTGAAGAAAATCATTGAAAAGAAACATCTGTTGCAATTTTTTTCTCGAATATAAAGAAATAAAATTAGGCTTTTGTTTTAAGGCTTTTCCTGTAATCAGGGTGTTTAAGTTGTTTACTTTTCGATTATTTTGCCGTAATCTGCAGCAAAATTTTGCTGTTTTTTTTTTTTTTTTTTTGTTCAAGCCTGATTGTTAAATACGCGTCACATGACATAACTTTCATTTTCGAGGAGGACCGTGCACGTCGTAAAGTAAATGAGTGATTTACAAGTTATTTGAGTTCTTTGAGGGTTTGTACCTGGAAAACGGATTGATGTAATTCTTGTACGACCATGTGGATAGAATCCATCCAAATATTTATCTGAGTGGTATGTTGCATTAATAAACACCCGGGCAACGCCGGGTAGTAGACTATTTTATGTAAAAAGCGGATTGTTATTGTGCATAAATATTTCCGATATAGTCTATCAGATGTAATTCAGTTTAACGTGAGTAAAGATTATAGTTGATAATGCATATATTTTCCCCTTTTGTGCTGACTGAAAATGTACTCATAACTTGTATCATTGATAACGATTATTAACGTTGATGAGGTGTTTTGGCAAAAATATGTTTTACTGGTGTTTTGCAAACCTTGCTTTACGCGCATTTATTTATTCCTTAACGCGTTAGAAACTAGTGTCAGTGCACTACAAAAGCATCAACTGGACTGCTCTTACATTTTTTAGGTAGCCCGTGCAACGCCGGGCACGCAGCTAGTCTTATACATATAAAATCTGAGTATCTATCTATCTATCTATCTATGTCCAAGCTTCTTCTCCCGAACGACAGTGAACTGACCATCGAACCAGGTATCGATGGATTCGTAATCCTCCCGTCTTCATGTTTGGCTATTTAACATAATCCTCCGATAATAATTAGCGGAGATATCAATTAAAAACTATTAATTATGACTCTTAGATTTCAAAATCAAATCCCTATTTTTCGAAGGCTTTCCTCCATTCAAATTATTATTCAGTGCTTCAACTCAACTTTCCGGATGAACGCTTTTATTAAAATTTACAGCGTGAAGAAAATCATTGAGATGAAAGATCTGTTGCCATTTCTTTTTCTCGAATATGAACAGGTAAAATTCTTGTTTTTGTTTTGAGGCTTTTCCTGTAATCAGGGGATTTAAAATGTTTACTTTATGGGGGTTTTCCGCAATCTGCCACAAAATTTCACTGACTTTTTTTTTTTTTTTTGGTTCAAGCCTGAGTGTTGAACTCGCGTCACTTGACATAACTTTTATTTTCGAGGTGGACCATGCACGTCGTAAAGTAAATGAGTGATTTACAAGTTATTTGAGTTCTTTGAGGGTTTGTACCTGGAAAACGGATTGATGTAATTCTTGTACGACCATGTGGATAGAATCCATCCAAATATTTATCTGAGTGGTATGTTGCATTAATAAACACCCGGGCAACGCCGGGTAGTAGACTATTTTATGTAAAAAGCGGATTGTTATTGTGCATAAATATTTCCGATATAGTCTATCAGATGTAATTCAGTTTAACGTGAGTAAAGATTATAGTTGATAATGCATATATTTTCCCCTTTTGTGCTGACTGAAAATGTACTCATAACTTGTATCATTGATAACGATTATTAACGTTGATGAGGTGTTTTGGCAAAAATATGTTTTACTGGTGTTTTGCAAACCTTGCTTTACGCGCATTTATTTATTCCTTAACGCGTTAGAAACTAGTGTCAGTGTACTACAAAAGAATCAACTGGACTGCTCTTACATTTTTTAGGTAGCCCGTGCAACGCCGGGCACGCAGCTAGTAAACTTTATAAGTTTTGCTAATATTTTTAACTAATTAATTTCAAGGCGAAACCTAAGCAAGCATATATTTGTGGAATTGGTTCATTTTACACTTTTCAAATAGTGCAGATTTTCGAAGATTTCTTTGATTCAAATTAAGTCATCTGTTTAAAAGGGTAATCCAAATCGCTTAAGTTCACCCTTGAAATTAGTTCGTTAACTTTTTAACAAAATTAACTTTAAATTACTATTATTTTTCATTGTTTTTGGCATCAATTAAAAAGCGGATTTTGAATATTGCTTAGTTTCTCGTTGTCTATTTTCTTCATTAAAATATAAAGTTGTGAATGTGCCTAAGTCAGCCGCAAAAAGAATAAGAGCGAATAATATGAGATAAAACGTACGGGTGAATTGACAATTCAGATTGTAAAAAAAGGAAGAAGAAGAAGAAAACGATAAAAATTTCCCTTCTATCACGTGTCTTTACAACTTACATTTTTTTTTTTTTTTTTTCATTTTATACCAAAAAACGTAAAACTATTAAAACATGTTTGGGGCTGTTTGAGATACAGAAACTTTGGTTGGAAGATATGAATAGTTTATACTCTTGAAATTGTCTTGGAGGACTTTTATGGCTAACCTTCCGACTCGGTAAATCATTTGCTTTGCTTTGCATTTTACGGATACAAATTTTAATAACTTGCATTTCAATCGCATTGTTTTCCTCCTTTCTCAAAGATGTCATTAATAGCTGTCGGTGCACCATACTCCTTTTCTATTAGGTAAATGACTTCTCGTGTGACCTGGATAGGTGCCAGAATCAAGATGACCACACCTCACAAAAAAAGGTAGAAAAAAATCCCAAGGTTTATTCGCTAGCATTTTTATTCCTTTTTATAGAATTCCAGGGTCCCAAGGAACGCGGATGATTTTGCGTGGAAGAAATATTTTATTAAGATGGACCTAAAAGGGCGTTTAAGCGATTTGAGGTGAGCTTCTATTATTTTGCGTCCCCGTGAATAAAAGGAATTCCTCAAGCAGAAAAAGAATGCTTCTTTCCCACAACGATTTTAAAAACGTTCACAAATTTCCATAAATGTGCCTCTGACTAAAAGCCCCTGTGCTCTATCTCTCTTTCAAATTTCTTGTTGCCGTCTATCTTTTGGACCATTCCACCGTCACGTGCGGGACAAAAATACGCTTAAATTTCATTAACATTTCGTCATATCTCTTAATATTTTAATGAAACAGGGGTACGCATTTTTTTAATCTTTACATTTGATACAAAACTACTCCTGACGCAATTATATTTTTATTAAACAATTTGCTTATTTAAAATAAAATTTATTTACATCCATTATTTGTGTGCGGGACATCCAAAGTCAACCTCTGGTAACTTGCTTATGAATAAGCTAATATTTTTGCTCTATTAATACAACAATGACGGAACAAATTGTATAGATTTTGAAAGCTATGGTTCCAACGTAAAGGAAATATATCTCATTAGTTAAATAATTATTCAAACCATTGAAAAAAAAAAAATATTTTTTTTGCCCATTCCATTGAAAATGGTCATTTTGTCCCGCACGTAACAGTTCCTATATTTCATTAAAAAGAAATAATTTTTGAAGAAAGTTTTTGCTTAAGAAGTCACACATGTGTTTGTGATTTCTTAAGCAACAAAATTTTGTTCATCATCCTTTAAATTTTTTTTTTTTTAATGAAATATATGAAGCGTCACGTGCGGGACAAAATGACCATTTTCCCGCACCTTTGGCCCATTTACTTTGAAAAACTGAACTTTTATGGCTCATTTTAAGGAATTTAATTTTTTTTTTTTTTTTTTTTTTTTTTTTTTTTTTTTTTTTTTTTTTTTTGCTCTGTTTGAAAGCAAAAAAAAAAAAATTCTTCCTTGAAGAAAATAAATTATTCTCTTTCTTCCTTTGAAGAAGGAAACTATTATATTTACTCCTTTGAAAACCAAAATTATCGTGAAATTTACTAAAGACACAGGCTAAATGTCTACTTTTCAATTTTTTTTTCAACTTTATTTCTGTTATTTATTTATCTATTTCATTTAACTTTTTTTTTAACTTACAGTGTCATTCCACGCCTGAAAAGAAATTATAAAACACTTGCACCGCCTGATATCGTAATTTTTCCCACTATGCGATTGCCAATTGATAAGCACCCGTCATATTATGGTTGGTGATTTTCTAGAATAGGTAATACGAGGCATATCCATAAATTTATTATTTATTTATTACACCATTAATTTATTATTTATTTACAGCCTATGCCGTTGTGATATTTTTATTTCTTATGAATCTTAAATGATGAGAATGAGCGATCTGGAAATTTTGCATTTAGATGAAGTTTTGCTTTTAAGTTATATAGGTGTTTTTCATGATAATATTTTTGATTTTACTCTAAAACTCTGTTTTTTAATGTAAAATCGCTTTGAGTTAAGAATTGAAGGAAAGCCTTTGAACATGTTCGTCATTGCAGAAAAAAAAAAAGAATTATATTTAGAAAAATGAAAATACATATTAGAGATGCAGGGGTACGTATGGGATTTACCTCCACGTGGTGTACCGAGAGCAACGTTTTATACGGCAAAATGGTTTACAACTCTAGCATGAGGTCTAACTCTTCATCCCACACAGCACACTCGTCTATAAAACGACTATTTCTCGTCGAAACTCATCTAAAACTCATCTATACTCATCTACATCTAAAGGTGATATCTATTCTACGACTAATAAACGTCATTTCTAGATGTTCTATTAAACGTCTATAATTGGACGTCTATTAGTTATCCTTTACAGACGTAAATTAGATCATCCACAAGAGTCGTTTACTAAACGTCGAATAGAAGTGTCCAAGAGAATCAACACAAACAGTGATGGGTGAAAGCGGATTGCGGTGGTGCTAAATGCTGCAAAAAGTGAATTAAAAATAGTTCATTAGTTCATGTAACAACGGTTAAAGGGCTAGAACTTTATTTTTAAAAAATATTAATGACAATGATGATATTTATAATTTACTAGCAAAAATACCCGGCGTTGCCTGGGTTAGCAATAATTATGAGAAACAATCATTACTTGCATTTGTTTTGTTTTAAGTAAAAGAACTTAATACACACCTTTTTTGACGTGATTTAAAATCTAGCTTCTTCCTTACTCATAAAACTAAATTAGCAGTAAGTAAAAAGAGCAAAATAGTATTCATTTAGAAACGAAAACACGAAATTTAAGCGTACACAAATTTGAAGAATTTCCGAAATATGAAATTAAACTTCACATGTTTAAAAAGATTTATCAGTTAATACTTTTTTTTTTTTTTTTACATGGAGTCTTACCTTCTCTGTATGTCTATTGAAGAACGAACTGTTTAAAAAAATGTAGCCGCGCGCCCGTGATTCCCTTAAACTTGCTTTAGTTATTTTGGAAAACTTCAATTATTGTGGGTTCTTGGTGCGATTTAAAATATTACCGAATTTGCGGAAATCGTTTTGGGATACCTTGGATAATGCTCCCCCTCCTTACTTTGTAAAACGGTATGTTACTAATTTTTGTTAAAGAGATATTGTCGCCATATGCTAAAATACTTTTGGTCACCATAAAATGGCGCTAAACAATTTCATCCGTAATGTTTCCAAAATAGGTAGTAAAATTTGGCGTTGGTTTGAATTTGTGCACAAAGTCACATTAATGGAAGTTTTTGTGCTGTTTATGGATTTGCCTAATTTAGTTGCTGGATTACTTTACAGTAAAAAAGTTTTTAAAGATTCTTTGATTGGCGATATTTTGTTTACATTCTGAAAGCTGACAAACATTATTACATAGTCGTAGGCTTCAAAAACCGCGACAGTTGAAAAAACTGCCAAATGCATCCGCTACTGAAATCTTTCTACATAAATTTTGGCGAGGTTTCTGCTGTTAGATTGGATAATGATTAAGTGTCCAATCAGCGCAAATAATTATTAAAAAAAACCGGTAATTACAATTGAAGTTCCGTTTAAATGGAAAATAATCAGCCAAATCTAGTTATTATTAGCCAATCTTGGGGAAAAAACTTTACTTTAAGATTTGACTTGAGAAAAGCCTCAAACAGTCAGACGAAACACAAAAATATTCAACAATTTAGCTTTGAACTGGGAGTTGAGATGATACAATAAAAAATGAATTGTATTGAGGAAAGCCTTCGAACATGGAACAAAAAAAGCCCATAACTCGTTTTTCATACAACTTAATAATTTTAATATGTGCACGTAATGGTCATATTGGGGCATTTATGCGAAGATTTGGACAAATTAGAATAAAAAAGGAACCATCAATCGGATTTTTATCGAACTGATCTACAAACCTCCCCAGTACCAAAAAGAACAAACGGTGAACGTTTCAGCTAAATCTGCCGGGTAGTTTCTGAGATCTTAAACAAATTTACCAAAGTCCATTTTTATATATATAGATTGGCATAATTGGCAACACTTGTTGCTATGTTATTAGTGTTGAAGCACGTGCTTCAACGCACGTTGAACAGCACCGCCACTTTTTACTTGTGATATTTTAGCGTGTGTTTTATAGCGCCTTATTGATTTCGGTAAGCTTATTCATCTTGTTGATGGTTTCTGTTTCAAAATGATATATGGAAATAAGACTGTTGGATCAAAAAATAAGCTTACACATGAAAAATTGAAAATAAGGTTTTAAGTTTAATAGTGTAATTGCAATAAGTACTAAAAAATTGAACTGGCAGATTAGACAAAAATGTATGAATGTTAAAAGGTTAAGGAAAAATGTAATGTGTCGTATAAACATTACAATTAAGAGTCCAGAATTGAAAAAAGGTGTGCTGCGTTAATAAGCGCACTTAGAAGACGTATTTTAGATCATCTATAACTGTTCTTGGTAACGTTATCTAGCGCTATGGATATCGTCTATTATTGATCTAATTCCACCATTTTTCATCCATTGTAGTCGCCTTTTCGACGTGTATAAGACGACTTTCGACTGTTCTGAGGGACATTTCGACGAGTTACAGACGGTTTTTAGATCAGTTATAGACGAGTGTTTAGACCAGATTCGACGACTTTTCAACGTCTATTCCACCAGTTTATGTTGTGTAGGATGCTAGTAATATCTGAGGATTTTGCAGTGGAATGCCGGTGGTTTTTCGCAAGAAAAAGACAAAAGCTCCTCCACTATTTACGAACTTGTGGCATCGATGTGTTTACCATCATAGAGGCTAACATCTCAGCTGAGGATTTTAGTGATCTATGGCAATTTTCCGTGTTTTACTGGACTTGACTGCCTTCAAAAGCACCTTCATCGCATCAATGCGGCACCGGACTATCTTTGCCCTCTATGTAATCTTAAAGAGGATATGGACCTGCCGCACAACTGCAAATGCCCTGCTCTTTCTCAAACTTCAATTTGGGAGCGTTATTGGGTGCGAGAGCTATCCTGAATTTATAGATTTACAAATGTCACTTTTATTCTTTGTTCTATGTTTTCTGAGATTTTCAGTTGTCTTATTACTATATTACTTGCCATAAAGATGGCCAGTAATCTTCTTTTTACTAATAATAAAGGTGAAAGTCTATGTCTGGATATCTGAATCTCTTTTTGTCTGGATCTCTGTTACGTAGCGCCTCGACCGTTCGACCGATTTTCATAAAATTTGGCACAAAATTAGTTCGTAGTAATCGGGTGAGCACCTTTGAGCGATTTTTCAAAAATTCGATTTTGTTCTTTTTCTATTCAATTTTAAGCCCATTTAACCGAGCAAATTATCATAACGTGGAAAACAAATTATCATAACGTGGACGAGCAAACTACCACATGCGACCATGAGTGAGCATATTAACTTAGCAAATTGGCGAGAAATTCATCATTCATTATTTGTTGATATACAGGCGAACCAAAAGACCTTTTGATTTTTTACTACGGGCAAAGCCATGCGTGTACCGTAAGTTGGAAATAAAAAAGTAAAAAAAAAAGAAACACACGATTCAGAAAGAAAACATTAAACCTCGCTTGCATTTTTTTTAAAAAGAGAGCTAGTCAAGGGGGGAGGGATATAATAAGGTCCTTATCCCCCTTCCCCCCAGTGGCGTAACAAGAGGGGGCACAGTCCCGGCCCCGGAATGTTGAGTTGAATGCTTTTCAAAACTGTTCTTAATTATCAGCGGTTCTCATACCCAAGGGCGCACCCCTTTTCCAATTCAAATTTCTAAAATTTGAATGGGTAGAAGGAAAAATCGATTGGGCTATTAAAGCTCTCAGTTTCCAGAATTTTCCGCTCAGACCCCTGTACCTTTCTTTCACCTTAACATCAGCAAAGAAAGTCTAAAGTTGCTTATTTAAAACAACTTTAAGTTCCAAAAAAATTTCTGTGTCCAACCCCCGGACCACCTTTTCTCATCCCCCCTTTTTTTGCTTTTAATCCCCCCACTCCCCCAAAAAAACTTTTCTCTGGTTTAGCCACTGCTCCCTCCTTAAGCCCTTCATAGAACGCAGAACGGGCTTATGGTAACCGAAAATGGTCAATGGGCTCTATGGGAACCGACAGTGGCGTACACAAGGGAGGGGTCCAGGGGGTCCAGACCCCTCCCATAAGTCTTGATATTTTTCCTGATTGATTACGATTTTATGTATTTTGTACGTAGAATAGTTTCAAACAAAGGAAACACTATTTTCAGTTCCAAAGATAAGTGAAAAAATAAAATCCTCATTTTAAAAGATTTAAAAAATATTGTGAACTTTTCCTGTAATGAATGGTCTCTAAGAAGCAGAATGGGGGTTATAAATGAATACAATGTAATAACCATATTTTTAGCTTTGTAATTACAGATTAAAATTACATTCTATGAACTTGAATCCATTTTCTAATTATAAAAAAAGTAAAAGCGTAAATTATTTTGCTTTCTGGTTATTTATTTAAGCACATTTCATTAAATAATGTTAATTATTTATTCAGTACTTTATTTTTTACCGTTTTTCCTTCTCGGGAATCGATTAAATAAAGTCAATATGCTAGACAGCGAATTGGGTATGATATGAGAATGAGGCTTTCGATCTCGGACCCTCCCCTTGCAAAATTCTTGTGTGCGCCAATGGGAACAGATATTCGCAACTCCAGAGCTCGAATACGCTACCCTGCGGTGATTAACAATACTGCCAAAAAAGGTAAAACATTCCGTTCCACGTGTTTTCTTTCTGGTAAATTACAGGCTTCAGACAGTTCATGTTGTAATGTAATTTCAGAGGAATAGAAAAGAAAGCTTCCTAGAAACACGATGAAAAATTACTGTTATTCACTAAATTTCAAAGCAAGTTATAAGTTCCGGCATTTGTTTGTTTTACCTTTTTTATCCGCCATTAGACGTTGACTGCAGCGCCCTCTATACTTTATTAGAGCTACGAATTTCTCTGCCAAACACTGAATACATAAATTGAAACTTTAGCGTGAACATAAAAACAAATCATATCAATAATAATTATTTCAAGGTGAAAACCATTCGGAACTCCAGCGCTCGAATACGCTACCTTGCGGTGATTTACAAAACTGCCGATGGAACTAAAACATTGCCACGTTTTAGTTCCATGTGTGTCTGTTGACGTAAACACAGGCAGTTTGTTCTGAGTATTTATTAACGCAATCGATGTGTCTTAGTTTGCTTTCAGCTACAGAAATTAATTCGTCCCCTAAGAGTATTCTCGAGCTTCTCAAAATAATGTTAGTTTTCCTTATTTCTTTCAAAAAAGTATTAAATGGTGGACGTGTAAACAAGAAAACTCTGGATTAACAAAATTGGATAACGTTATACCAGGTAAAATTTTTTATTGTTTTGTATGAATTTGTAAGAATATGAGTTTTTTTTTTTTTTAATCTTAAATTAATTTAACTAATCACATTTTACAGCAGCATTTAGTTGGAATGGACAGTATGCAAAATATTTTCTTGGATTTATTATCGTAGAACAAAATGAAAAATGTTTAACCTAGAAAGAATTTACTTGATTCCTTTTATTCTCAGCTGAAAGGTTTCGCCAAATTTGTTTAGGGTTATAATTTTGGTATTGTGCGAGCAAAGTAGTCTTGGCGAGATTTCGCGTTTTTAGTTAAACCATTTTTAATTTTTATCATGAGTGGAATAAAATAGTAGTAAGATTACAGAATTCGATAAGTGAAAAGAAATGGTCAATCAACTGAGAAGAAATAATGGTCAATCAACTGAAAAGAAAACTACCACCATATATCCGTGAGAATTTTGTTGATGATTTGCATAACATGACACAATTAAATCGTAACTCAGAAATTAGAAAAATCGAAACAGAAAATTTTTAAATGAACCGATTCGGGAATTCGAGAGAAATAACTCAGCTACAAATGGAAAAAAAATAAGCGCTAGCCAAGCAAGGCAAAGAAGTCTCATCTTCTTTCGATAATAATTTGTAATGTCATATTGAATTTTCTAGCATTAATTGTTGTTCTTGTCAGGCCACAATTATTATTTAGTTTTATCAAGAATTGACAGTGCTCGATTTCAGGCGGAACGCGGCGGAACGGCGTTCCGGAACCTCTCTCTGTAAAAAAACTAAATTATTTGAAAACAGTTAAAATTCTTTGTCAGTGAGTAGATTCATCCGCCGCGGCGCACGTGCAGTATAGCTTCCTCCCCTCCAGGTTAGAGATAGATTCGTCCGTCTGGCGTCTATTCCCCATTTCGTTCATCACTAGATGCTCAGTTGCTCAGTCGTAGTCCCGTAGTCAGGAGTCCGTGTTGTCCTGTACTGTACTCTACTACGCGCTACCCACTTGCACACACGGTCGTCTTTTATTTATCTCTGTTACGTTACTTAGGTTAGTTGTGTTGAAGTTTATCAATGTATGCGAGTGTGATTGTTGTGAAATAAGATGAACAAAAAGTTAACCGATTTTTTTTTACCCTCGGGTGATACTAAGAGACTTAAGCGAACCATTGATTGTGAAGACAACCTCACGCAACCATCTTCAACGACCTTACAACTGTCAACTAGCACTGAAAAGGTAACCAGTTCAGATTCTGACGAACATCACTCTAAAGAACAAGGACAAAAGGTTGAGTGTAACGACAATGCCTTGCCAGATTGTTGGACTAATTTTCAAAAAACTGATTTTTGCGAAAAATATGACTGGTTGTTAATTAAAAATGGAAAGTTAGGATGCAGTACTTGTAAAGAAGTAGGGATCTTATCTGTTAAGAAAAAAACAGGTATGAAAATTTCAAAAGAATGGGCAAATGTTGAAATAGACAGTTATGGTGACACTAAACAGAAAAAGCAAACGTCTTTAAGGAAAAAGATTTTTGACCACAAAGAGAGTGCTGGTCATAAGGCAGCTGCTGAAATCCTAATCGAAAGTAAAGACGGAAAACTGGAGAAAACTATTTTGAGACAGAACTCTCATGAAAAAGAAATAACGGGGAAAATTTTCCGAACGGCGTACAAGGTTGTTAAAGAAAATCAGTCTTTTAACAATTTTGAAACGGAAGTTGATTTGCAAGAATTAAATGGGATTAACATGGGTCGCATTTTACACTCAGACAAAGCCTGTGCTAAAATTGCTTTGCATATCAGTAAGGAAATGAAGAAAACCTTTGTAGATGAAATCATTAAGAATGATACAAAACTTGGTTTGATAATTGATGAATCCACGTCCTTAAGTAATAAGTCAAGTTTAATAGTATACGTTCGGTGTTCTTTGCCTAAAACCGGTATGAGTGGCTCCACTAACGTCTTTTTGGATCTAATAGAACTAGATGGCGTTACTGCTAGAGCTGTTTTTGACTCTTTGATGAACTGTCTTCGGTCTAATGGACTATCTGACGTATTTTTAAGTAATAATTTAACAAGCTTAACTTGTGATGGTGCTGCTACTATGATCGGTAAGCACAAAGGCGTTGCAACATTATTTCGTGAGAAATTTCCTTCTGTTATTGTTTGGCACTGTGCAAACCATAGACTTGAGCTGTCAGTGTCAGACGTTATTAAATCTGTTTCAGAAGTTAATAGGTTTAAATCTTTTATTGACAAACTCTATGTTGTCTATCATGCTTCACCAAAGAACAGCAGGGAACTTCGAAGCTGTGCAACTCTTTTGGATACAGAAATGTTAAAAATTGGAAGAGTCTTGAGCACCCGTTGGGTGGCATCTAGTTTTAGATCTGTGTCAGCTGTTTGGACGTCATATGAAGCATTAGTCGAACACTTTAAAGAAGCTTCAAATGACCCATCTAGAGACAGCAAAGATAAAAGTACTTTTTCCGGACTTCTTAACAAAATCACAGAAACTAATTTCATTCTAGACCTGGGATTGATGGCAGATGCTTTGCAAGAACTTTCAGAACTAAGTGAAGCTTTACAACATCGTAATGCAGATTTGAACTATGCGAACAGAAAATTGCTAATCACAGTTGGTTTATTTGAAGAAAGAAAAACAGTTCCAGGGTCCTACTCAACAATGGCTCAAGAAGCAGTAAACAACTTGTCTTTTTTCGGAGTTCCTCTCCACACAAAAGAAGGGAGATCAGACAATCAGCCGTTGAACCCCAAAATATTTTACGAGGCCCTTAAAACTTCTATTGAAACGAGACTACTTGATGACAAAGATGTTGAGTTAGCTACAACTCTTGAAGTTATGGATACCAAAACCTGGCCGACGAAACTCCCAATAACTTTTGGGGAAAATGAAATGAGGAAACTTGCTTCCAGGTTCAAACTTAACGAAAGACAGTTAATTACAGGTTTACGCGAATATATCTACTCCAGAGAGTTACCAGAAAGCCTCAATCCTGTAAAACAATCAATTGACTCGGTTGCCATTTCATCAAGTGAATGTGAAAGAGGATTCTCTCAGATGAACTTAATAATTACACCGCTGCGATCTTCACTCAACATAAGAACGGTTTCTGGCCTGATGTTTTTGAAAATTAATGGACCTCCTCTTAGACTGTTTGATCCAGAGAAGTATGTTAACTCTTGGCTGGTTTCTGGACACCACTCGGCGCTAGCTGTCAAGAGTAAGGAAAGATCAAGAGAAGGCAAATACGAAGAAAACATGATGAAGTTTTGGAGTATATTTTAAGAACAATTTTTGAAACAGTTATGTTGTATTGTTTTACTGCTTTTCATTATGTTTATTAAAAAGTTTGAGTTCAATAAAATATTTCTTTCTTTTTAACCGAATACTCCCTTTCTTACGTGGTTGGCAGTTTGACTTGTTGATTGACTGTGTTAAAGTGTTGATGTTGCTGACTGAAATTTCTTCTTACATGATTAGTCAAAATATTTGTTTCAAGCCTTACTTTTTGAACACTAAACTATTGTTGATTGAGAAGTAAAAACAGCCTAAAAATGCGTAATTTTAAACTGAAATTTTGAAAATTTTCCGAGAGCCCCCGGACCCCCCTTTAGCTGGGGGGGGGGTATGAATACCCCTCAGACCCCCCGGTGTGTCCGCCCTTAACAGAGTTCCGGTACCTCAATTTTTAGAAATCGAGCACTGAGAATTGATAAATATCGAATTCAACATCATGGAAATAGCTGCTTAGAACTACGAACTACGTAGTTTGCATTAATCTTTGACGTTTAGTAATGCTTCTTGAATTCTCATTTCTTTCTACGTGGGCCAGAATATCCACAAGACTTTGAAAATTAATTTAAAAAGAATAAAGCGAAAAAATCATACGTACGAACAAAAATCACAACACTTTCTTCGTTACCATGTGCGTTTGTGAGGGCCGTGGTAGCCTGATCGGTAAGGCATTGGACTCGGGGCCGGAGGGACTCGGGTTCGATCCTCGCTGGTTGAAGACCCACCGTCGTCATTAAAGGGGACTGGGCGACGTTAAATATGCTCGTGGTCTCAATGTCCTCCAAGTGAAACGATACCTCTGGGGGTGCTAGTACCAGGTAGCTATTAGCTCTTGGACTAGTTCTAAATTCTCATTAACTGTTCGATCCGGTGATGGTGCTACCATCTATCGGTATATAAAATAATTAGAGGCAAGGCACTTAGTATGCAGCCCTCGACATAAATACAGTTGAAGTCAGTTGTGACTCTTGAATAGAATAGAATAGAATAGATGTGCGTTTGTTTTAGTTTTCAATTCCGCCATTAGACAGTGACTTCAGTGCCCCCTACAGTTCGTTGGAGTTGCGAATGGTTGCGGGAACAAGGGACTTAGCTCAAGGCTCTTAACATAAAATTATTCTAACAAAAACGCTGTAACGACTTCGGAGGACTTCCTGCTTTGAAAATATGTACTGTTCAAAATGTAGTTTAGGATTATTTCATCACCTTTTCCTCAAATGGTAATCTTCCACGTCCTCAGCCTCATTTTTTAATCAGCTGTTCTAAAAACGGAATAAGTTCGTAATGGCAACGGCAACGGCAACAGTGGTTTGTTATCTGACGTGTTGCTCGTCTCTCCACGTTGAAGAAGTCGTCTGTCAACGGTGCATATTGTAAACTCGGTATATGATTTATAACATTTATTTTGTGCATTTTGACTAAGAATATTTTTTCTGTGATGAGTACGTGTTTCTTTTATAGATGAAATTCGTCCATGTCAGATGAGAGTTTTCTGTCTATTTTTAGTAATGTTTACAAACATTTGCTTGTTCTCGAGTGTTTACGTTATGTTGTCAAATATCATCTTTAAAGCTTGAACTGTTGTTTAGAAACGTAAATATTTGACAATATAATTATGTTTTGTCTTTTGTTATGAAATGTACGAAATTTTTAGTGTCCACCGAAAGCTATTTAAAATTATGTTTATTGAAAACATGATTGCTTTCCACAATATGTCATACATTTATTTGTATTTGCAAGAAGTTTTCCTGTTTTAATAATTGCTTGATGTAAGCATAAATTTGACAGACCTACCTTATTTAAAATTATTCGTTAATATGTGCTCTTTGCTCAAGGTATTCCTGATTTTATTTTTCGAATTTTGATTTCCTCTGTTACTTGCTTAATATTACTAAAAATCATCTTTTAGAGTTTCTTTTAGAGACTTACCGAGTACTCGGTAACTACTAAGTACTCGGCCAAATTTTGGTCAGATACTCGGCCAACACCGAGTAGTTGTAAATTAGAGACGTGTACCGAGTAGCACTTTGGCCGAGTATCGAGTTCAAATTATGTTTTAAGAAGAACTACCGACACACACGTGATCAAACTTATTGGAATAGTAGTATAGATCTCCATGTCCATATAATAGTTTTTAAAACAAAATTCCAGCTGAAATTTAATTACGCATTGTGTAAAAGATTTTGTTTGTGTCGAAAATTTTA
Source organism: Uloborus diversus (assembly GCF_026930045.1). Taxonomy (NCBI): domain Eukaryota; kingdom Metazoa; phylum Arthropoda; class Arachnida; order Araneae; family Uloboridae; genus Uloborus; species Uloborus diversus. The sequence goes on along the minus strand of NC_072732.1, from coordinate 79,934,075 downwards.
TAAAAAGATAATTTTCAAAATTAAAAATAAACAAATAATAGGTATGATTAATCAAGTTGGAATTAAAACAAATTATATCAATCTATTTTAGTTCTAGTCGGGGGTGTGCACAGAAATTTTTGGGCCCATCACAAATGACTTTTCCGGAGCCCCCTCCATATTGTTTACCTCTATATTGCATGCATAGTCTAAAAAATATTGGGCCAACAGGTGTCCCTTCTCCCCCCCCCATTCATGCCCCTGGTTCTAGTCTGCCAAACATAATAATATAAAAATTTCATATTTTTTACACTGCTCCATTTTTAATAAATAATTAACTCCCACTGAAGCATAACAAACTTCATTATTCTCAAAATTTAAATTTGAATTGTAAATGATTGCAGTATATTATATGGTTGCACTCCTTTATTAATTCTAAAATTTGCCTTTACAATATTCCATTTTTTACAACTATTCGGTATTGGCTGAGTATCTGATCAAAATTTGGCTGAGTACTTAGTACGTCTCTATTATTGATAGTGAATATTGTTCAATACAGATTTTACAAGTAATAAAAAAGTGCAAGCATAAAATATGCTGCAATCATTTACAATTTATATTCACAAGTAGAATTAAAATTTTGAGAATACTGAAGTTCGTTATGCTTTAATGGAGTAAATCTTTATTTTAATGTCCCCCAAACTAGTAAAACATTTATTAAAAATGGGGCAAAAAGGGTAAGTCTAGAAAATATGAAATTTTTGTATTATTTAAGGGATTTTTGCTGCAAACAAAAATTAATTTTAAGTAATGTAAAAATAACTTTGCTTAAAAAATAAAAACAAATAAAACGTCAAAAGCACAAATGTGCAGGAACACTGCGGACACGTGTTTTGGCATTACAAGGAATGCCCGAAATGTGAGCTTATGGATTTCTCTTCTGGCAAAAGTCGAAAATACTTACATTCAGATTCTTTTTTTTTTTTTTTGTCTGATGTTTTTACATTCATTAGCTCACATTTTATGCATTGAAAAAGATTTTCCTTGTAATGCAGAACCACGTGTCTGCAGTGTTTCTGAACATTTGTTTTATTTGCTTTTAAAAATTATTTATAATTGGCAAATTAGAGCTATAATAGACTGATATAATTTGCTTTAATTTCAACTTGATTAATCATCATACCTTTGATTTATTTATTTTTAATTTTAAGTAGAATTTTTTTTTAAATTTTTAACACAAATTTTTTTAAATAATGCAAAATAAATTTCAGCTGGAATTTTGTTTTATTTTTGTTTAAAACTATTATATGGACATGAAGGTCTATACTACTATTTCAATGAGTTCAAAATTCATCATGTGTGTGTGTCGGTGGTACTTCTTAACACAATTGGTACTCGGTAACTTGGCCGAGTAGTGAAAGTACGAGTACTTGTTACTCGGCTACTCATCCAAAGTGCCACTCGGTACGTCTCTAGTTTTTTTTCATTCATTTTTTTTTGGGGGGGGGGGGGGGGAGAAAAAATACACCATAGTAAAAGTCCTATCGCCCTTCATTTAAAAGCATATTATGATTGTGTACTTATAATTCAATGAAAAGTTTTTATAAGAAAATTTCCGAAATATCTGTAGGGAGCATAAAGTAGTGTTAAACTAGAGTTTCTTCATCAAATTAAAGCCTGAATCCTGGGGTTGGGTCATCCCTTTATGTAATCAAATGTAGAGTGAAAATTATAGGAACTTGAATTTCGAGAAAACTGCAGAGAAAAAATCTGATCCCTATTTAAGTTTTAAGAAGTAAAGCGCAACTTAAGAATTTCGTCCTCGAACTTTTCGAATTTTGACGATGACCTGGTTAAGGATATATTTCACCATAGATAACCAAAAAAAGTCTAAAAATAATTAACTGTGGAGGATTGTTTGGGATAATTGCTTTGTCATTTGTAACATTGACATAAAAAATTAATATTGAATAAACTTGTGAAGTTTTTTACAACAAAGCTAAAAGCAACAAGCTAAAGTAATTAAACAAAAAATGATTTTTGCAACAAGGGGATTAAACCCAAAAAAAAAAAAGACTTTCTAGAAATATTCCTAGTTAATGAAGAGTGCATACAAATGTTCCTAATTCAAGGTGTTTCTCTTTACTTTTAGATGTAAGAAATAAAATGTTTTAATTTGTCAGCTTGTATCCCTTATAATTACCCCTGGTTGAGGTTTCTAATAAGTATCCATTTATTCATGGCATTGAGAATAAACAACTATCTAAGACATTAAAAACCAGCCAACGGTGTGCACAGTTTTGAATTTCTGCGACGCTGGGTATAGGGGAACATTCTGGTGCCTTGGTTGACTTTTTCAGAAATCTAGCAAGTCTAATATGCAGGGTTCGAAAATCTTCAAAATAACAAATGCATCCTCAGATCATTCTTTTTTTTCTTATATTTTGTAATTACAATATGTAGACTTAAAAATAAGGTTTCTTTATTTATATTTAATATTTCATTTTACATTTCTATCAATTTTAATGGAGTTAACTCAGCATTAGCTGTTTTACTCATTTTTCTTCTGTTAGCTACTTGTACAGTTAGATGATTCAGCAGAATAAATAATATGCATTAGTCGGTGCACAGTCATAAGACATTTACTTTTTTTCTGAGCAATGTTTAACATTTAATTAGGCACTTTTAATATGAATTGAAGTTGATACATTACTAATATTTTTATGAATATAAAATACAAGTAAAAAATTAAATATTGTATATTACTTTTGTTATATTGATGTGTTTATACAACATCATAAGAATATAGTACATAACTTTTTGTTTATTTTTAACAAAAAATAAACTATATTACTATGATTAATATACTTTTTATATTGAAAATACCGTAATTGAAAAAATAAGTATTGAAAACAAAATATCATGATATTTTCAAAATAAATATTGGATGTATATATCTTGATACATATCATGATTAGTGATGTGGATCGGGTAAATACCCAGCAGGTAGGTAAATATTTTTTGGGTATTTACCCAAGACCTGGGTAAATACCCAAAAACCGAAATTTGGAAGAAAAAAAAATGCAAAAGGTGAATGGGAGTTTTTAAAAAAAATCTAAATATGAAATAATTGGTAAAACTGGTATATACAAATGTATTACACAGTTTATAATGTTTTTTATTAAAAGACTTATGAAATTATGAAAGAAACATATTGTCAACCAAAGAATTTTTCTTTTCAATGTCATAGTTGGAGAAGGTGGTTGCTTTTTTTTTTTTTTTTTTTTTTTTTTGTAACCAGTTAAGCTTTTTACTTTTTGTAGAATTGCTTTTTATATCTGAAATTCGGCTATCAACATGTGTTAGGCATATCCAACACATTTAATGTGAATATCATATTAGATCGCTAAGTTGTTTCACACAATAATTCTTTAAATATGTGATCAAAATACAATTTTTGGGCAAAAATTTATTGTTTTGTATATGGTTGGTTGTACAAGGTGTATTCTGAAAGTAATGCAATGGTTTTTTCCAGGCCGCTTTTATTGTTCGGAGTATAATCGAACTACTTGGTTTAGGTGAGGGGGACCCTAAGGTTTTCTGGAAAACCAGTCTCAGGGTTCTCCGAGGTGTGGAAAAGGCTGGATGTAAGTTAATGTTTACCTCTGCGCATTAACCGTGCTATGGAAAAAATGTTATGCGATTAAGTTTTGTTGCTTAACCAACAAAAGCTCTTGAGGAGACTAACAAAATGATTTGTGAGGCTTACAGGGACTCTTCTCTGTCCTATTCACAATTTTTGAGGTGGTTAAAGACTTCTAAAGAGGTTCAAGATGAACAACGCTCTGGGCAGTGTCAACCAGAAAAATCAACAACTATATGGCTCGTGTTCCTCAATTGTTAGACTTTGACCCTCGATTGACTATCAAGATGGTTGCGAATGAACTGAACATGTCGTAGACTGCTGTGTTTCGCATTACTCAAGATTTAGCTATGAGAAAAGTGTGAGGCAAGTTCGTGCCGAAGCACCTTGCCATAACATGCTGCGAATCCGCAAGTTCTTGACACCAGGTAAAAACACTGTCCCCCTGTAGTCCTGACGTCACCCCAACAGACTTTTTTGTTCCCTCCGTTTAAAGCAGGCCTGAAATGAACCCATTTTTCATCCCTAGAAGAGATCCAATCAGCCATGATGAAGACCTTAAGGGAGGTCCCCAAAAACGCCTTTCAGGGCACTTACCAGTCATGGCAGAGACGATGGAAGAAATGTGCAGAAGTCCAAGATCATTACTTTGAAGAATTTTAAGTGTTGTGCAAATTTGTTCAATAAATTATAGTGAATCAACATTTATACGTTTTTGAAGGGACTGTATGAAAAAAACGTACAGATGAAAAAACGTATAATAGGTATAGGTTAATGTGTATTAGACTCTGCACGACCCAATTTTAAAAACGTATAATTGATAAAAACGTATAAACGGTGCTTCACTGTACTTAAAAAAAATGCATTACTTTTGGAATAGACCCTATATATATACATAGTGGAATACATACAGAAAAGGATTTTAGTTTAATATAAATTTTTGAAATAAATACCCGGGAAAATACCCATTTTGGGTATGTACCCAGGTATATACCCTGGGTATTTACCCCTAAAAATAAATACCCGGGTATTTTACATCACTAATCATGATATATATTGACTGATATATATCGACAAACCCTGCTAATAGGTATATCATATGACATACCTTTAATCTCCACCTTCCTTTCAGCATTGTGGCTTTTAAGATTGCTTTAATGTTTTAATTGGGAAAAAAAAACTCCTGGATAGTATGATTGCAAAAATAAAAAGGTAGCTACAAAATTAAAAGTCATCCAGCAACTGGCTACTAACTAAAAACTGAAGTACTGGCTCTTGTTAGTGCTGCTTATTGTGCTGTGAATATCTGTAACTCAAGTCCTCTTCTGGGATTAGTGCTGAAGTGCTAAACATTTCCATAACTCATAAAATTGTATAACAACCTTGGCAAATTTATCTTTTGATGTAATTATATTTCAGCAGAATATATTTTATGCTTAGAATAAGACAAAAAAAAAGAGCAATTCCATTGTGATGGGTAATAACATTTGGACACTATTATTACTGGTTAAACCAACATTTTGAGCTCTGAAGCAGTTAACAATACTAACATGTATTTTATTCACGTTTAACTATGCATTTGCGTGAATAATTGAGTTGAAGCAAAACTGTAGGACTTTTCAATTTCTTTTAAGAAATTTTTAAAATCTTGTGACGCTTGCGAGACATGAATTTTCACCTACACTCATATTTCAGGGAATTCCTGTGAATATTTTAATGTTTCATCACTATAGCATTTTTTTTCTCTTAAAAAACATTCAAATAAAACTTAATACATGATGTTCGTTCATGATAAATTTAAATTTTTGTACTAAACAGGAGTTTTTTTTTTTGTGTGTTGTGACGGGTGTGACAAAATTTGACTGGTGTGATACTGTGCAAATCCGCTACTTGGATGAGCAATTTCTAAAAGAATAGTGATCAGTACAGATGACAAACTTGACAATAGTGAATATAAATTAAATTTCATAAGAAAAAAAGATAGTACTGTGTGTATCTCGGAGTTTAGCAGATTTTTTACAGCCGCTAACGAAATTAGGTCAAGTGAAGCTTTTTTGGTAATTACAAAGAGTTTCTTTTTTTGAATATCACCTTTTGCGGGGAAAAATCAACAGGGTCATACATTAGCTTGCATATTTTTACTTATTTTTTTCTTTTTAAAGTTAATATGTAAAACAGTCACGCACCAACAGTAATACTAATATTGTAGTGCTTTGTACTACATTACCTTTGGTGGCTAGTGAAACGAAAAATAAAAGCTACATCAAGTGTTAATATAGTTTGACTGGGAGTAAGGTATAGCATTAGAGTGTCAGTGATAGCTATATTTTAGAATTTAAACTTTGTAGTCTGTTCAGCTTAAACATTATCAGAGCTGCTTTCCCAAAAGTTGTCACTTCTCTGAACTTCATTTCTTCATTAATTCTAACTTGCAGACGATATTCACTCAGACTACAGTGTCTGCTTCAATATGCAGATCAATTCATGTCATTTTCACTGCACAGTTAAATAAATGAAAAGCAGTTTGATTTGACTTCAATTTGACAATGTTGACTGTTCAACCCTCATGTCCACTTTCTCATAGAATTGCCCAAAACTTTTATATAAAATGAATGTTGATGATCAACTGAATGCTAGTTATGAAAGGAAATCATATGAGGCAGTGAGAAGCAAAAGGATGTAAATGGACATTTTCAAGTTTTGCGTAAAATGCGTTTAAAGATAACATCGTAGGTAGGCTTTCATTGTTTTTTTTTCTAAATCATGCTGTATAGCAGCAACTATTAGGGATACTAATACCATCTCTTGCCCCAAGATAGAGGAGCGGTTCATCTACCATGTGGACTGGTTATCTCCAAATTTTTAGTTTTGTCACTTAGATCCCTCTGCTTCTTACTTCCTCATGTAGTGTAATTATAGCATTCAAACTTATTCTCATTCTGAATCAGTAATTCTAATTTACTTAAGATTCCTTTTCAATTTTTTCCATTATCATCTTCTTTTTCAAAAATACTTTTTACTTTGTGTGAAGTTGTTCTTACACCTATATATTTGACTCTATTGTCTGTTTTTTAGAAAAAAGAAATGGAATAAAGTAAATTTGTATTGATGTTATCTTACTTTTGAGACTACTCAACATGATGCCACCTCCAAGCTCTCAATTCCCACCCCAAGGTTCAGTCATGTATCAAAATCCTAACATGGTAAGATCTTTCTTTTCATTTTTCAAAATGTGCATAGCGTAATATCTTAAGCTTGTCCAGACAAAGTCAATTATAACAATTTATTACTATTTTAGTAGAAAAAAAATTCTAGTTTCACATGTTAATTACTTTTTCTGGATCTAGTTTGCAACTAGTTGTTAACTACTCTTGAAAAGTAGTTGATTACTTAGTCAGGGTTCCCATGGGCCCCTCTAAAGGCCATATTTTGTAGCCAAAAGCCCTAAAAACTGAAGACCTATTTTATAAGGATTTTTGTCATTCTGTGCCATATCAACGTAAAACAATTTCTTATCGTAACTTTTCCGATTTTCATGAAACTTTCAGAAACCTTACTCTTTGAAGTCTTAAATTGTTATCTGCAGAATTGCTGAGTTGTGTTTCCGAAGAAAGATGACATTGCTGATGTGCAAGCATCACAAACTGTAAAAATGCTACCTCATCTAGCAATCTTTTCCTATACAGCTTTGTTCATTAATTTCGTTCAGTAAATATTATATTATTCTTGTTTTGGATTCAAGTTTGATTCTTTAATGCAATTAAACTTTTTTCAAATATTTTATCCCTTAATTACAGTGTAGTTCAACTTTCAACAACATATACCCATTTTACCTCGTAACAGGGGGGGGGGGAATGGGTTTATATTGGGATAAAATAGGTATAGCCCTTTACACAAAAATTAAAGCAAAAAGTAAAAACAAATTGTGTTCAAGAGCCGAGATACAGAATGTATAGAATATTGAGTAAAAACATGATTATATTTCATGTTTCTGCTATGGTTCATCAAAGTTGAAAAAGCTGTTTATACCCATTTTACTTCTGGTGACCCTATGCACAAGCAATAAATATGCCAATATAGTGGCATGTTCATGTTTTCTGGCATCAAAATGGCTTGATTAAATCTAAAGATTTTCCTGTGGATGAACATTTTAAATTTCAATGTATTAACTGTTTTATAATTAGAAATTGTTTACCCATTGGGATATTTATCATTATTTTTGCTTTTTTCTTTTGTGATTGGTTTTTGATACACTAATAATATGGCATAGGAAAAAAAGGGAATCTCTTGGCTTGGACCCTTCTTTTGAAATTCCTAATTAAATTCCAATAATAAAAATTTAAGTTATTCTCTTCTGTTTAAAAGATGATTTTTTCCCCCATCCAATTAATTTTTTTGTACGTATGGCTTGTCTGTGTATGATTAAAATCATCCAAAGTAACTGAGTTCTATTTTAAAGATAATCACCACCTTGCAAAATTTCTTGCTGAGCCACTACATCTCACTCATTCATTACAAACATACAACAAATTATTTGTATTACTTTTACTCCAATATATTTTTAATTTTCTTTATGGCTTTAGTGCAAAAGGGAATAACAATGATTTTACCCAGCACAGCAACTGTAAAAAAGCCAATTTCTGCAAATGTATAAATTGCTATTACTTACAAATAATAGTTCAATCTTTATGGTCATAACATAACCATATCCTCAAATGTGAATGTATGCTCATGATCTAAAATTATAAATAAATAAGGTATGTGCACTTTATTTCAATGGAAAGGAACAAATTTTACTGTTGTATATATTACTTCTTAGAGGAAATAAAAATGTTCTAAATATTTAACAAAATCGTAAATATTTGATAAATGTCGAACTCTTTTTGAACTATTAAAAATGGCTCTTGGAAACATTTGAAAAATTATTAATGTTTCATGTTTGAATTTATTATTCAAAGTTATTTTTTGTGAGATTTTTCAATCAATTTTCAACCTTTTTTTCTTTCAAATGAATAAGTTATATGTGAAAAAAAAAATCTAAAATAAGTGAGGTAGCTACTACATTTCAAAATTAGTTTGTAGTTGTTACATTTTTAAAAAAGTGGTTTTTGTTAAAAATAAAAAAATAATAACTTTCCAACCACTGTATGAGAGACAATCATGGGTTTTGACCCTCTAGTAAATATTTCTGTTAAAAAAAACTACTGAACATTATATGAGGCAGTGAGGAGCAAAGGATGTAAGTGGACATTTTCAAGTTTTGAGTAAAACATGTATAAAGATTACCTCCTAGGTAGGCTTTCATTGATTTTTTTTTTCTAAATCATGCTATACAGCAGCACCTACCAGGGCTATTAGTACTATGTCTTGCCCCAAGACAGAGAAGGGGTTCACCTACCATTTTAACTGGTTGTCTCCAAATTTTTAATTTTGCCACTTACATCCCTTTGCTTCTCATTATCTCATATGATGATGCAGACAAGGTATAATTACACTTTAGTTAGAATAAAAAAAGATAATTATAAATAGCAAATAAATAAGTCACTGAGTTTTCGAACTTCCCTTTGAATGTAATGCCTGAAGAGTCTCAACTTATTTACATTGCATTTATACAAATTTTATTTCTTAACATGCATTATTTTGAAATTTTAACAACCTAACACTAATCTGCTTTCTTTCAGTTGACTCAGCAAATGCAAGATATGAGATTAGGTCCACCTCTGCCTCAAGGTGCTACTCCTCCAGTAGGTAATCCAAATAAACAGCAGATGCCTCCAACTGGTTCTCAGCAGTTTCCATCACCACAACACAGACCTATATCTACTCAAGTTACTTACAGCTCTCAGCCTAGAGCTACCTATCCATATGTTAACAACAATCCTCCTGGCAATCCAAGCTCTAATTTTCCACAACCATTAGTGGATAGCAATCAGCACAATGCAAATAATATTCAAACTGAACATGGTAGCAAACATGTGACTAATGGTATTAGCAATGGTCATCATACTGATGCTAAGCAGAACATGAATTCAATTATGAATCCTCAACAAAATCAAGGATATTCACAATCTGCTCCAATGCATCAGGGAATGAGGCAAATGGCTCCTTCTGAAGGCTATGTGCAATCTCCTCCTATGAGCTTTCCTCCACAGAGCCAATCACCTCCATTTTCACAACAAACCCAGTCTTACCAAGCACAAGTCAAGTCTTCCATGTCACATCAAGGACAGGGGCCATCCCCATCTTCTCATGTACCACCATCATATCCTCCACAACCTAGCGTACAAAATAATCTACCACAGCCATCTCCGAATCAAAGATTTCCTGTTTCTCCTCAAGGTGGACAGGGACATGCTCAAATGTACAGTCCGCCAATAGGAAGTATTCCTGCTCAAAACCAACAGCAAGCTTATCAGTCTTATTCTCCACAATCTGTCCCAGCAGGATTTCCTCCAATGGGTTCACCTCTAAACACCACAGGATCATTTTCTCCTGGATCACCCCAGTTTTCTGGACTATCTCCAAACCAGATGAATTACCAATCTCAACAGATTCCTGGAGGACCTCAACCTACGAGCCCTTATCCTTATGCTTCCTCAAATCAAGGATTGCAACAACAGCCTAGGAAACTAGATTTGGATCAAATGCCAAGTGTTGTAAGTGATGATGTCTTGACCATTTTTTACCTCAATTCCTCCCCCTCCCCCCCTTTTTTTTTTTTGGAAATTTTTACACACTTTTCTCATTTCTTATGTATTGATTTGCAAATAAAATCTAATTGACTGTAATAGTTATTTGAATAGAAATCAATATTGTGTGGAAAATGTATTGAAAAAAAAGTTACTTGTTAAAACTAAATGTAAGCTCTATTATAAAATTTAAAAGATCTTTGTTGCAGATGACATGGAATCTTAAATTTGATATTCACTATACCTTGAAAAAATAAAAGGACCCTCAGATAAAAGGTTAATTTACCATTTTTTTTTATCTGAGGTTAGGGGTTACTCATATAGGGGTTTGGTTTTACTTTATCTGTTTAAACTATTTGGTTTGTTCATTCAATATCGAAAGTTAATTTTTATTGCTTTATAGGAGAAGTAAAAATACATAAAGCAGTAAAATAAATGTTTTGTTTAGTAATTGACTAAAATAAGGTATATGTTAAGAATATTTCCTGGTACTGTATATTCTTTAAAATAGGAAACACAATATTAGTTAGGAATTACAGTACAGTAACATTTTAATTACTGTTTTTTTGTAAATTATCTTACACTTAAAATTTTATGAAAACAGGAAAAAAAAGTTTTTGAAAAAATAACTTTTTCTTTGATTGATATAAATGTTTGATAGAATTTATCGATTGTAATTTTCTCCAATTTTCAAACTTTTACTCCTTTTCTTTTGATCTAATTTTTGGTTTACCTAATTGCTAGACTTTAAAATGAAGCAAAAAATGCTTCTATTTGTTTCCTTGAAAATAAAAATTACTGTATTTTGAACTTTTCCAACTTTTTTTATATTTTTATCCCAATCAAAGGAATCTTCGAGCAGCAACAAATATTAAGCCGTAAGTTACCATCTCTTGCCAGGGCTAAGGCAGAACTATGTGCAATATACTGACAACCCAGTTATCCTATCCCATATGGGCTAGCTCGGTATATTGCATGTAGTTCTGCCTTTGCCCTGGCTTAGAGATGGAAACTTACTGCTTAATGCCAAGCTGTGCCTTCAATTTAAAAATTAAACCATACCATGTCTGTGGACTCTAAGGGGTGAGATAAATTTATCTTATCTACCAGTTTGTTGGCACCCTTGGCTTCAATGAGATCACATCTGCCTCCAGCTTGATTATTCCCTATTCCGGATTCAAAGACAAAATTGCAGTCCCTGGGTGGGATAACTCTGCTGTTGGTATATTATATGTAACAAACAAGTAATTTAAAATCTAAGATTTTAAATGTATTATTGAAATTTAATGCTGTGTTTATTATTAATGGAAAGAAAATCTCATTTATTAGGTGCAAGTTCGTGAAGAAGACAAAAAAATTAAAAGTGGATACTTTTGCACTGATATTAAAGGCCAATCTCCTCCATTAGTTACTACAAATTTTACTGTTCAAGACAGAGGTAATCATTATCAACTTTATATTTGTAAGTTTCATCAAGTACTTTTATAAATATTTGGAAGGTTAAAGTCTGATGTTTTACTGATGCAATGGCATTCATAGCTCTCTTGTTGCATGGTATGATAATGTTTCAATATGAGAATTTCCCTGTTCATGTCAACCTTATTTAAACGTTACTCAATAAGTGTAAAAATCTTCTAACAAAACTTCATTTTATTTGTGTGATAAATGTTCAGTTATTGTTCATTGAAATAGAACAAACATTAATGTAGTCAGCAGTGCGTTTTATACAAAAAGTCCTTTTATAAAAAGATAGGGTGTGACTTTAAGACCTGCAGTGTCACCAGATGTATGCTGCCCAGGTTTAAGCTGATTATAACACTTGTTACAGATTCATGTTTGTTCCAGCTTAGAATTATTTTATCGTCTTAGGATCAGAGATTGGCTTTATGAAGCTCGGTCAATTGCTTTACCAATATTTTCATTAATAATGTTTAATGTCATAAAAGAAGCTAAACCACCCATCATCAAAATGCAATTACATTTTTTGCTTGATAACTTTTCTCAACTGAAAAAAATTTCTTGGCATCCCTGATAAAGTTTGCTTCTAATACTTACATATGGCACAGAAAAAACATTTTTCAGCTGTTTACATTTTTGAAAATGGTAGATGTTGAAGATCATCTATTTTTATCACAAACAGCAGAACCAGAAGTCCTTGTTTTAAGCTTTGCCAATCTCAGATATTGAAACTAGGAAAAATTGCTGTTTCAGTATGATTAAAATGATTCAAAATAGTTTTCTGGAAGCAACTGTTGTTTGCAATGAAGTGAATTTTAACAGAGCTCATTGAGGCCTGATAAATTGACAAAGACCAGCCTAGCTAGACCCAGAGCCTGCACTTGATCATTAATTTGTATTTAAGTACGATAAAACTTCAATAAGTCAAAGCTTGAGGAAAAACGAACAAAATTCAAGTTATTGAAAATTTGTCTTATAGAAAACAAAGCTACAGAATAAAGTAAAATGCTGCTTTTTCTTATGTACGATAAAGTATCTTCATCAGTAGGGTACTCTATCACTTAAATTACATCATCAACTGCAACTAAATTCATAAAACCTGTACTTGATGAAATGTTCATTTCCTTTCATAAAAAGTTCAACTCGTTTTGTAAATTTATGTCATAGATTTTTTAGATTCCCTTCGTCCAGACCCTTTTTTGATGCAATGGTTCCGGTTTCTTTATATTTGTTCGTAATATTTGGAGGAAAAAACTGTTTTGGCTTATAGAGTTACATTAGCTCGGAAAATCTGACGGCAGTTATGAAATGAATTGGTTTATCGAATGTTTCAACTCAACAAAATTAGGCTTATCAAAAATAAATAACGTTAATTCTTTCTTCAGTTAGACGGGAGTAGGAATTCACTTGGGCTTGTGGAAGTTTTCGGCTTGTCGAAGTTCAACTTACCAAAGTTTCACTGTATGTGTCAAAATGGTTAATGTTATTCTATTACAAGGGCACAGTGAGGGAAAGGTTGAGATTTACCTCTTCGTAAACTTTTGGGTTCTTGCCATATTACCAGTCTGTTACAAATATACATATGAGCACTGTTACCTAACCACCCATCCCAGTAGAAAATTTCAAATTTTTATGACCTCATTAGAAAAAAATTCTGGCATCACTAGTGCTGTCAGTGATACTCAATTTTTATTTAAATCCATTGAACTTTTTTAAAAAAATGGAAATGTTTTGTAATTTGACTATTTTATGAAAGTAATGTACATAAATTATTTCTTTTAGGAATGTGTAGCCCCCGTTTTATTCGGTCTTCTGTTTATTGCCTTCCTAATCATCCAGATATTCTTAAACAAACAGCTATACCATTTGCAATTACAATATCACCATTGGCTTCTGTGGAAGAAGATGAGGTACTCAATAATATTATTATTTTATAAAATCATTAATGTGACTTGACATTTTATTAAAATATTATTCATTCAATTGCAACTGATTTTGATGTTCATGTAAATCAGTGGCATAGCAAGACAAAGAGCAGTAAGGGGGGTGCTACCCACGTTCTACCATTTGAAAACACCTTAAAATAAAACTGTCTTGATGTGGACGTTTTCAATTCCTTTTTTCTTTCCTATTTATTAACTGAGCAATGTTTTTTCTTTTAAAAATAAGTTCTTGATGTTTGTTTGCAGCTAGAATCGTTAGGAATTCAGCTTTTAAAAGAATATTTAAGAATGAAAGAACAGGAATATACCTTTAAATTTTGCGCTTACAGTGTCTTAAATGCAGAGTAGCAGGCTTGTTGGGGGAAGGGGGGTGGGGGTATCCAACACCAAAAAATTATTTCTTGAGGTATTCAGAATCCTTACAGTTTCTTGTTTTATTCAGTCAAGTTTAATTTAAATTGTTATTTAATGCAATATTTTCAAACCAAAATCATTGAGTTCTAATGTGCTCTTATGAGAAAGCAAGATCATTTAAACATGTATTGACTTTTCTTCATTACTAGTCAATAGCTATTAATTTCCCACTTAAGGTGTTCTCTTTAAGTATGATAATGATGCTTGATCGCTAGTAACGTAGTTTGAGGATGTGTGATTTATATTTTATAATGTGTTATTTGAATATGTTGCTTTAAAATCCATACATCACATGTGCATGCATTTGTTTTCTACTTAAGTGATTTTCATGCAGTATTACCATTAATATCTACCCCGGGTGCCACCCATGTTAGCTATTCCACTCTGATGTGCACTGTTCAAAAAATCAACTTACACCCTTTTGCTGCTTACTGCTTCAACTACCGCTTTTGTGTGCCGAAAAACTTTTCTTTAATGTATCAAACTTTAATGTCTTTCATAGACTGAACCACCACTAGCTTTGTACAGAGAACAAGGTCCGGTCCGCTGCAAGAGATGCAAAGCTTACATCTGTCCATTTATGAATTTTATTGAAGGAGGACGTGCTTTTCAGTGTTCATTTTGTAAAGTTGTTACTGAAGGTTTGTCTTTTCATTTATAATATTTCTCTTAGTCATCATTTTTCTTGGAAATCTGTTTATAATGGTTTTCATCACTAATCATTTTTTGCTTTCAATACAGAAGAACCTTGTTAACACAAAGTTTATGGAACCACCATAATTGTTTTATCTTTTCAAGATTTCAGTTTATCTAATAAATTATTAAAAATACAATTAACTGAGACGAGACCTAACAAGCATTTCATGGTAAGCAACACTTCACATTAAGCAATT
Source organism: Uloborus diversus (assembly GCF_026930045.1). Lineage (NCBI taxonomy): Eukaryota > Metazoa > Arthropoda > Arachnida > Araneae > Uloboridae > Uloborus > Uloborus diversus. Next base: position 79,919,056 of record NC_072732.1, on the reverse strand, counting down.
TCATGTTGACAATGTTCTACTGTATTTGACTTGAAAAAATATGCAATGGAAATAAGTAATGTCTACTTAAACAAATCTAGTCTTGTTGTGCAAAAATTTTGTAATCAAAGTTGAAATAAAGCAGCTATGCTAGAATAGCTATTTTATGGAATAAGGTAACAGAAAATTAAATGATGTTGACCTGAATAGTATTTATCTACATATTCAGTTTCGACAAAAGTGATTGTAGTGATTATTGTAGATTCTGTAGTAGTAAATATTGTAGTTGATGACTATTATTGTACGAGGGCTATCCAGAAAGTAGATTACGTTTTCGTCTGTGTCCGCTAGGGGCGGGGCTAGCGCGGCCATCTTGGGGTCAAAGCGTTGCGCAGCTCAGTCTGCATCTAGCCGTGCTAGTGAGAGGTTCGTGCTGTGTTCGTTCAGATACTGTGACGGTTTGAAATGTCTGCGTTAATTGAAAATCCCGCGAGGTGCGCGCAGTAATAAGGTTTCTGACTGCAAAAAACTGTAAACCGATAGAAATCTATCGGCAGCTTTGTGAAGTGTATGGGGACAACATTATCACTGAAGGTGGAGTGCGTCAGTGGGTCATAAGATTTAAAAATGGCCGAACCAATGTTCACGACGAAGATCGAAGTGGGAGACCCAGCATAGTGAACGCCTAACTTCTCGAAAAAGTCGATGCTAAAGTCCGGGAAAATCGAAATTTCACAATAACGGAACTTTCTTTAAGTTTTCCACAAATTTCGCGAAGTTTGGTGCACGAAATCATCAGCGAAAAGCTTGGTTACCACAAGTTTTGTGCAAGATGGATTCCAAAAATCTTGACAGAGGACCACAAAAATCAGCGAATGGCTGCAGCGTTGAACTTTTTGGACGCTTACCATAAGGATGGTGACTTTTTACTCGATCGCATCGTTACTGGTGACGAAACATGGGTGAAACACGTGAACTGTGAAACGAAATTGCAATCAATGCAGTGGGGGCACACAAGTTCTCCCCAAAAACCCCAAGAAATGCATGCAAACAATGTCGGCAAGGAAGATCATGGCGACTGTTTTTTGGGACAGAAAAGGTGTGATTTTGGTGGACTTCCTGGAAAGAGGCACTACAATAAACTCTCAAAGGTATTGCCAAACTCTCCAAAAACTCAGAAGAGCAATTCAAAACAAGCGCAGAGGAATGTTGAGCTCTAAGATCTTGTTGTTTCACGACAACGCCCGGCCCCACACGGCAAATGTCACTCGTAAAGTTCTTGAATCTTTTAAGTGGGAGTTGTTTCCTCATCCACCGTACAGTCCCGACCTGGCACCGAGCGACTTCCACCTATTCCCAGCAATGAAGAAGTGGCTGGCTATGCAGCGTTTTGATGACGACGCACAGCTGCAAGAAGAGGTAACGGAGTGGTTGAAGGCGCAGGCGGCCGAATTTTTCGACGAAGGAATTTCCAAGCTCGTACATCGCTACGATAAATGCCTTAATTTGTATGGTGACTATGTCGAAAAGTAGTATTTGAGTGTGGCTTTCATCTGTATATAATAAAAAAATTTTCCTATACTTTGTTTATTTTTTATTCCAAAACGTAATCTACTTTCTGGATAGCCCTCGTAGTTTCCATAAAATTGTTTTGCATGGATGTTTTTTTTTTTTTTTTAAAATTTATTATTAATTTTTTAATATATATGAAGATGATTTCGCTTCTTTAAAAGCAAAACTTGATCCTTTGCTGTTTGTTTAAGTCCCTTTCAAAGCATTTTTTACTTTTATGAGATTCATTTATTTTTAATTTCCTTAATATTGGCTTTATATATATAATTTAAAAAATGTGTTTTAAAGTGATAATTTCTTTTTACAATAGTAGTTAGTGAATATCCAAAATAATTTAACTTTTTTAGTTATTGCCTCTGTTATTTTTAACAGTTCCTCAGGATTACTTTTCTTTCTTGGATGGTATGGGAGAAAGAACGGACAAATATCATCGACCTGAACTTTGTTTAGGGTCTTATGAATATATTGCAACTAAAGAATATTGCAGGGTATGAAGTTTATGAAAAATATATAGAAACATACTTTTTTTTATGTTATAGTACTTAGTTTGTTGATTTAAAATTTTACTCTAGCACTTTTATTTATCGATTTAAGTTACATGCTGGTAACTCAACTTGAATGTATTTTTTTCTTCAGAATGATGAGCTTCCTAACCCACCTGCTTACATATTTATGATTGAAGTGTCAAATGCTACATTTCGAAATGGCCTAGTGCCACTTCTTTGTGAAAATCTAAAAAGCATTTTACAGTGCTTGCAAAAGTAAGCTTTTTCAAGTTATTATGAAAACGTTTATTTATACTGATATTATAAAGAGAGGGCGGATTTTTGTGTGTTTATACATTCAAGGTAATCTTCGGAACCACTGCACCTATTTGAAAAATTCCTTCACTATATGAAAGGTGCTTTCTTACTGAGTGACATAGGCTATAATTCAAAAAAACACGATAGTTTTTTTTATTCCAATTTAGGCCCAAATTTCACATAAATTCCCAAGTATGGGAGTGAAAAATTACTTGCTCATATCAATGTTACATATCGTTGAAAATGGTAGAATTTTCCGCATTCTAAACAATGTTTCAATGCTCTAACTTAATTTTGGCTGGAGTAATTTGCGTTTTTAGCTCGAACTGTTTTAAGCTTAGCTGAAATTTAGGCACTACTTTCTTCATTAAATCTATCAATAAAAAGTGAAGGAATTGTCTCAGAGTTTTCTTTTTGACACCATTGGAAAAAGGGACATTTTTTACTCCAGATCTCTCTCTACCTATGGTCAAAAACTTAGTTTCTATCTTCAAAGGAAAAAAGTTACAAGTGATTTTAAATCAAATTCAAAAAATCTCATTTTGATTCAGGTTGTCAACTATTTTATTTTCGCATTTCCACTGTTACGCATTTTGAATCCATTGTTTCTTTTCTTATTTTGCATTTAATTTCTTAAACTTATTTTATTTCATGTTTCCATGGTTACGCTTTTAAAATCCATCTTTTGCAATTTAATTTCTTAAAAGTATTTTAATATCTGTCGTCATTGTTTGGAAGGGTAATTTTGCATGGTGTTTTTTTATTCTTTTATTTAAGCCTGATTATTGTTTAAATTTGACACAATTTTTATTCTCAAGGTAGACCCGGCAAGGCCGGGCAACGCAGCTCTTAATAGATAAAGATTTGAAAGCTACTGTTAATGTGATTTTCTACTTTTTTGTTTGTTTGGAAAAACATTATTGCCAAAGAAATAACATCCACTTCACTCGCAAAAGGCTGGGTTCCAGTAGCGTGGTCGCTTGGCGCATTAGGCGCTGAGCAGGGTTCAGTCTAGGATTATTGTTTTAAAGCAACCCTAAATGTAACTCATCGTTTTGGCTATTTGTTTTGAAAGAAAAGAAACTTTTGATTTGTTTTTATTAGAGTGAAATGTACGACATTTTCTTTTTTCTGACGATGAATTTTGAATGTTAAACTGGGTGGTTTTTTTTTTTTTTTTTTTGTTAGACAGATGGATTATGATAGCGTGGTTGCTGGGCCAGTTTGGCGATAAACAATAGAGTTGCGGAACTATTTTTACATTTGAAATATATTATTTGATGTCTTGTTTTGTTTATTTGGCAAAATTTTTTAATTGCAGTAAAAACCTCTTCACTCGATAAATAAAGTTTTAAAGCAACTGTAAATCTAATTAATGATTTGACGAAAAGTTTTAAGTTCCAAAGAAACTTTAATAGCTTTTTTTTTTTTTTTTGAAAAGGTGTGTACGCATTTTATACAAAGAAAAATGATAATTTTACATCAGACGGGGAGGGGGCATCAATTTTTTTTATTCAACGGACTTCTATTAAATTTTTAGCACAGGCATTGCTGTGCAGATACTGCTAGTTTATAATAAAAATACATTTTGTAGATAAAGTAAAAGTGAATGACAACCTAAATGAAGCCTGAATTGTCAAGGAAATACTGCAAGGCTTTCAATGAAGCTCCTTCATCGGTGCAAAAAAGTGCTCAGCACTCAAGAATAAATTCTAGAGTGAAGAAACATCCACTAGTGAGACACCAATATTTGTACTAAATGAATCAGATTAAAAATTAAGTAATGTAAACCATGAGTGCCCATATACTAAGTTTTAAGGAGGGGGGGGGCTCAGATATTTTCCTCATAGAAACTGATTTCAGTACAGATTATAATTATTAAAATAATGCATTTTTAATAACTTATTCATTAATGGCCGGAGAAGAAATGTTTTTACATTTTTGCAAAGAAAAAAGTACTAAAAGCTAGAAAATTCTAATTTCAAAGGGGATTGAACCCACACTCCCCCCCCCCCCCCCCCCGTGTGGGCTCATGATAGAAACAGAACAAAGGATGTGAACCTTTCTGCACTGAATCCTTCCTGTTTTTTTTACATGTGTCAAATTAAATGCCATCAAGCACTATTTGAACAAGTAAGAAAATTTGATTAAATGTAAAGAATTCATCTTTTTAACACTAGAAAGACTGCGTTTTCCGTATACCTAAAAAGACTAGTAGCGGTCATGTAGACCGCCACATTTAAAAGATTGGAAGTTTCTTCTTTTTTGGATTTTCAATCATAGAAAAGATTTGTTTCAATATACCAGAAATTGTTTGAACATTTTAATAATATTAAAGTTTGCAAATCAATCTCGGGCAGTTTTTTTTTTTTTTTTTTAATTTTATGTTGGATCAAGTGAAATTACACACGCTTTACATAATTGGTATTGAGAAAGAATAAATTTGTACAAAAAAGAGGAACTTTTCTTATCATGTAATAACTAACAAGTATTTTTAACCATGCATGTGTTTGTTTTCAAAATTACCTAAATAGGAGAAAATGGAGAGTTCTGTTTTTGATGTTCTCTTTTTTTTTTTTTTTTTTTTTTGGCGTCGTACCCTTTTTCCTTTTTTTTTTATCGGTTTCTATATCTTGTGCATCAGTTTTTACTAGTGAGGTTTCTTCTGATTCTGTCTTTGAAGAACAGTCCATTCCCCTCATCAAACCGATAAGGTCTAGATATCATTCGGGGGGGGGGGGGAGAGTGGAGGAGTTCATTTGAAAAACAGTCTTTTTGCACAAATCTAAATTCCGAAAAACCTTTGCTACAATCTGATGAAAGCAAGTTATTATCATCACAAGGAATATATTCCTCTTCAGATAAGTTAGACTGTTCATCCAAACCAGAATATGCTTTAGATAAATCTGCAACAGCTTCAGGAATTCATGTACTGATAAGCTTGTCAATGAATCCTATTTTCAAGTGCTACTGTTAAAAAATGTTTGTGTAAATATGAAGTGACTGAACACTTCAATATCACCGAAGGAAAAAAGATCAACGTTTCAAGCAAATCGCATGTTTTGGTGCACAAAAGAAATCCAGCACAAATTTTTGGAATCCACCTGTTTACTTCTTTTCAGACCCAAATTAATTTCACGTGTCCGTCACATGCTTTTCAAATTTACCTTTATCAACATTTCCCCCCTGTGAAGGTAGCAGAAAAAGGAAACCATGCAACCAGCAGGTGTTTTGAGTTTTCCTAACAGTTCAAAGAACTAAACCTGACCAGCAGGTGCTACTCAAGCTCAAGAGAACATTATCCACCCTGAAAACTGACAATAGTCCATAGTACACTCATCTGATAAGAGAAAAAAGAAGAAAACGGATTCATAAAGGAAGGTTCATTCAACGAATGGACCATACTCAGTCTTTCTAGGTATAAACATTTATAGCGACTATGATAATGAGCCTAAGGAAATAAAATTTACTGTCGTAAAATCTTAATAAATAGTTTTAAAAAGTCAATGAAGAAAGAAGTGTTTAAAACTGAAACGCAGCAAATATGAGCATTTGAAAATTGTTTACGGTCAAAATGACCGCTTCTGTCTTTCTAGTGTTAATTGCTCCATATTGTTCGACTCAGGGGCGGACTGGCCCGCCAGCCCATTGACCTGTGGGTTGATGCACCGTCAAGCCTGAATACCTTTTTATATTAAAATTTTTGTTTTTAATTTATTTGTTTTTTTTTTTAATATTTTGGTGCAATTCCCCCCCCCCCCCCCCCCCCCCCCTCTCCCCCTCTCTTTTTTTGCACTCACATACCTGTGCGACTTTTCTTCGCTGTTTTTTTCTTTTCTTGAAACTTGAAAATCTGTGTATCATCGTTTTTTTTCTTTTCTATCTTTTTTTTTTCTTTCTCTTGAAAACCTTTTTTTTTTTTTTTTTAGTTTTGCACTTGTCTTTTTCCACTTTGTTTTGCGCCATTTGTAGGCCAAGCTTGACGCCCTCTTTCAGGACCCAGTCCTCCCCTGGTTTGACTTCTAGGCTATTGTTTTAACTTTTCATTTGCAAGAGTTGCTGGTAAATGCACAATATTCTTTATTTTTGGGAAGCAGATTTTCCTGACATTTGGATGTGCATATTGTGTTTTTATGTGGTTTTTCTCTCCTATTTTTCTTTAAATTAGTTGTTCTTGTTTTTTGTCTTGAGCCTTGAAAGAACAATTTTTACTATTTTCTTGTCAATTTGCTTCTTTTACTGCTTTCTTATATTGCTTGTATTTCATCAAAAAGAATTTAACGACTTTTCATTGGTACATTTTTTTTTTATGTTTCTTTTTTCTTTTAGTGATGAAAAAAATGATGCTTCCAAATTGAGAGTTGGATTTGTAACTTATAATAATGTACTTCATTTTTATAACCTGAAGGTAATTAATCTTGAAATTTTATCCTTTTCAGTTCATCATCTAAAATTTGGGTTCTAGATACAATTTTTTCCTTAGTAACTTTCGTTCTTAACCAGTTTTTTTTTTAATGAAAATTAAATCTTTTGAAACAGTTTTTGTTGTTTTTAATCTGAACTAGATCTTTTCACATTTTGCTTTGAAACCCTGGAGGGAGTTATGAGTAACCCTGTTTAAACATAAATTACATTAATCAATAACAAATCGTTAAATTTTTCAGACTTTGTACCCTACCTTTAGGCTTTTAAACTGGCTACAATATATTTATGAATACGACCCTGACGTAGCCATTTTCATTTCACGAATGTTCTTTCAAAAACAAACTTTTTTTTTCAGTATCCAAATTTAAAATTTCCAAAGAAAATACCTTTTACTGCATTCCGTGGCCAAGACGCTGGGCCCATGAAATGTTGTAAATCCCAAAATAAGGATGCAGAGGCAGTGGGCTTAGAACGTAGAACATATTTATTTAACAGGAACATGAACATCACACAAACAGAAACATGGCTAGACTGCAACTTGCTGCAACTGAACATTCACCACTCCACAGCGTATGTAACTTGGAGATGACGTCACAAGGGGGTCAATCACGGTTATAGGAACAGTCCACATTTGAATAGATATAGTTCAACAAGACCCTGTAGGTTTGGGATATGAAAATCAAAACCTTTTTTTTTTTCAACTAGCTTATAGATTTTTCATGAGTTTTTCTAAAAGAAATATTGTAGGACAGGTATCAGCAACTTAAACATTTCATGTACACTAAATGTCTTAAACTTAAGAAGTTTTAACTGGACATAAATGAGATTTTATTTATTTATCTATTTATTTATTTTGATAGCATTAAAGAGTAGGTTAACAATATATATATTGGTGCAATTTAACTGTTTTAAAGATGTATCGAACATAAGTAAGAAAAAAAATAAGGCAGATAATTGGAGGAATTATTGGTTGCATAATCATTTGTAATGGCTGAAATAGTATACATTTTTATTTTGTCGTTCTATGTTTATACCCGCATTTGAAATCCGATTGTTGATGTTTTATTGCCTATAAAGTAACTAAATTTAATTCCGAAATTGATGTGTGTAAGTTAAAAATGACATTTTCCTTTTTTTTCTTTTTTGATGACTCTTGACAATAGCTTATTCTAAGTAAATAAGTTTTGAAGACTTAATGTCTGCAATTTTTGGAACTTAAATATTCTATAATAGTGAAAGTGAGACAAAATCGTTAATAAACTAACTATCCATGTAGTGTCATTTGAGCCAAGTTAAAAAGTTTTTTTTAGCAAAATTTGAAGAAGAAAAAAAAGCTTCAGCTAAATACAAAAATGTCCATGAAATGAACATATTTAAAACAATGTCTTTATGTTTAAAGAAATGTCTTTCTAAATCCCTCAATGTTTTTGATCTCCAGTTGAAAACTAAATTCAAAATTCTAGATTAAACTTGAAATTAAGGATGTTTAGAATTTTACTTACTGTGTGTTGGGAGAGAATACAAGTTAAATTTTTAAAATGGTATAAGTCCCCTCCTGCCTGTAATTCATTTTTTGGAGGGACATAATGCCCATTATGATTATCTGTTGAATGTAATAGTAATTTAAGTATCTTAACTGAGATTTCTAAAGAAATTAAACTCTTTCAGATCATGCATCATTTTTTACCTTTGTGCAAAAAAGCAAAAGTATCTTTTTTTCATTGTTGTTATTTAAATGGTATATTCACATTTTGCAAAAAATGCGATTGTAGCAGGAACCTTGCCATGTAGCTCTATCAAAGTCAATCAACCTTTTCAATTCAGAATATGTCCTGACATTGTTGTCATAATGTCATACTGTGAAATATTAATTTAAATTTTCAAAAACGTTTTTAATAGTAATTTAAGCTAAAGCAGTAAATGACATATATGAGATATGAGTATTATATTGTTTACTTTGAAATATTTTTAGAAAAATTTAACACAACCTCATATTATGGTGCTATCAGATGTCCACAATGCATTTGTTCCTCTTTTGGATGGATTTCTTGTCACACTATCAGAAGCTGAAGCTTTAGTAGAATGGTATGCGTAGTTTATGTTCAATATATTTTCTTCAATGGAATTTTAACTTTCTCTAATTTATGTAAAATCAACAGTTATTTTAAATAAACATTGCAGAAAAAATATCTTTTTAATTCAGTTAACATATGGTTTACATTAAATTAGGATAAAGACTACCTATGGTCATGTTTCAGAGGGTTTTTTAAAGAAAAAGTCGGATACAAATGTTGCAGTTCTAGTTCATTCATGGAAAAAACTAATTCCAAGAATATTAGAACTTAGAAATTGCACTTTTTAAAGCGAGCAAGACTTTAAGTTAAGTTCTATGCAGTTAATTTACTCTTCAATGTCACTGCCAACTGATTTCTCTTTGAAACTTATTGAAGACAACAAAAGAGATCATACAATCCTAATGCCGTAAATAAAGGATTATTCCTTTATATTTTCTTATCAAATTGTTAATTAACTAATTTTGAACTTTAAATGTTAAAAATTTATCTTTTGAAACATAGTTATTTCATTTAAATTTCTTGGATGGGAAAAAGGGAATAATAAACTGAATTCTGATAGTTAGCAAAATGTATTAATCTTTAATAATCAATTGTACAGAAAATTCTTTTTTGGGAAAAATTATACAAACAGAATAAAAATACTTAATTTTTTTGTTTTAGTTTAATGGAACATATACCTCGTCTTTTTGTGAACGAGCCTGCTACTGAAATAATATTGGGACCAGTCATTCAAGTTGGACTAGAAGCTTTGAAAGTATGCATCTTTATCATCTTTGTATCGTAGTTTGTTAATGCATTATCATCCATGACTATAAACTATATTTGTTCTTTAAAGAATGCCAATTGTTCTGGAAAATTGTTAGTGTTCCACTCTACAATTCCAAATGCAGACGCTCCTGGAAAATTGCCTCATCGAGAAGGTCAGAAATTATTAGGAACTGATAAGCAAAAGGTAATTTGTTCTCAAAGCTTCGGCAGTTTTGTTTGTTGTTTTTTAATGTAAGAATATGTGATGTATGAATGAATGGAATGTATGAGTTTGCATCCATTTACTCACATCAAAAACAGGCTCATTGTAATCTCAAAACTTGCCTTTGATATGTTCAATAACTTGTGCTTTTCGCACTGCTTTGTAATTTAATATCTTTCTGGTGTTGGAATCTGTTAATTCGTTCCTGGCATGACATACAATTTTTATAAATTGTATATATTTTGTAAAATTTAAACAAGCAAGTTTAAGGTTTTAAAGAAAAGAAACGTAATGTATCGCTACCTTGCGATATAAGGTTGGAGATGCATCACAATGTAGATATTCCTTCATCGCCCAGCCCTAGTTAATACTGCCATTTAACATTCATCATTCTTTCTTTATTTTTAATTTTTTCTTTTCATTTATTTATATTTTATCTTTTTAATATATTTATCCCCCCCCCCCCCCCGCTAATTACATTTTTAACCTTGTTTTTTTTTTTTTCCAGAGTGTATTGACACCTCAAAATGATTTCTACAGTAAATTGGCTCAAGACTGCATTGCTGGTGGTTGTGCTGTTGATTTGTTTTTATTTCCTAATGCTTATGTTGATATTGCAAGTCTGACACCATTATGCAGGCATACTGGTGGACAAATGTACAAATATACTTATTTTCAGGTAATTTAAGGAAATGTTTGTTTTATTCTTTCTAAATATTTGAAAGTATAACTGTTGTTTAAACGTAGTTTTCTACTGCTGATGAAGAGAGTATTTCCTTGTTAAATACTTGAGCGATGTAAGTAAAGAAATAAAATTATCAGAGACCCTCAATTTTTTCCATTTTTAATATAATTAAATTGTTTTGTTAAAATGCTTTTTTTGAACTTATGAAAAAAAATTAAAAGCATTTTTTCCAGCTCATGGTGAGTTGATCAATGATCTGCATTTTCTCTTTTCCATTTTTTTTTTCAATCCATTTATTTCTGTTCATGGAAGTCTACAATTTAGTTTTTAAAAATATAGATTTATCTAAGTAATTTCAAAACTTCATTTATGGTTTTTCTTTTCTTTTTTTAATATCAACTTCTCAAAATGAAATTTTTATTTAAGAATAATTTATAAATATATGTAAAACACTAAAGAGCATTATGGAAAATCATAGTAACTTTTTTGAGAAGAGGGATAGGGAGGTAGTGTTTTAGTGATTAAAATTTTTGCTAGAAAATTATATTAACTTAATATTTTATGCTTTACGAAAAATACAGAAGTTAATTTCTTTTGTTCTATAAAGCTTTTATTTCTTCTGCTCCAGTAGTGATACAAAAGTATTTTTCTTCTGTTGACTGATCCGAACAAAGTTTGCCAGGTTTGGCTGGTATTAGACAATTTGGCTGTTTTGGATGACACTTGGCGAGAAAAAATTCAAAAGGATTAGCCAAATCTTCTTTTTTTCTTTTAGCAATTACATTTTTCCCTGGATTGCTTTATGTAATTTTTAAATCACACATCTACATTTTTTACTTAATATTCATCATACATTTAAAAAAAAAAATCCTCGAAACTAAGTAAAAAATAAGGTAAATTACCTTTGTGCAGAAAAAGTAAAATAAGAAATAACAACATAAAAAAGCACAAATTGCAGATTACTGCAGACACGTCTATCGGCGTTACAAGAAATGCCTTTTTCAATGCAACAGGAATGAGCTTATAGATACAAAAACGTTTCACGTCTCTGAAATCGAAAGTCTCCCACAAGTAGATGCATCAAACGTCATAGAATTTGCTCTCTTTTTTCTTTTTCAGTGCAGTATAACTTCAATTTAAAATACCTGATTTGACAATTTCCTTAATTTAATGACATTTTACTGGTCTGGATTTGGCTGCATTGAATATTTATGCTCCTCGATTTAACAATATCCTTAATTTAAAGATAACTTTTTCCAGTCCCTTGACAATTGTTAAATCAGGGTTATACTGTATTTTGTTCCTTTATGCTCTCATGAGTTTTTATCAAGCTTAGTAATATGGGAAAGTGAATCACTCTCTAAAGATTTTCAAAATCTGTAGAAGGAAGGATAATTTTCATTCTGGTTGGGTTTTTTTTTTTTTTTTTTTTTTTTTTGAGCAATCATTTGAGCATTGCTTATTGCTTTCATTTGACTGTTTTGATGTTCCTATGATTTTATTTTCCCACCAGCACCCTCTGCAGCATCACCGTCGACCGGCTCCTCACGATGCTGCTCCTCTAGCGAAAGCAGTCTCTAGGTTGCGTCAATATCCTACACTTACACGAATACATACACACACGCTCACACACACACACATACATACACCTACACACATACACAAACACATACACACACTCAAACACATACTCACCTACACATACACACACACTTGCACACAACTACCCACATTCTCATGCCTGCACAGAGACACAAACACATATGCATACAGACACCTACACATACACACACACACCTACACACAACTACCCACACTCATGCCTGCACACATACACAAACACACATGCTTACACACATACACATACCCCCTACACACACACATGCCCCCCACACATGCCTACATACACACACACTCATGATTGCGAAAAATATAATTTGAATTCAAGATGTCAAAATTCAAATTTTTTTTTTTTTTTTTTTTTTTGGCTAATTTCACAAAGCCGTTTGGCTATTTTCCTGAATTTCCACATGGCAACCCTGATCTAAACAGATAGTTTTTTTAACTTTATTTCTGCTCTAAAATTTGATTAAAATTGTTTTGAAGGTAGTGGATGACTGAGTTATCTTTGCAGCATTGCTGCAAAGAGCAATATTGCAAAGATGTGCTGCAATATTTCTATTTTCATTTTATTGAACTTTTGAAATGTATATGGATGTTTATGTATGATTGGCTGTTGTCCATTAAGTTAAAGAGCATTGATATCAATTAATGTGTTGCTGCCTTTGCTATTTATAAAATTTCCTTTGCAACACAAATGGTCAATTACATGTAATACGTTCTTTTTTAAATTTAGTCCCATATTGATGGAGATAGATTTCTTGAAGATCTTGAAAGAAATATTACCACAACTACTGCATTTGATGCAGTTTTAAGAGTTAGAACAAGTGCAGGTATAATATATTTTTTTGACAATGATTCAAATTTATATTTCAAAACTTTTAATGATGTAGACAAATTTTCGGGGCTAAAATGTGCTCTGCATTTACAAGCTTACCTTTTCAAAAATTATTTTTAATTTTATTATGTCTAAATAGTCTTAAGCATTCATATTTTTAACGCTTCAAATTTTAAGTCCTTCTGTTCTTTTAATGTTCAAGAAATAATTCTATGCTGTTTTACTTCTATCCCAAAACGTTGCAATGTTGGTTAAAATAAGTTTTGATGAATTTTATGCATTAAACTGTTTGATGAAAACCATTTAACATTTTGTGGTGTTTAATTGTGGTGTTTTGTGGTTTAATCCTTTGTGATATTTAAGGTGGTTAGTAAAATTTTGTTTTGGAGCCAAAGTGTAACTATATTTTATAGTTATTAACACTAATAATAATTATTCATTCTTATTTCAATGCCTAAAGTAAATACACTCAAATCTGTTTTTGTGTGGTATATGAAATTCTCTGCGACTCAGTTGACAAAAATATTTAAAAAAAACGAGTACCAGGTAGTATCTTCAAGTGACGACAGAAACACCATGACGGTAAGTCACTGTGACCTCCCAAAAACTTCCTTATTCGGGAAATTTTGTCTGACGTTTCGGCAAAATTATCATCACTTGGTTTATTGTGATTTCGTTTAAAGAAGCAATTCCTAGTTATTTTCCACATAAAACTTTTTTTATGCCATCCCTATCCACTGTATAAAAAAATTATTTTTTAACTGTGTTGCAAAAACTTTTTTATTAGCTAAGTTTTGAATGTTTTTTTTTTTTTTTTTGGCTGTCCCTATCCATAGCACAAAAACATGTTTGGGTGTAGTGTTTATTTTACTTTAACTAATAGAACGTTGTATCTGATTGGTTTTTATAGGTATAAGTCCAATATTCTATTATGGGAATTTTTACATGTCCAATGCCACAGATGTTGAATTAAGTGCCATTGACTGCCATAAATCTATCACCGTTGAAATGGCTTATGATGAGAAATTGCCTGAAAATGAAACTGTTTACATACAAGCTGCTTTACTGTACACTACATGCAACGGAGAAAGACGAATTCGTGTTCATAACCTTGCACTGTCTACATCAGTTGGAATGCCGGATGTTTTTAAGTGTTGTGAATTGGACACTATAGTTAACTTTTTTGCCAAACAAGGTAAGATCTGAAATTATTTTAAATGATGTTAAAAAGTATATTCATAATAATTTTTGTAATTCGCGGCTGAGAAAGAAATCTTTTAGTTTACATCTCCCTTCTGTAAAATGTGCAATGAAATTAATAAATTTTAACGACTATTTTCTGCGGAAACTTTGAAAAAATCTTGGTGTTTGTAAAACAGAAAACATTGGATGTAGACTAAAAGATACTACAGTAGTACTTCAATTATCTGAATCATTGAGACCAGACCCCATTTGGATGATTAGATTTTCTCTGAAAAAAGGTCTATTTTATTAATTGTATGTTTGTTGAAAATGAAAAAAAAAACCGTTTAAAGAAAAAGTTTTTAGTTAATTAATGGAAGTCATCACTTTTACATATTAAGTATATAAATGCTGCACATAGAAGCCAAGAATGGAACTCTGTCCTATGAGACAGTGACTCGTCATCCTAATAAGGTTCTCACTGCACCGATATTAGCTTTACTGAGGACGCACTAAACAATAGTTCACGCAAACAGAATCATTATTTTGCAAATCACAGTACATTTCAGTATTTTTTTTTTTTTTTTTTTTTTTTGAAATCAAGCAAATTGGATAGTTGTAGCTTGGGTAATAGGAGTTCTACTGATCAAGAAAAATTAATTTCATGATAGATAAAAAAATAAGGACAAATTGAAAAAAAAAATATCATATGAATGAAATATTTTGAAAAACTGGATTCAGTTTTGAAATACACTCTATATCAAAAAAAATCAATGCACCAAGAAGCAATCATCTAATTACTTTGAAATTTTGTATGTATGAGTGTTTTGACCAGATATGCAAATGATTAAAATTTGGTGTCCAATGAATGAATAGTTTGATCTCCAGCGCATCGAAACTACTCATCCAGCAGATGCATATAAAGAGCAGTTCTTCAACAGTTGTTAAAACTTTCTGTTTGATTGCGATTCAGATTATCTTTCAACAACTTAAAAATTCCTCGCCGCATGATGCATGCTCATTACAAGCAACTGTCAGAGTTTAAAAGAGGTCGTACCATTGGATTGAAAGAGGTCCATTGGTCAAATTGGAGAATCCCTCTTCATTTGAGTCGAAGCGATGCTGCAATTCGAAGATGCTGTCACGGATGGGTGGAAAATGGCAGAGTTCAGCGTCAGGATGGTAGCAGTCGACCTATGGTCACAACAGATCGTGATGACAGAGTGATTGCCGATCAGCTGTCACAGTGCTTACTTCATCTGTATGAACCATCAGACATTCAACCCAAACACCGGTGTCCATCATGACTATTTACAGATGGTTGTTACAATAAAATCTACGCCCGTGCCGACCGTTACGCCACCTACCACTGACGCCTACACACTGCCAAGCCAAATTACAGTGGGGCATGGCTTGATCAGGTTGGAATATTGCCGACTAGAGACGTTTCGTCTTTAGCGATGAATCCCGCTTCCAACTGTGTTGTGACGATCATCAAAGAAATGTTTGAAGACACCCAGGGCAGAGAGGGGATCCTGGGTTCACTTTTGTATGCCACACTGGCCCTCAACAAAGCATTATGGTCTGGGGTGCCATTTCCTTTGATAACTGGACCCCTTTGGTCGTAATTAGAGGTACACTTACTGCACAGTGGTATGTCGACAACATCCTAAGACCTGTTTTGCTGCCGTTCCTTTTGCAGTACTCTCGGCTGGTTTTCAGCAGGACAATGCCAGATAACATACAGCACGTGTTGCTATGAACTGTCTGCAAGCTTGTCAAACTCTTCCGTGGCCTGCCAGATCTCTCTTCCATCAAGCATGTCTGGGATATGATGGGATGGCGATGCATCTGGCAAGGAATGTTGATTACCTCGTCTGACAATTGGAGTGAATTTGGCCGAAAATACCGCAGGACACCTTCCAGGAGCTTTATCGGTGTTTTCCACACTGTGCTTCAGCTTGTATCTGGGCTAGAGGCGGGTCAATACCTTATTTAACTTGTTACTGTAACTCGGACATAAAATTCAATTGTTCTGAGAATTTAAATCATTTACTATTTTGTGCATTGTCTTCCACCCACCAATTTTTGTCTCGATTGGATCACTCCTGCTTGGTGCATTGATTTTTTTGTTATAGAGTGTAGAACTAAATCAAATAATGATTTACAGAGAATAACTGAATTGAAAATGATGTCTCCTTTTGGCAAAATTGCTCTGTGAATACCCATGGTTTAAACTTGTCATTCTATTATCGGCTTAAAGCCTTGTCAGATAATTCCATTGTGTCATAAATTTCTGGATTTTGGTATTAAAGTATTTTTGCAATTAAAAACTTTTGTCTTAAAATGTGCATATAGAGGCATGCATGATATTGCATTTTGAATGAATGGGTATTTCCTCCACAGCTCTCAAGCAAGTTTTGGAGCTTTCTCCTCAGCAAATCAAAAACAATTTGGTTAATAGAAGTGTGAAAATTTTATCTTGCTATCGAAAACATTGTGCATCCAGTTCATCTTCTGGACAATTAATCCTGCCAGATCCATTAAAATTACTTCCAGTCTACATAAATTGTCTTTTGAGAAGTGATGCTATATCTGGAGGTGAGTTGATCCTTTTGAGTTTTTATAATTTGTCTTAATACTGTAGTCCAACCCAAAGTAGTTTAATATTATAGGTTCAATCCAATCCAGTTCTATATATATATATATATATATTTTTTTTTTTTGAAGCTAAATATTCTTTTAAGTAAAATTTGTATGGGTCAAGAGATATTGACTCAAATTATATGCTTTTGATAATGAGTTCAAAAATGTTAATTGAAACCATTTGCTTTCTATGTATAATTAGCTTTTACTATACAAGTCATGTTTCCAACCGATTTTTGGACTACTGTTGCTTTTTTTTTCTTTTTTCAAGTTGTGAAAATATTGTCTAAATTCAGAAAATAGAGTAAGATATTTTCATTTTTTTTGCTCTAGTAATAAAAAGAAGGAATAACCAGTGCATGATTGAAAGAGCTTGCAATATTCAGTTTGAGTTCTCTAGAAATCTTGGTTAAGATGTTTAAATTACTAATAAATTTAAAATTACTTTTTGCTTAATGTGTGTTATATTCTTGCAATAAATGCATTATTAAAGGGAGGGGACATGTGTGTTTTATGTGCTGTTTTAAAAATTAGACTTTTGTTCACTCAGTGGTAAGTAAAATTCTAAATATTTTTATTTAAAAATTTAGAATTTTTCATTTAGTTTTCAACTGGAGATGAAACTTGAGAACGTTGGAGCATTTGGAGAGATAGTTGAACATTAACTTTGAATGTTTTAGTATTTTGTTAAAGTTTTTTCTTTCTTTCAAATTTTAACGGGGTTTTTTTCTTTAAAACTTTTAACTCGGCTTAAACCCTGTTTTTAACAAAGTAAATGAATTTGCTCAGTATTTTGTTCATAATTCTATCATTTTTAATTTTAATTTTTTTTAAATCTTTTTTGGTTTGTATTAAATTAATGGTTGAAGAATTAGTGTTTTATGTATTTTCCTCCTTCAAGGTTCAGACATGTCTTTGGATGATCGTAGTTTTGCCATGCTTGCTGTGAACAGTATGGGTGTTAAAAGTACAGCTATATATTTCTATCCAACTCTTATTCCTTTAGTAAGTTCAGAATGTTTCGTTTTGTTTAAAACTTTTGTCATATTTTTTTCTTTTGAAAAAAAAATCTGTTTTGAATTTTAGCATGAAATTGACCCAAATTCTGATGAGCTTCCTGTTCCAGTCCGTTGTTCTATTGAAAAACTTAATGATACTGGAGCTTATTTATTAGGTAAAGTGAATGCAAATTTGTTTTCATCTATATTTAGCATTAAACTTTAAAAGATTTATTCTGACATAAACATTTTCAATGTTTTCAATTTTTTTTTTTTTTTTTTATTGTTCTCCATCCCACTCCTTTTATTAAGCCTTCATCACAGAAGTTGCAACCCATTTTGTTATTTCTTCAGATCATTGCTTATCAAAATTAATTGGAAGTCATTGATTAGTGTTCCTTGGTGTTAAATCATCATTTCAAAAAAGATTTCTTAGTGCATTCCTTGAGCCTTAATTATTATATATCTCTACAAAACACTAAAATTGTGAAAATTATGTGTTGTTTGTAGAACTTGAATGGTGATGGCTGTTTAGAAAAAAATTCTTAAGTTATGAACACAAGGTCATAGTGCATATAATGAAAATGTTTGATAATGAATTTTTTGAGAGCAGTGTTTGCATTTAAACTCAATGATGCAATTAATTTACCACTTATTTTTCAAAGAGGAAAAAATTATGTGTATGGGGGGAGGGGGGGACATTGCAAAATGAACATTAGCTGAAATATCCTAAAATGTTAATTTTTTCAGGGTTCAGTAAAACTGGAAGATGTAGCAAAAATGTCATACTTTTTGAAAAACAAAACTGAAGTACCTGTTAGAATTATGAAGACACTTAGAGTTTTTTTTTTTTTTTTGTTTATTTATTTATTTATTTTTTTTTTTAATTTATTTATTTTTTTATTTATTTATTTATTTTATTTTTTTTTTTTTTGAAACCTTGTGACAAATTTTTAGTATTGAAAAAGATTTTATTCATTCTTTGACAGTGCTTAAAATGGCCATACCGTATAGCATTTTAATTTAAAGTTGTTAATTTTGAAAATAAATGAAGCTTTTATGTATTTTAACTATATTTTTTAAAGCTTTATATCTTGTCATGAAATCGAAATTTTCTCTACTTTTTATATATTTCATTTTTTCTTCCCCAAAAAATCTTTTCAGAGAATGGCATTTACATGTTCTTATGGATTGGTCAAGCTATTAACCCTGAATGGCTGCAAAATGTGTTTGGCGTACAGAGTACAAATCATTTGGACAAACAAAAGGTAAGTTAAACAGAGATATTTAAATTTCAATATCATCACACATGCTATAATTGAGTCAACTCACAGTATGCCCGTCATTTAAGAGGAATCAAAAGGGGTAGTACCTCTCCATGTGGTTTTTCTAGTTGATGACATGGGTATTAAGTAGATACTTTTAAAGGCCTCCTGGAAAGTTTAAAATTACTGGACTTATCCATTCAGTTCATGCACTTTGGCTCAAACAATTCCATGTTCTGATTAGAATATTGTGAAATAGTGTATAAAGTATGAGTTTTTCCCACAAGCTTGTGTGTATATGGTGTTTGCTTTCTGCAAAATTCTTCAGTTTCATTTATAAAATAATTACAATTAGAAAATCAAGGTAAGCCATCTCATCATTTAAAAAAAAAGACCTTGAATTGAGTTGTGATATTTTAAAACTTTATATCCATGTTTCTCTAAGTTTAACTTAAGCAACGTTCTTGGAAGTTTTTAATATGTAGCTCCCATGCAGTTTAAAACTGGATATTAGGATTAGAATTTATATATTAAAAACTGATTACCGGTATCAAACTGTCTGTATAATATTCAGACTTGTCGCATCCAAATTTGTAAAAATAGATATGTGAAGAGTCACTACTCAATTAGTGGAGTATTTTAAAAATATTTTTATCTGTAAGTGTTTTCAGGGATGAGATTTTTCCGGCTTTTGCCGGAATTCCGGCTTTTTCTGTTAGTTTTTAAAACCTTTCCTCCTTTCCCTCCTTTTTTTGCGTCTTTTCGTCCTTATTTTTCTCAAAAATCGGAAAAAAATACGATTTTTTGAAATTTTTGGTCCCCGATTTCTTACTTGTTCTATTTTTTCCCCTTGAATCTTAATGCTCCTCGGTATCTGCCAAAAACGTACGTTTTGGAATCAAGCCAACGACGTAAAACACGTGCTGCACCGAAAGTTGCATGCCTCGTTTGAGATTTCAATCTTTTTGCATCCTGAAAGTATTTCAATTATTTTTGTTGTTGGGTGGGTTTTTACTATGTACTACCTTATATCTGCTTATTTTATTCATCATTTCAGTAATATTTTTATTTCTTCAATTTATTTTAGAAAAAAAATGCATAACTCAATCAAAAAATGTGGCTTAGCACCCACAGTCTCGAATTTTTTTGTAACTTGGCATGGTTACTTTTTTTGTGTATTTAAGAAAGGGTAAAAAATATTTATGGTGAATCTCAAATGGTTTAGGCTTTACAACCTGTTAAAAGTTTTGAAATTTCATGATTAAATGAGGCTGTTGCAAGTTATTCTTATTATTCCAAAATATTATTAGAAAGTTCTGAAAAACAAATTTTGGGTTCCAATGCAAGGAAAAGATAACCAATCGTTTATATACATATATATTTATTTATTTTCAATTCTTACTATGAAAAGTAATGTACAAAGTAATGTAATGTACAAAAGTATGTCACAAAGAAATTTTAGATTTTTCTCTGTTGTAAATTTTTACTTTACAAACAGATCTAATTTTAAAATTTATGTTCTCACTTGTTTAACACTATAAACTCAAATGTTTTTAATGAAAAAATGTATTTTTCTCTAAAAAATATGATAAGTTGACACTATTGTGTGATGCAGCCAAGATTGACATCCAGCTCCCCCAACCCTTTATTCAAGGACTCAGGGGTTAGAAATTGTTGCCTCTTTTTCAAAATTTAGATTTATTTAGGAATAAACACCCTTGCAAAGAAATGGTACAATGCAGAAATTATACAAAATTATTACTCATACCTAATTAAATACGTATTACCTTTAAAACTGGTAAATTATACATTTTTTGTTGATTTTTTTGAATATCATGGCTTTCAGGTTCTATTTTAATGCGGTTTTGGATATCATCCCTTTCACGATTTTTTTTTTTTTATATCATCCGTTTTACGATTTGGGGGGGGGGGGGGATTTCCTCCTTTTTGCTCTCTGACCACTCTCATCCCTGAAATGGCATTTACATGTTCTTATGGATTGGTCAAGCTATTAACCCTGAATGGCTGCAAAATGTGTTTGGCGTACAGAGTACAAATCATTTGGACAAACAAAAGGTAAGTTAAACAGAGATATTTAAATTTCAATATCATCACACATGCTATAATTGAGTCAACTCACAGTATGCCCGTCATTTAAGAGGAATCAAAAGGGGTAGTACCTCTCCATGTGGTTTTTCTAGTTGATAACATGGGTATTAAGTAGATACTTTTAAAGGCCTCCTGGAAAGTTTAAAATTACTGGACTTATCCATTCAGTTCATGCACTTTGGCTCAAACAATTCCATGTTCTGATTAGAATATTGTGAAATAGTGTATAAAGTATGAGTTTTTCCCACAAGCTTGTGTGTATATGGTGTTTGCTTTCTGCAAAATTCTTCAGTTTCATTTATAAAATAATTACAATTAGAAAATCAAGGTAAGCCATCTCATCATTTAAAAAAAAAAGACCTTGAATTGAGTTGTGATATTTTAAAACTTTATATCCATGTTTCTCTAAGTTTAACTTAAGCAACGTTCTTGGAAGTTTTTAATATGTAGCTCCCATGCAGTTTAAAACTGGATATTAGGATTAGAATTTATATATTAAAAACTGATTACCGGTATCAAACTGTCTGTATAATATTCAGACTTGTCGCATCCAAATTTGTAAAAATAGATATGTGAAGAGTCACTACTCAATTAGTGGAGTATTTTAAAAATATTTTTAACTGTAAGTGTTTTCTCATGTACTTAGATTTCCATAAAAATATCAATAATAGGGGAAAAAATTAATTTCATTTATCTTTATAGAGTGATCTATTGTAATATTTTACATTAGCATGTATCTTGCTGTATCTCACCCTTTGCTTTCAGACATCATTGCCTGAACTAAATACCCCATTGTCTCAGAAAATTCGCCGAGTAGTAGAAAATATTGAAGAAGGACGACAATGGTATATGAGGGTAAGCATTTAAAACTTTTATATTGTATTTTAAAAAATCATTTTCTGATGTTGGCCCAGATTACAAAGTACTGCCGTTTACTTAACATCTGTACTTAATATTGAATTGTAATGTTCCTCAAAAAAAAAAATTTAAATCAATGGAAATTTGTACTTCAAATTATGAAAAGTTGTTGTACGGTAATTTTTTACTATAAAAAGCTGAAGAATTCTATAATTGAGACGTTTAACTCTAGAGAAGTTGCGTTTCCTTTTATTACACTAGTGCTCGCGCTTCGGTTTTTTCCCCCTCCGTAGACGAAAGCAGAAGAAAGAAAGTGCCGAGGAGAAAATGACACCTGACTTGGATGGTGCGCTATTGGTCTAAATGACATACATTTCCAAAAGCTATGC
Organism: Uloborus diversus; assembly: GCF_026930045.1. Classification (NCBI taxonomy): domain Eukaryota; kingdom Metazoa; phylum Arthropoda; class Arachnida; order Araneae; family Uloboridae; genus Uloborus; species Uloborus diversus. The sequence continues at coordinate 79,896,642 of NC_072732.1, read as the reverse complement.
AACCTTGAAATACCAAAGAAAATTCTCAGAACTAAGTGTGTGGGCTGGGGAGAGTCTGACCTTCAGCTACACAGGTGGGCCCCATTATTAGAATAAGGGGTGGTGGGATAGAGCGAAATATCTGACAACGGGCGACCGAAGCGCGACTTCTCTAGGGTTAAAGTATTAACAAGAGGAAAACCAGGAAAATGTATAGAGTAATGGACATGCATGTATACATAAAAGAAAGCATACAGTAGGCTCTCTATTTAACAACTTTCAAGGGACCACAAAAAATTGTCCGTAAGTAGAATGTGTCCTTAAAGAGAATGCTTTTAAAACTGCAGTAGACCATCCAGAACCGTGAAAAGTAGTCTTTGAATAGAGAAAGGCATTAAACAGAGTACCAACTGGTTTATTTTTCATCTATCAACTTTTTTTTTTTTTCTCAAATAAAAAGTTTTCTTTTTCTTCAAAATTAGACCTTTTGAAAATTAAATATGGTTCAATTTGAAACTTAAAAACATCGTATTTGAATACATGAGGAAAATAAGCTTGGAAATCATAAGATTCAGAAAACTGATTTATTAATTCAAGATAAGTGTTTGTCAATGTCCTTGATCCCTAATCAAGTAAGGTACTACAAAATCTTCAATTTTAAACTTTTTGAACATGTATCTTTTTTACCCCCCCCCCCCCCCCACCACCCGACCCCCTCTACGCATCTTTTTGTTTTTTCATTTAATGTACTTGTTCAGATAAGTAATTTATGATTGTTAAAAACTTCAATAATTTCCAAAGTATATTGTATTAATTCCTAACAAAATCACATAATAAGATAACCCGTTATATATGTGTCACTCTTTTTGTATCATTAACTATCAAAAATGAAAAATTACGTGGGAAGTTCAATCCTATGTAACTCATGTTCTACTAGACAGATTTGCTTCAGAGCAACTTTACTTGAATGCATTATTGACCTAGAACATGTTCAAAGAGCGGTTTTTATTTATTTATTTATTATTCTTATTCATTTATTTATTTATTTTTGAATTTTTCAAGAGTACTTTATTGAATAATTCATATATTTTTTAAAATAGGAATTGCAAGTGCACATTTTTCTCTCATATTGAACAATTCAATAGTGTCATATTGTTTTTCATTGTATTATTTTTAGACAACCACAAAAACTTCTAAAATTATTATTTTTTTAAAATTAGTTTCATTTTTAAATGAGTAAAAAATACTCATTCAATCATAGAAAGAAACATGATGCATTTTAAAACTTTATACTTTTTTCTTTATTATTTAACAGCTTACAGTGATGGTTCAAGGAGACAAGTTGGAAGTTGTGTTTCGACAATTCCTTGTTGAAGATAGAGGTTCTGATGGAAACCCATCCTATGTTGACTTTTTATGTCATTTGCACAGAGAAATATCAAAAAATCTCTAGGTAGCCAAGGTTTTAATTTAAAAAAAAATATTTGATTATCAAGCTATTTTAAAATGTGAGGACTGAGCTAGGAATCTTATTTGAATATGCTTTCAAATAAAATTTTAGCCTATTGTTAAAATTTTATAGTTTAAATCTTGTTAATTCAAATTTTTGATACTTTAAGATTTATTATGATTCTTTACATTTCCATACTTCAAAGATAGGTAATGTTTTAATGAGTCATAGGGCTAAGGAAATTGTTAAATTGTTGTTTTTTGTACTCTGCTATTTTAAAATCTATTTTAGTAATTGCAATTTTGAAAATTCATCAAATTAAAAGAAATTGTACTTTGTAGAAAACTGTCCACATGGAATAAACATGGTACTTTTTAAATATAATCATCATTTGTGTTTTCTCGTTTAAAATAAACTGCACAAGATGAAGAAACAAGCCTAAAATTATTGTTTAGGCTCAGTTGTTTTGTGAATTTAATGCTTTTCTTTTAATTTCCCTTGGTATTGACAAAATGAGAGCTTTGTGACTAAAAAATATTGAGAAAAAGTAATGTTTTTTTTTTTTTGAGTGGAAACTTTAAATAGTTTTTTGATATTGTTTCAAATAATTGAAGTACAATAAAATAATAAGTAAAAGAGGTGTAAAGAAATTTGTCCACATTTTTAAGTAAACAACTTATAACAACTTTATGATGCTAAAATTTTGTTAAAATCAAAGTTTTGTATTTTGATAGATGCTGTGTGATTTAATTGCTAATGTAATTAAAAAATATGTTTTGTGCAATGGAGTTCATTTTTCTTTGAAAAATGAACTCAATAAACTAAGTGGTCACACTGTTTATAAGAAAGTATTGTACAAAAACTAATAAGATTTGGCATGTGCTTATAATACATTGATGTATTTTATCGCATGTTAAAAATTATTAACGAAACTACTTTAATCAGTAAATTTCAATCAGCACCCTAAACAGCTGGAAGAGTCAAAGTGGCATTCCAACACTTACCACTTATCATTCAAAATTTGAGCCATCAGGACCAGTTGCAACAACATTACTCCTAGACTTTTTTCTTTTGGGAGTGCAAAAGTGCTCGCAACATGAATTGAAGAAACTGAAGCATGCTTAAAGTCAAGATCACAGATGTTGCATCTGGAGCGACTGTCCAAATGTTGGCAAGAATTGGAGTGACACCTTGTCATTATTGGAGTATCCTAATTATTTTTTGTAGAGTAAATTTTTTTTAATTCTGTGAGAGAGACCACCCCATTCATAAAAGTATTCGTGATTTTTTTTTACATTGTAATTTTTTTTTTCCAATATGATATGAGTTTCTTATCGCTTTTCATTTGTTATTCATTGATTGAATAAAATAAGCCAATTTGTGTGTGTGAAATGACAAATGTAAGAAATTTTGCCCTAGTTAACATTTTTTGTTTGATGAACTTTTGATGGATTAAAATGTTTCTTCATTTATTCAAAGCTTCAGAAAAATTCTAAAATTATTCTGGTTAAAGATCTTTGGCAAAAAATAAATTCTTAAAAGTAAAATCCGCAGAATGTGTGTTGTGAAATGTTACATAACTCTATTAATAAGAAATCAAATCAAATGGTTGTCATTCTGAGAAGAGATGTGAAGTGGTTTGTTTATTTAAGATACTGAGGCCATTTTTGTATCAAGTTTCTTTTTATGTTAGTAATTGTAAAAAAAAATCATAAAAACACAAACCTTAAATTAAGAATCAAAATCTTATTTTAAATTTTAAATGCATAAATTTAAAGAATTTTTATATTTTAAATTTTCATTCCTTTTTGAGTTTTGCTTTTGAAATACATGTGTTTTATTTTAAAATGTCTTATGTGTCTTTATAAATTTTCTTGTGTATTATTTCGTGCAAAATAATAAAAATTGATTTTTTTTTAATAGGTAACATTAAAATTAGCAATAAATTTTTATTAGTATCTCTATTTTATTAGGTTGTCATGTATTCAGATCAAATTACCTTCATATAATTTACATTTTAATCATAAGGTAAAGTGCCCCCCCCCCCCTCCCTTTACAAAAAAAAAAAGTTCCTATAGCTGACATCTTTAAACGAAAAATATTCAAAGCATTACCTATTTTCTGAAATAATTTAGCATGAGTTTTTCGTTCTTCTTAAAAAAGAAAAACTCATAGTAAATCTTTAAATATTTGTTTTCTAAAAAGATGTTTTCAGGGGTACTCCGAACTAACATTTTTAGATGGGAGTAATTTTTGATTTACCAAATAAAACTCCAAGATTCACCGAATGATAAAATATGAGTGTAACATAATAATCATTATAATTTTTTAATTTCAGTTTTGTAATGCTATCTCCAAGTGCGCCAAATCCTCAGACAATGTTTTGGGAAGTTGCAGTAATCTCTCATCGGGGCGCACTTGGTTGTCAGCTTTGGGAAGTTTTCTGGGTCTCTGCTTTAAGGCACTTCATCTTATGTTATTAAACGAGTTTTGATTCATAGTTCAAAATTTTAATACTTCCAACAAAAAATATTTAATGGTAAAAATATATATATGTAAACTTGTTTTATATCAAATTATCAATAGTTTGATGTATAAAATAGCATTTATATCTTTTTTATTTTGTTGTGTGTATTGTGACATATCTGTACTTTTGAGTTATAATTTTGAAAAGAGTGTGCAGATTAATGTACTTTTTGAGTTATATATAATATATGGAAAGATTAAAAGTATTTTATTAAAAAGTCTTGTTTTATGTTTTAAATTTTAATTTGGTATTCATCGTTTTAAACTGTGTATATAAAATATTTTTAGAGTTTTTAAATATTCATTGAAAACATAGAAAAAATGCTACATACATGCAATTTACAGTTGGGGTTCTTTGTCAAAGAGTACATGCCCAAAACCACTTTAGCATATTCAAAACAAAAGACATTTGAAGTAGATTCTGTGAGCAAAATTTTAACATCGGCATTACAAAAAGCTGTGATCTAGGTTGCCCGTTATTATGCCCATGACTACATTAACTATAGTATTTTTTTAATGATCTCGTATCATGCAGAATCAGAACATGAAAGATGTGGTGACTGTGTTTCTATTGTAGATAATTATTTTCTTTTTTAGGTACATGGCGATAGTGGTTTTAAAATAATTAACCAACGTTTTGAAGCACAAAAATTGTAATTTACAACTGTTGTGCTTCAAAACGTTGGTTAATTGATTATTTTAATTTTCAGCACAAAGGTATTTATTCGTTACATAGTGGTTTTACCTGGTTTTATCTACGGTAGTTACCGCGTCTCAGAAACCCCTTTTTGACATGGTGTTTGACATAGTTGTCCAAAATATAAATTTCTGACTGAAACATAAAATTATTTATTGACAAAGAAATTACCTTAACAAGTGTTTCTTTCTGTTATAAATTTTTGATTTCATGCACTAAAAGTATTTTTTGATTGTTATAGAAATTAAAAACTATGCACAATAAAAAATTCCACACAATTTTGATTCAACACGCTGCTTGTCTGTGGAATAAAAGAAATAAATGAAAGAACTTGTGCCATTATCATATCATGGAATAAAAAGTATTATAAATAGGAGTATATATTTTTTTTAATGTTGACTATATAAATTCCTATAATTTTTCAAAGCTGTTAGAACAGGGTATACATTTGTCTGGCTTAATTTTCAAACTTAAACACTTCATTAAAATATACATCTTTAGTTAACATTTACATATTATATTTAGTTACATTCTTAATATTTCCTTTTAGAGCATGCAATTAAAAAAAAAAAACAGGTTTTAAGCTTTTGGTACACAAAGTTCATTTCTAAATTTGGACTGAAAGAAACTGAAGAATATCTGCTTAAATCGACGCTGAACAGCTGCATTAGCTTTACTCATGGTAAGGCATCCTGAACTGAGAAGTAATGTCCAAGATATAGTGCAGATTCAGCTTCAAAAGCTATTAGAAACTTAAATGTCTTCAGTTGTATTTCTAGGAAATTTTAGCTCATTTATGAAGAGAATATTTATATTAGATAACAGAAAAAATGTATTACAAAAAAATTTAAAATAATAAAAATATCGTTATAAATATCAAGATAGTTTTAATAAATCATTGAGTGCTGATAGTTCTACTGAACTCAAAAGAAACTAGTATGTTGTAGCCACCATGAAACTTTCTTCTATATCTATACGTATGAATTCTTGCATCTAATGAATTGTTGCATATTTTGTAAAAGTAATTTTTTTAAATGTACATATATGCTTAATTTGTTGTAACCTGGCTAAATTTGGCTTTTATTCCATTAATTTTCACTTAAAATTACCGTAGTTCTTGAAACTTTACCAATATGTTGACTTTGTGTGCTATGCATTACTCAACATTATGCTGATAGATTAGCAAGAAATTAAAAGATATCACCAAGTTAGCATTATTTTTGGCGAGAAAATGCCAAATGTCGCAAAGCTCAGTGATGTTTTAGGGTGCTATGCATTGAAGCAATGCGTAATAAAAAGCAGAATAAATCTTTTTATTTATTTCATCATTTATTTTCTTTATGTTCTTCTTTTGAGTAAGCAACCAAAATGTGCTTTGTCTCTTTATTTTGAAAGCTGTAAAAAATCTTTAAAATGATGCCTTACTCGTAAAGTTTGATCAAGTATTGAGGGAATTATATCGTTATCACAAAAAAATCCTTTGAGAAAGAAAAAAATATATTAAAAGATTTGATAGCAGACACATGGAATCTGCTCAAATAACTGCCTTTTCAAAATCTTCTTGGTTGATATGTGGCAATATTGATAGTTTCTACCTCTCCATCACACCATCAAAAGATGGTGTTGTGTTCTTTCCAAGAGAAATATTGAACAAGAAAAGCCCTGTATAAATTCCCGCACCTATATTTTCATCTTGGGTGAGTCTTGAGCCATACATAGTATTGCCAAAGAAAATAGATAGTACATGAGTATTAGTAGAATATCGCTATACTGTAGCTAATTCTATAAGTTTAAATATGAAAGCTGTCAGTGAGAGAAGAAATCCATGGGCAGGAGCCAACCCCCATCCCCCTCTCGTGAAATTCTAAACTTGATTTATGTGCATTAAAATAAACGCTATGAGCTATAAAATGATAAACAGTATCTTTTCTTACCTCAAATTAATTGTGGTAAATAAGTAAAAATTGTAACTTCTAGGTCTTCAAAAGATATGTGAACATGAATTGCACATCTAAATTTATTTTAAAAATCATAAATTTACAGTTATAAAACATTTTTATAAAAACTACAGTAATGTGTCTAGTAATTAAGTTTTAAAATGAGTTATTAGGATGCTGATTTGGATTACAGCTAGCGGTGACGTGGCACCAAGACCATGAGTCAGTGGAGAAATTTCAACCGTGTAACTTATTGAAACATCTAGACGTCACGAGAAAATTCAAGACAGTTAACTTGAGGATAACTAGCTCGAGGTTAATTAAAATGGGTAATTCCATGGGTAACTGACATTTATTGATGCAAAACAATATTTTGAAATGTTAAACGCAAAATATATGCTGTACAAACAATCTTTTCTCCTGGATTATTGTACATTTTTAGGCTGAATTTAAAGGTCTAATTGAATTCTTCTAATATATTTTGGTTGATTTTTCAAAATTTGTTAAAAACACGTAACTGACTGGCATTTTAAAAAGTACCATGTCAGTCAGTTATCATGTTTTTGACCATATTTTTTTAAATCATCCAAAATGCGTTTCGAGAATTCAATCATATCTTTAAATTCAGCTTAAAAAATACATAAGACAATATCGTTTTCACATCGTATATTTTGCTTTGAATGTTACAAAATACACACTGCTTTGCTCTAAAAATGTCAGTCAGTTACCCGTGGAATTGCCCAAACAGATTTTTTTGTTTTTTTATTGACAACAAACACTCTAAACGGGGTGAAATTTACCCCAAAATATTGAATAATTCGAATATTATAGGATACATTTTTTTTAAATTTTAATTACAAAAATTCAAATAATGATTGAAAATTTGAAAAACTAAACAAACAAAAGTTGAGGTGTTTCAGGATTTTTCTGCGTTGCGACGGTAACACAAAGACACGTCAAACTTATAGTCCCCTTCCTTTGTGTGTCGGCGGTTAGAAACAAGAAGCAATACTCAGTCATTATGACGGAGAAAGTAAGCTAAGAAATAGTGTTTAAAATGCATCAATTTTTACGATTTTTCAAAATTAAGCTCATAAATAAAATGCAGAATTTCTAATACATAGTTATTTCATTCATTAATGCTATACGGCTGTTAAAAGGTCAGCAAAATGTGTTTTTAAACAGAAGGTAAAACATATTCGATATTTTAAATATATATATTTATATACTTTTCCTGTATGATTCCAAATTTTGCAGTATTCTGCGAATCTGGCACAAAATGATGGATCAGAATCCAAAGTTTCACATCTTTCGGAATAACTTACACAGTATGCGTTGGAATGAATTCTAAAAGAAGAAGAAAAATATCTTCAGACTAAAAAGTATAAAATATATGAAGTGTCCTTGTTTTAAATTATTTTATACACTATGTGAGTTAGGTGGAAAAAAAAAGATAAATTTAAAATTTTGACATCTTGAATTAAAATTATGTTTTTTGCAATCATGGGTGTGTGTGCAGGCGTGTGTGTGTGTGTAGGGCTTAGACGCCACAGCCCAAGAGTGGTCCCTCTCGCGGACACCAGTGAAAAGTGGAGTTCGCAGAGGCCCAGGTCCAAAAATTTTAAGCTAAACCTTGAATGAGAGCAAACGATTTCTAACCATTGCTACTAAAATTTGTACTCTTAACAATTATTAAAAGAAAGAGTTAGACTTATTCTTGTCGTCATGGTGATCTCAAAAATCCGAGCAACATCAACTTCGGTCAAGTGAGATGAACAAGCAATTCTTGATTACTCAAAAAAAAATCCATCATCCAGCCCCTGGTATTCATTTGAATTTTGACATTTTGAATTCAAATTATGTTTTTCGCAACCAGGAATTCCGATAAAACTCATCGTTGAGTTTCTTGTTTCTGGAATTAAATGAAATTAGAGAAACAATTCGTGCCCATCGTTTTATGAGTGGTAATTTTCTAGATTAGGTAATGTGAGTCATATTCATGATAAAGAAATTGTAGTTCGGATGTGGTACTAAAGAAATTGATATTGTGGTCAATGTGCACCAGTTCACTAATCATAAGGATAATATTTACACCGTTATGGTATTTTATAGTTCTCATCAATCTAAAATGAAGTTAATTAGCAATCTGGAAATTTTGTATTCAAATGATATTTTGCTATTTAGGTTCATCTATAAGGTGTTTTCTTGAAAATAAACGTGATTCCAAATGTCGATGGTGAAGGTCTTTCGGTGTCGTGAAATGGATAATTTTTCCCCAGCTCAAAAATCCTCAACGCGCCTAAAGAAGGTTTCCCTTCAAAAATGTACAAATAAATGCATTTGTAATAACTAAGTGCGCATATTTTAGAGGCAAAATGTTCCTTTTACAACACAAAATTAAGAGAACTATCGTAGTGATTGCATTTGGCGAAATGCAAAGCGTACTAACTAGGATATTTTATTCGTTCCGTCACATGTCTTTGTTAATTACTAAAATATTAATAGAATAAAACTTAAGCATAAAAAGAAAACTTACTCGTTTATATTGCAAACTGTGAAAGCTGGCAGTTTGAACTCAGACGACTGAACAACTTCAAGTTCAGCTGCAGAGGGATACTAAAGGTACATTTTTGCAAATGATACGCTTAGCGCTATGAAACCAAACGCTAGAAAAATACAGAAAAGAAATCTTAATTTTGCCCTAAAAATTTTTATAGTTTTGTATTTTTTATCCATTAAAAGTTATTCAAAAGGTTGTGAGATAACTTCAGCATTCTTTTGTTCATTATTATTTCACATGATGGAAAAATGTATCTGAAAAGTTATCTAATATTGCTATGCTTTTTTAATACTAATTCGTTTCTAATAACCGTTGAAGAGGCGGATAAAATTTCAAGAAAAAGCAAACCTAATTTTACGGAACTTTTATTAATAATTTTAGTATTATCACTACACAATGTATCGAGAATTATTTACTACGAGACTTTCTTCACAAATGGCATGACGCAAGTTTTGATCGATTTTTATGGATAAATCTGGTTATTTTTTCCGTACAAATTAAAAATAGGAAAAAAATGTCAAAACGAAGGAAGTCTTTGCGGCATCAATAGTCACGCACTTTGGTCGGCATATAGTGTCAGGAGTCGGCTTGCTCATGATAATATTTTCAGAAAATATCTGTCAAGGGGTAAAAGTGGGGATAGTAAACAAACAATTTCAACCAATAAGTATCGATTATTTATTGTCCATATCAATTTCGGGAAAATGTATTAAGACTGTATAGGGCTCGTTCACATAATGTGTTTGTGTTCGATTTACCCTACATTAGTGTTATGGAAGCACCGATAAGCAAATTGGCCGATTACAGATAGTCGATTAATCGGCCTGTTACCGATCAATCGACTGCGGCTAAATTATAATGCTGTTTTTTTTTTTTTTTTTGCTTCAATTTCTCCATCACCATTTTTCTTTTAATTTTAAATTTTGTGCTCGTATAATGCCCCCTTAATGGGGCTTTAATGTTAGACTCTTTGTTAGCTTCGAAACCGCTGTTTGCAAATTTTATGTCTCATTTAATCTTTTCGGGTTTTTTTTTTTTTTTTTTTTTGTAAATAAAATTAAGTTCAAATAAAATTAATCAAACCACTGAAGGTGATCAACTTCCTACATTGGTCCAGTAACTTTCTTTTATTTTAAAAGTACCCCTTACACACATTTATTTTTATTCTCTTGGAATATGAAAGTTAATATTTTGTACCGAAGCATAAAAAACGATGAATTGACAAAATGTAACGATTTCGGGAGCTTTTGTTTAAGTGTCCTGTTGACAGCACTTTATCCCAAACACCTTTGTGCATAGCAATAAATGATAAAATCATGATCATTAAAGCTCAAAAAGCTCAAAAGTTTTAAAATGCTGTACATTATACACATTGCAAGGTTCTCAAGAATCCATTTTTCAAATTTACTTTATTTATTTGTTTACTTATTTATTCATTTTTTATGGAGAAAAATATTTTGAGCTTTCAACGAGTTTTTTATGACTACAAATATGCTTATGAACGTAAAATGTAATTCCTTCAAATTGATTTTTCACTCAAAATAATTAAAACTGTAATGGCAAAACGTAATATGATTCCTCCAAATTGCGAAAAGTTAATGTTTTGCTTTGCGCATTATTCTGAATTAAATAATAGACTTATATTTTCCAAACTTGACCATAAATTACAGCCAAGTGTTACAGTAAGATGATATACAGTTGGACCTCCATGTATCGAAGTAGCAAATTGCCGAAAAAAATTCGATATATAGAAACAATCTTATTTTATCCTAAAAATCCCCTAACACATTAAAATTATAGTTAATTTTCGTGTATGAAACCCGATTTCTAATTTATTCGAGCATCGGATAAAATGAAAGTTAATAATTTAAAAAGTAACAAATGTTACATTTTTGCGTCCTTCATTCATCTTCATTCTTCGGCAATTCAACTTGATCTGCAACATTAGGGGATTTTCTTTTTGACAATGTAATCGAGAGAAAAGTAAAAAAATCAATCTACTTAACATTAATTATTTTTGCAGCTAAAAAGATTAGGAATGATAATCATCAGACAAAAGAGATAACTTGAAACTAATTTTTCAATGTTACTGATTATAAGATTTGAAACAAACTTGAGAGAATTTAAGAACTCCAGAACGAAACAACGACCTAACTACACACCCCTCAACATTAGATTCCTTATGAGTTTAGTAGCAAATTTTAGTGAACATAATTTTCTCCCCTAACCTTCATTTTTCATGAGAAAAACAGTCAAAAATGAAAAAAAAAAAAAAAAAATACGAATGACTCGAAAAAAAAATTGATATATAGAGATTTTTTCGATATACAGAAACAATTTTTCTATGTAATGAACATAGAAAATTTCTGGGATTTCGATATATAGAAAATTTCGATATGTGAAAGTTCGATATATGGAGGTTCAACTGTACATCTTTTTTTTAGCTCATAAAGTGGTAAATATTTTTAATAGTAATAAATGGTAAATTTGTTTTATAAAAATCATAATTCTGGTGCAAAACCTGTCCTTAAAAATATTTTTTTCCTAGTTATACTGAAATTGATGTATAAGTCCCAGAATATGTTCCACAAAATTTCAGAGCAATAGAAAACTAATTTGTTTAAATATGATTCAAGTAATCAGAAATTTTACGTTTTTTTAATAAAAATCATAATTTTGATGTAAAACCTGTCATTAAAAATATTTTTTTCCCTAGTTATACTGAAATTGATGTATAACTCCCAGAATACGTTCCACATTGAAGAAAATATGTTGAGAAAAACGCGTTTAACGTAAAAACTCATAATGGTCCCAAATGTAAACAGCCCCTACTATTTTTATAACTTCGGAAGTATTTTGACCATTGTTAAAAGTTTGGTACCAAACTGCTCAGAAAAGAATAACATTTACTTTTTTTCAGTCGGATTTTTTGAGGTTAAAAAGAGACCTGAGACCCCCTTAGTGTTAGGTTGATAGCAATTTATCCCAAACATCTTTGTGCGGAAACAATAGATGATAAAATCATGATTATTGAAACTCAAACGTTTAAAAATGTTGTACATTATATACAGTTCGGAGTTACCAAGAATATATTTTTTTTTAATTAAATTATATATATATATATATATTATATATATTTATGTAGAAAAATATTTTGAGCTTCTGACGTTAAGCAGCAAAGCTAGCTAAATCATTCATCACCAAAATGATAAAGAAGGCTTTTTTTTTTAAAAAAAATTTATCCAGTGCACATTGAAATAAAGTACAATCATTTGATATAACTTTAAGTCATGGCGGTAACATTCCGCCACTTACTTCAATATGTGTGACATTGAAAAAATATTAAAAAAAAGCGAAGAAGTCTCAGTGATGCACTCCTCTGACAATGTTATGAAATATGCTTTCTACTCCGTATTTTGCAAAGAAAGAAGAAAACTGGCAATATTGTACAATGTACATAGAAAATTGCATCATTGAATAATTTTGAAGTTACTGCTTGGAAACTATTTTTTAAATTCCTGTATTAAAAATGTAATATTGTCTACAATATATTTAGAAGTTTTGTAACGTCTTGATGTACAAAGGCGGAGTTTTTTAACATTTAGAGTTTTTATTTTTCTGCTTTAAAGCTGCACTACTTCTATTAAAAATAATTTATTTAGCATCTCATCTCTGACGTGACTTAAAGTTACCCTAAATGGCTTTGAATCAGGCTAATAGTTCTTTTGAAATGGATTTTTTATTACTGTTTAAGAATTTTGTATTACTATACAATTATTTCAGAGTTTTTCTTCTGTCTTATACAAATAAATATAATACAACTATTAAAATATGAATAGATCAGACTAAAAAAGAGAAATTATGGCTCAAAATTACCCTGAATGATTGTATTGGATTCGAGTAAAGCTTTAAGTTTTTTTTTATTATGCTTACTACAGCGTAAAAAGCCATCAAAATATCTCTTAAACTCCCAATTTTCATAATAATTTTAAAAACTTTGATTTTTTTTTTAAACAAAACTTTAACTAACTAAAGTCTTGAACATTTCTGGAGGAGTTGTTTGGGAAGTGTATTTTTATGTATTTTAAAGCACTGTGTTAAAGAAAATCAATTCATTTATGGTAGAACCCAATAATCCGAACCCCAGAAATCCAAAACATTAGAAAATCCGAACATATGTTTTAAAATTTACCGATAAAAACAGATTACAAAACTAAGAATAAAACTATAAATAAAAAATCATAAACAAAGCTAGTATTTTTTTCAAAATTTGAAACAAACATTTCAGTTGTTACTTAAGAATGTATACAATACCTTGATTAGTTGAAACGAAATCAATTTTCATTTTTAGCGAAACAAAAAGGAAAACTTCAAACACTTTTTTCGCAATTTTTTGGAAGTTTGACACACATTCTGCAGTTTTATAAGTTATATTTGCACTAACAAAATGAGGGGGGGAGGGTACGTATATTTTATTCATAGAACACTAAACTTTATTATTAAGCGCTTTAAAACAAATTTTAAGTTTTTTATCAGACGATTTGAAGCGTTTGTTCTATGTTTTAAACGATGTAAGAGGAATAAATCATTAATCACTTAATATAAAGTTTAGTACTATGTTAATAAAGATAAAAATATTGTTATTATAAATAAAATTGTTATTTATTGAAATATAACTCACTATTGCAAAAACTACGACTAAAACTACAACAAATCTGAGTAAGTATATGTACAATGATTATACAGAAGATAATTTTAAAACGTTTGAATTTACAAGTAATTTACACAGATACATAGCATTTTCCTTTCCTGTATTTACACATCGATGTGCAGATAAGTTCATTTTTGAAGCACCCACAAGTTATTTGAGAGGAGTTGTTTTTTACACTTGCACGACATAAATTCGCTTTAAGCACTTGAAATTGCGGGCTAACTCAAACAAACAAGAACGTGCTTCTCATCAATTACTGTAAATCCCAAAATCATAAATTTAAGTTCAGGCTAAATTTTTAGGCATACTGTCCCATTGATATCCACCTTGATAAGCACTAAATAAGTTGCCAAAGGGCTTCAGCTGTGGGTGACAAGTTAATCATTGATCTTTGTTTGCTGGTGGAAAAACTTTTTCTAGCTTCATTTACAGACGGAAGTTACATGTAGACAAGTAGCAAAGATTCGATAAGATATTTGGAATTTTTAACCAGGTATACCTTTTTTTTTTTTTTTTGAAGTTGGGATAGGTATAAAAATGCACTAATCAGGATTGTCTTTCCATCTTTTCCACATCGTTAATTTTCCCCGACTTGCAACAAAGAGGTCGTGTCACATCCTGAGAATGAGTCGAACCCTCTTTAAGCAACTGCTTTTTGCTGACCTAATTTTTGAGCAAAATCTTGGACTAGTATTAGTCGAAAGTGTTTTCTAGCTACAAATGTAAGCCCCATCTTCTTTCTCCCCTTTTTGTACAACTCATGGAAGTATGATATGCCTAAGATAACAGCGGGCACCAACAGTTCTTACGTATATGCTTCTGTATCCTCTTTCTGCAGCATCCAAAACATGTCCGAAGATCCTACAATCAGCTTCCTCGTGATTTGATGGAGCTAGAGGTGTCGTATTCAATGAAAATCCCCGTCGAATCTTTAAGAGAAAATCAAGATGGTATAGGCAGTGCAGTCATGAAAAACAATTTTGTCTTCTTATCTGCATTCCGGAGGAAACTGATCCAGTTCTCTGGAAAACAGACAGAAGACATTTTTAATTCAAACTTTAAATTTCTTTCTATTATCACCCATTTTCCTTCAAATCCTTATTCTGTTATACCCTTTGGAAATAGTTTCGATTATGCCTGCTCAGCCATAAAAAACGAGGTGCATCATGGCCGGATAATTGGACAGTTCGGGCAATTAGAGTTCGGATAACTGGAACCCTACTTTGATATAACTCTAATTAAATTTAGGAACCAGTAATTATGTAATGAGGCGGGAAAATTCACGTCAGAGAATTTACAAATTAAAAATATCGATTTTTTTTAATAACCTTTTTTTGTGAAATTATTTCGGAAATCAGACGTTTAATGGAGCTTTAAACGGTAAAAAATATAATCAACATCTATGGAGTGATACAAGCAATAATTAAAAAAATTATAATAATTTTAAAAAAATATCACCATTTTTGGTTTTGGACCAAAAATGGCCGTCAGGAGGGCTTTGGGGGGGGGGGTGGAATGCCTCCCCTTCTTAAAATATTTGTGTATACAATGTCTACAAACATGCCAAGTTTCAAAATTTTATCACAAAATGCAGTTTTTTCCCCCGCAGCCCCTTGACTACATGAGGATGAGAGTGGGCGAAACGGATGAGATATTTTTAGAGGCTATGGCCATCGACTTCCATCCCGTACTCCCATCCGTGTTCTTCAAGAATACATGTTTTACTAGTACGTATACAGATATTTCTTTAAATTATCATCATTACTTTTCGGATACAAATGTTGGAACACTTGCTGACATTCTATTTTGTGAACTAGTGGTACCCGCACGGCTTTGCCCGTAGTAGAAAAATTAAAAGGTCTTTTGGTTCGCAAAAGACTGTATATTTACAAATAATGCATGGTGAATTTTCTCGCCAGTTGACTTGTGCCCATGTTACGATTCCACGTTATGATAATTTCGTAACTTACTCGTCCATCTTATGATAATTTTGTTCTTAAAATTGGAATAGAAAAAGAACCACATCGAATTTTCGAAAAATCGCTTCGAGGTGCACACGACACAAACTTCGACGACACTTCTTTGGCACAAACTAACTTTGTGCCAAATTTCATGAAAATCGGCTGAACTGTCTAGACGCTATGCGCGTCACAGAGATCCTGACAGACAGAGATCCGGACAGATTTATTATTAGTAAAGATTTAAAGAATTAAAAATCTTTCATATTACAAAGCACGGGATTTTACCGTTTTCGCTGAGCATGATAGAATTGAGCCCGTGCCAAAAAAGTTCAACTTTTGAACGCAATGTATTTAGCTGAAAGTATGTGAATGCTTCAGTTTTCTTCGTTTCAGTGGAAAATTCGATTGAATTTGATGGAAAAATTATATTGAGTATATGAAAGCGCTTGAAAGATCTTTACTTAATTTTAGTCTCTTCACTTTTTGAGTTCGACCAAACTTAGCCGAAAATGCGAGTGACACAATGAGAATTATGGTAAGGTACGTCGTAATCATTCTTACGGAATTTAAAAATAAAATTTTGCGCAAAAAATCTCTCTCGTAATAAATGAGCATAAAAATATTTTTGTTGGTAAAATTTACCATTTATATAACAATTAGAGTTAACTGCAGACGTTTCTATCATTTTTCACAAATATGATAAAACAAAGTAAAAAATAAGCAGGAGGAAAAGAAAATGCTTCAGCACTCAAACGATTAATGCACACAAGCATCCTTATCAAACAACTAGATTCGCGACAACTAGAAGAAGATGTAAATTTAGAAAACTTTCTAATTTTACTGGAATTAAAAAGATCATTTGAGGCAGTGAGAAGCAACAGGGATGTGTTAAGTGGACATTGTCAAGTTTTGAGCAAAACGCGTAATAAAAGATAACATCGTAGGTAGGCTTTCATTGATTTTTTTTTTTCTAAATCATGTTGTATAGCAGCAACTACCAGGGCTACTTACAATCTCTTGCCCCAAGACAGAGGACAGGTTCACCTACCATGTGTACTGGTTATCTCCAAATTTTTAATTTTGACACTTACATCCCTATGCTTCTAACTACCTCATTTAGCAAATTTGAGACATTTTCTCCGAAAGATATTTTAAAAGATTATTTCTTAATTGACTGATTTAGCGTCACGAATAAATGTACTGTTGTGACAGAAAATTAGATTTGAAATCTTTTACCCCTTTTGCACAAAGCTTTCATGGGAAAAATGAATTTCAGCCTATTCGGAACTCCAGCGCTCGAATACGCTACCTTGCGGTGATTTACAAAACTGCAAATGAAACTAAAACATTGCCACGTTGCGTTCCACGTGTGTCTCTTGACGTAAACACAGGCAGTTTGTTCTGAGTATTTATTAACGCAATCGATGTGTCTTAGTTTGCTTTCAGCTACAGAAATTAATTCGTCCCTTAGTAGTATTCTCGAGCTCCTCAAAATAATGTTAGTTTTCATTATTTCCTTAATAATAGGTGAAAGCGAAAATTCTGGATTAACCAACTTGGATAACGTTATACAAGGTAAAAAATTTTATTGTTTTGTATGAATTTGTAAGAATATGGGAGTTTTTTTAATCTTAAATTAATTAAACTTACCATATTTTACAGCAGCATTTAGTTGGAATGGACAGTATGCAAAATATTTTCTTCAATATATTATCGTAGAACAAAATGAATAACCGAGAAAGAATTTACTTTATTCCTTTTATTCTCAGCTGAAAGGTTTCGCCAAATTTGTTTAGGGTTATAGTTTTGGTATTGTGCGAGCAAAGTAGCCTTGGCGAGATTTCGCGTTTTTAGTTAAACCATTTTTAATTTTTATCATGAGTGGAATAAAATGGTAGTAAGATTACAGAATTCGATAAGTGAAGAGAAATAATGGTCAATCAACTGAAAAGAAAACTACCACCATATATCTGTGAGAATTTTGTTGATGATTTGCATAACATGACACAATTAAGTCGTAACTCAGAAATTAGAAAAATCGAAACAAAAAATTTTTAAATTAACCGATTCGGGAATTCGAGAGAAATAACTCGGCTACAAATGGAAAACAATAAGCGCTAGCCAAGCAAGGCAAAAAAGTATCATCTTCTTTCGATAACAATTTGTAATGTCATATTGAATTTTCTAGCATTAATTGTTATTCTTGTCAGGCCACAATTATTATTTAGTTTTATCAAGAATTGATAAATATCGAATTCAACATCGTGGAAATAGCTGCTTAGAACTACGAACTACGTAGTTTGCATTAATCTTTGACGTTTAGTAATGCTTCTTGAATTCTCATTTCTTTCTACGTGGGCCAGAATATCCACAAGACTTTGAAAATTAATTTAAAAAGAATAAAGCGAAAAAATGATACGTACGAACAAAAATCACAACACTTTTAGCATTTTCTTCGTTACCATGTGCGTTTGTTTTAGTTTTCAAGTCCGCCATTAGACAGTGACTTCAGTGCCCCCTATAGTTCGTTGGAGTTGCGAATAGAGATAAACGCAGGAGGAAATTAAATACTGAACCTAATGTAAGACTGAAACTATCAGACAAGACATTTGAGCCAAACTTTGAAATTCTTTGTTCTACAACAATCCCATTAAGAATTTTTTTCAAAATGCTCTGAAGCTCAAAGAATTATCAATGGGTTTGTTCCGTTGAATTTGTTTTGTAAATGTTTGTACTTCTATATTTTGCAACTAGCAGTACCCGCACGACGATGCCCGTGCTAAGAAGTTAAAGGAAGTCCATTGAACATAAAAATCCATGCTCCCCGCCCCTCTTCTGATGTGAAATGATCATTACGCGTACACACCTTTTCAAAAGACATATTAAAGTCTCTTTGGAATTTAAAAATATTAACCAAAACACATAAAAATATTGACAGTAGCTTAAAACACATAATAATCCCTTAACTATATAGTTCATCGCTTAACGCGCCCAAGAAGAAACCACGCTACCGTAACCCTGCCTTTCAGCGAGTGAAGCGGTTTTTCCCCCGCAATTTAAAGTGTTCGCAATGCTATAATAAAAATGTTATAAAGAACAATCACAATTGAATATAATATGACAAATCAAATTCTTACTTAGATAAGCAACTATCTTCAACTACTAGAACAAAAACAAGCGTTGAAGAAATAAGGAAAACAAAACCATATAGAAAAGTCCGCTTTTATCGCTTTGATAAAATTTAATCTTTATACATAAAGGGCTAATCTCTGTCCGGATGTCCGAGGTAAACTTCAAAACTACTGGAGGGATTTTAACCATTTTTTCACCATAGATAGCTACATAATCGGGGAACAACTTAGGCTATAATTTATTGCTAAAAAACTTAGTTTAAGAACGTCGTGATTGAAAACAGTAAATGTCATGTAATTTCCACATGAAATGATTAAAGATTAAACCCATTGTTTCGAAAATTCGTAGCCTAACAACAGGTACATTAAAAGTAATCATAATGTAAATTTTGAATCAAGGTCTCTCTGGAGCAAGCATGATATTTATTGCTTTCTTACTAGTTGCATCCTTATCTTCTCTACATAGTATAAAATGAAGTCTCCAAAAAGCGTCTGTTTGTTTGAACTCGTAAAACTAGAGAACTACCCAACCGATTGCGCTGAAATTTTAACAGTTTGTTCCTTTAAGTCCTGAGAAGGTTTGCAGACCAGTTCGAAAACAATTCGATGAATAGTTCTTTTTTTATTCCAATTTAGGCCCAATTTTCACATAAATTCCCGAATATGGGGGTGAAAAATTACTTGCACATATTAATATTACATATCGTTCGAAAGGGTAGAATTTTCCGCGTTCTACGCTATTTGTTTCAATGCTCTAACTTTATTGCAGCGGGAGTTATTTGCGTTTTTAGCTCGATTTTTTTTAGGCTTAGCTGAAATTTAGATACTACTTTCTTCATTAAATAAATCAATAAAAAGTGAAGGAATTGTCACACAGCTTTCTTTTTGACGTCATTGGAAAAAGCGACCTTTTTTACTCCAGAATTAACTCGACCTATGGTCGGAAAAATAAGCTTTTATCTCTAAAGGAAAAAAAGTTACAAGCCTTTTTAAATCAAGTTTCAGAAATCTCGATTTCATTCAAATTGTGAACCATTTTCTTTTTGCATTTTAATTCCTTCAACTTATTTTATTTTGTGTTTCCATGGTTACGCATTTTAAATCCATTTTTCTGGATTTAATTTCCTAAAAGTATTTTAATATTTGCCGTCATTGTTTGGAAGGGAAATCCTGATTTTTTTTTTAATTTATTTTTTACGCCTGATTGTTGAATATACGTCACTTGACACAATTTTTATTTTCAAGTAGGACCGGGCAAAGCCGGGCAACGCAGCTAGTTATACATAAAGGGCTACTTCTGTCCGGATGTCCGGGGTAAACTTCAAAACTACAGGACGGATTTTAACCATTTTTTTTTCACCATTGATAGCTACATTATCAGGGAACAACTTAGGCTATAATTTATTGTTATGAATCTTAGTTTAAAAGCAACGAATCGAAAACTGTGAATGTCATGTAATTTCCACATCAAATGATTAAAGATTAAACCCATTGTTTCGAAAATTCTTTGCCTAACAACAGCAACATTAAAAGTAATCATAATGTAAATTTTGAATCAAGGCTTCGCCGGAGCAAACATGAGCCTAAAGTCATTTAAACATTTGGAAACTCACTTTTTGCACACTTAGATAAACATAATAGACAGCATTTTTTCATTTTTTTTATTTATTTTTTTTTTTTTTTTTTGTGTACTATTTAAGTAAATAAAGCGCACAGTATTTTTTAGTGATCTTTGTTTTTGTTAGGTATATTTTGGAAATTCTTCAAAATTTTTATATGCTTCACTTTGCGCTTTCGTTTCTGAATGAATACTCTTTCGTTCTTTATACTTATTGCTTTTTTACTTTTATGGCTAAGGATGAAGCTCAATTTTTAATGACGTCAAAGCGGTGTGTTTTGAGTTCTTTCAGTTAAAACAGAAAACAAAAGAAAGTAGCGATTGTTTCTCACAATTATTACTGACCGCAACGCCGGGTATTTTTGCTAGTTTTTAAATAAAGCAATATATAAAATGAGACTAATAGCTGCTTTAAAATGAAAAAAATGCACGGGGGAAAAAAAAAAGACCTGAGCCATTTAGTATACAGGGTGCCCCTGAATGCCGTGTACAATCTTGGACTGCAGGTAGAGAACACGATAACAAGCAAGAATCACTCAGAAACATGTAGTCGCAAACGCAATGCTGACGCACTACGAAAAAGGACACTGAAAGATGCGAAACAGCTAGCAAATATTGGTAAATTATTACACACATAAAATTCGACACTACATTTCAGTTTTTAGAAGGGCTTGTTTTATTTAATGTTGCGACTGTAGCTGTAATTGTAATACACGCGTCGCAATGACAACGTACTGACCGTCGCAATTACGAGCCATTTCAACAAGTTTTCCTCGTTTCGACGCATATTATTCGAGTTACTAGTCGCAACTTGAAGCAACCGCTTTAAACCATTCTTAAAATCTAAAATATTGTGTAAAATCGTCTTTGTGTAATAAATTTATAACCTGTTTCCCATCCATCAGTGTCTGGTTTTGTGTGCATTTAGTATGACAGCATTGCGTCAGCAAGAAGAAAACCTCTGAAACAGGCACCGATCGCAACGGTGCCTTTTCCCGAAAGGTTTGAGTGTGCACCCTTAGCACACTCAAACCTGTTTTTATGCGGTGGATAGGAACCGCATAAAAAAATCACACAAAACAAATCGTTCATTTTATAAATAACCTTGTCCGTTCGTCCGTTTTATAGATAATTTTGTCAATTAAGCCCCAATCTGATTGAAATTTTCATACACCGCACAAAAAAAAAAAAAAAAAAAAAAAACGCAAAAAAAAAAAAAAAAAAACAGGTTTGAGGGTCAGTTAAAAATGGAGCTACATGTTTTTATTTTTATTCTGCATGATTTCTATAATTAAATTGTGGCAACAGCTAAATTTAATTTATTGTTCTCGCGTTCGAATTCAATTCGTGTGCTGTTTTTATTCAATCCAAATGCAATGCGACTTACTTCTTGAGCTTCTGTGTGCACGTGTTTTGAGCTAATTCATGTGAATTGTATTATACAGGCCGCCAAAAAAACTGTTTTTTCCAAACTGTGAATGAAGTATTGATTGAGCCGGAATTTTCGTGCATCAGCGAGGGTGAGTGAATTATATTCCTTAGGAAATAATTATGCATGTCAAAGAGCCGAACAAAAGGAAAGCGGCGATTTAAGGGGGTCTAAGGACCCTTAACCTTCAAAATTTTCGACTTTCTGGAAAAAATATATGTTATGCATAATTTGATTCTGAACAATTTGATACCTTATTTTTTACCATACGCCAAAAACTTTTCAAGTTATCGTAAACATGCGTAAAATTTCCCTATAGAGATTTATGTTAATAGCAGCTGTTTAAGCCTCTTTTTCTCAGGTACCGGTTTCTTCGGTTTTCTCGTTTTGCGCGCATGATATCTCAGAAAGTTTCTTATATATTTCCATAAAACTTTTTATACATGTTTGTCCGGTATATATTTATGATCTGAACCTAAATTTTAACTAAAAATGAAAGGGTAATACTAAAAAAAATATATATTTTTGCCCAAAATTTTGGAAATTTTTGATTATGACTTGTAAAATTTCAAACAATAAATAAATAATTTAAAAAAAATTAAACAAATTTATGTTCAGGTCATAAATATAAACCAGACAAACAAGTATGAAAAGTTTTACGGAAATATATAAGACACTTTCTGAGATATGCGCGCAAAACGAGAAAACCGAAGAAACCGGCATCTGAGCAAAAGAGGCTTAAACAGCTGCTGTTAACATAAATCTCTATGGGGAAAGTTTACGCATTTTTACGATAGCTTGAAAAGTTTTTGTCGTATGGTAATAAATAATGTATCAAATTGTTCAGAATTAAAATATGCATAACATATATTTTTTCCAGAAAGTCGAAAATTTTGAAGGTTAAAGGTCCTTAGACCCCTTAAGACAATTTAACAAAATTAAAGGAGAAAATTTACAGTTTTCAAATGATAATGAGGATTCCACGGAATTAAAGTTCTTCGAAATTCAAAAACTAGTGAAAGTCTTACTGATGAGTTTAAATAAATTTCTGATTTGTATGAGGAATCGGCATTTGATTCTTTCATCATAGATCTGCTAAGTCAATGCGATGTGCGATGGATGAAAAAATATCTGACAATCGTATATCTTTTCATCCATAAGCTCACTTGTTTTGCATTGAAAAAGAGTTTCCTTATAACCCCGAAACACGTGTATGCAGTTATCTGCAATTTTGTACAATTAAACGTTGTTATTTCTTATTTTACTTTTCAAGCATAAAGGTATTTATTCACTTTCATTAGTTAATATTTGAAAAACACTGAATAAGTTTGTTTTTTAAATGCCATTAAATGTGAAAGCGGTCGAATGTAAAATGAAATTATTTTTCTATTAAGGAATTACTTTTTAAGTACACATTTATGTTTAAAAATAAATAACACAAAATATAGTTACCTGTTACGTTAACAACCCATAAAAGTTTACTATATTACGTTTTATTGAATTTGCATTGCATTTTCAGAATTACGTGACATTTACTAAACACATTTGTTCAGAGCTACATTAATACTATAGTTCAAAAATTCACAGGCATTAGCCATTTTGTAAATGAGGAAATGTTTAAAGTCAGAGTTACAGTTTATGCTGCCTCCTGACAGCCATTTTTGAATACTTCTTTTATCCAGAATGTACGATTTACCGAACTAGGTTCGGTTACAATCACTTCAGCTAGCCGATATTCTATTGTAGTGTAATTTTCCCGTAGAGTTCATTCGGTTGACATTTGCCCCCGAGAACTATTAGCTCTGTTTAGAAGGTCTTCGGGGCTGTTCAAAAGATAGTGTGTTGGTCGTTCGCGTTGTTTTTTCCAAATACTATATGCTTGTATTTGGATTGTTTGGAAGTGAGAGCCCGGATAGGAGAGTTTTTTCTTTTGTCAGACAGATGCACAGCCGCCGTAGATACCCGGTTCTTCCCCTTTTTCATCTTCCACTTCCGCTTCAGAGTCGCTGCTAAGCGGAAAATTCTGGTCTCCAGGAAATCGTACACGGTGAGGAAGGATATGCCCAGCCACAAGCCCACGTAGCCGCCAATGAAGCTCAAGATACCGATCGGCTACAAAACAGATTAAAAGGAGGAAAATGTATTGAGATCGTAAAACATATCAATTCTGAAAAATGAGTATACTTGAGCAAGAATGGTTCTTACCTTCATGCAGAAACTAATAAAATCAGATTTTATTACAGCACAAATTTGTAAATTAAATTCTGCAATAGTATTGATATTATCAATACTGATTTCTTAAGTGAAAAAAAAATTGATTTGAATTTTGACCTCTTGAATTCAAATTATGTTTTTCGCAATCACGAATGTGTGTGTATGTAGGCGTGTGTGTTTATGTGTGTGTGTGGGGGTATGAGTGTTTGTGTGTAGGGGGGAATGTGTATGTGTGTGTAGGCATATGTGTTTGTGTCTGTGTGCAGGCATGAGTGTTTGTGTATGTATAATGTCTGTATGTATGCGGGTGTGTGTATGTGTTTGTGTATGTGTAGGCGTATGCATGTGTGTGTGTGTGTGTGTATGTATGTGTGTGTACGTGCATGTATGTATGCGTGTAAGTGTAGGATATTGACGCAACCTGGAGACGGTTTTCGCTAGAGGAGCAGCATCGTGAGGCGGCAGGTCGACGATGATGCTGCAGAGGGTGCTGGCGGGAAAATAAAATGATAGGACCTCAAAACAGTCAAATGAAAGCAATAAGCAATCGTGATTGCTCAAAAAAAAAAAAAAAAAACTTTTTTTTTAAATGTGTGTGCGATATTAAAGTTGATGAATAGGCATTTAAACTCATCATATTTCAGCCAATTCACTGATCGAGTAACGCTGACGTCAGCAAGAATGAAACTCGCACCATAGCATAAAAATTTTATAATATTTTCTGACAATGTTTGGAATGCAGGGAAATGCTTTATTTTGATAAGGCAAAACTGGATCCGGTAACTTAGTGGTTTTACTGGTAAGACTTATTTCAGAGAATATAAAAACGAAAAAGTGGTCGAAAATTGACGCTATCCACTAGAGTTTAAAGTTCATCCACTGCAGTTAGGATTAAAATCTCATTTATCAAAATATCACCAAACAGGCAATTGCTTCTTTCAAATGTAGAAGCAATTTTCCCCCGTCATACCAAGGCGGGTGATTTTCTAGTTAGTTAATAGTCATTAAAATCATAGTAAGCTAAGAAAAAACTACAAAATTAACTTTATTATAGCACAACTTTATAAATTAATGCTTTCATATTGTTTTCATCAGTAAAATATTTCATTAAAAAAAAACTTAGGTACGTATTAAAGTTAATTTTATATGCATTTAAACTTTGTAAACTATAAAATGATGAACATGCATTTTTTTCTTACCTCAAATCGTGGTTTGTAGGTAAAAGTTGTAATTTCTAGGTTTTCGAAGTGTATGTGAACAAGTGTAGCACATCTAGAATTAAAAAACAAAAAATCATGAATTTATAGCAGCGTGATGGTAACGAAGCATTTTCATAACTTCAGTATATACATTGAAAATTAAAAAATTTAAATGCAATTTCTGAGGAACTTCACTTGAAGAGAGCTTAATCATGAGTCAGTGAAAATTTTTCTTCAAGTATTTTATGAAGAAGATCCATATTGACATCAAAGCTCTAATGTATTATATAGTGTGTTTCAAACGGATTTTTGCGAAATAAGAGGAATAATTGCTCAAATCAAGACGAGCAATGTTTACTTCTAAATCTAGAGTCGTGTTTTACTCTAAATAGCAGAAGAATGTGAATTGAGACAATCAAAATTGAGATGTATCCAGAAATTCAGAATAGCAAAGAAGGAATTGAAAGGAAGAACAAGGAAACCTTAAGATGCACCCATACACACTATATAGCTTCAGAAAAAAAAACAAAGTTAGATGCTCAAAGTGTCTGTTAAATTTAACGTTATAATATAACGTTAAATTTAACCGACAAATAAATCATAATTTAAGATTTATTTAGTTTCAAACCAAAGCGTTGTTGTTTCGAAGTCCAGATCTTTACCTATCTTCCACCAAGCATGGTTTTTCTACTTCTCACCAGAATACTACACGAATAGTTTTATAATGAAAAAGGTTGAGATTGTTAGCATTCGAAAGAGCATATTGAGGCCCCCGCTTTTTTTTTTTTTTTTTGACAAAAGATACTTGCCCTCGTGCGCTTGTTGTCGAATTACAAAGTTTTAAAAGTCTGCTGAAATTTTAAGAAAAGAGCCAAATTTAACGATACCAATTTCTCGCTGACGATTTTACCATCTGCATGAAGTAGGAAATTCATCTGAAAAGCGTACACTGTTAAAACTACAGGTTGCATTCGGCACCTTTCAGGGGTGAAACGCTTGTTCACCAGCGGCACCCATTACGGAGCCGAAATTGCACCTCTAACTAGGGTGAAAAACAGGCACCTTTCAAAAAGTAGGCAGCCGGGGTGAAAAGAATGAACCTACGGAGAGAGAAATGGCACCCTTACTGTAGATCCTCCCCCCCCCTCCCCCGTATTGTGTGCTTTTTTGAATATAATTGTGTTTTTTTTTTTTTTTAATAGTTTTGTTTTGATTCATGACAGTCTACGTTTTGCACACTTTTCACATTGCATGAATTCAGTACTGGAAATGATTAAAACTTGTAATTACAGCATTTGATCATATTTCAGAGTTTTCAACATAGTTAAGGAGTGCTCATTGCTTTAATTCATCTGATCATTCTCTACATCAGTGTTTCTCAACCTCTTTTGACCCACGGGTCGGTAAAAGCAAATGAAAAACATTGCGGATCTGTGAAATTTTTATCCTTTTCTTAAAAATAAATAATAATAATTATAATAACTCTCGGGGCGGTAAAAAAACTTGTGAAAAAACTCTGCGTACTGATAAGTTTTTTTTTTTTACAAAGTAATATTAAAAATGAATAAAACAATAAATATCTACAGACTTTATTTGGTATCAAAGAGTTGTCACAAATATATTTAAAGTGAAAGACGAGTAATTATTTCAATATCATAGTTAAGTTAATGATTATTTGTGAGAAATAACCGCACCGAAAGTAAAATGTAGATGTACTTATGAATTATTTACATGAAGAGCCAAAAATATTCTGGGATATTAAAGTTACGGAAAAACAAAATCCTTTCTCGAACGTTAAAAATTTCAATCAAGAGTAACAATAAAATAAAATGCATATGAAATTTTTCGACAGTTGAAAAACGTAAAGAAATAAGAAATTCCTAACGCTAACGAAACATTAAACGCTTGCAGGAAATGATTCAAACACTTGAACGAAAAAGAAAAAAAAAAGCTAGACGGAGAGAGATTTCCTTTTTATTTTTTTGCACTCGCTGTTGTGTAGTAATCTACGAAGCACAAGAATCATTTTTATTTAGGTTCTCACTTGTTGATTAGTGATAAATTGCGGTTATTATTTTGGTGATTAAATGTTGCTTATCGAGTACTCAAGAAAATAATGATAGATATATTTAGTAGCGTTTTGAATGATGGAAATTTCACGACAGTAACGGTCAACTGAAACTCAACAACTAACGGTACTACGGTATCGTAACGAACTACCGGTAACTGAAAAGCATTAAACGTACTTTTAACTATGTTTGAATGCCCTAAAACCTACAAAGTGATCAAAAGCTGTACTTACTTGTTATTTTAAAGAATTATCCTAGAAAAGTTGAGATTTAATCCAATAGTGTACTTCATTCAATGTGAAAGACATTGAAGCCACGCTTGGATGCAACCTATCATTCATCCGCCATATTGAAGTGGTTGAATGGTGAATGTATGCCGGAAGCGCATGCGCTAGCAAGTCATTTTGCGATTGCTTGCTGTTTTGGCACCCCTGTCTACGATTGTCTGCTGTTTTGGCACCCCTGCTCTACTTCCTGGCTAGTATTTCACCCTTGGGCCCCATGCTTTCACCTTAGGGGGAACATATTCACTCGTCTGGAACCTCTGGTTGTAACAGTGTATAAAAGA
This sequence comes from Uloborus diversus, assembly GCF_026930045.1. NCBI lineage: Eukaryota > Metazoa > Arthropoda > Arachnida > Araneae > Uloboridae > Uloborus > Uloborus diversus. The sequence goes on along the minus strand of NC_072732.1, from coordinate 79,868,593 downwards.
TGTCTTCCATTACTCGCCAATACTCACTGAATCTGGCAACCTTTCTTTTAGTTTGGCAGACTTTACGAAATCATATTTAGATAACGGGGACACGATGGCAGATATCTTATGCATCCAGGAAAATATTTTACTATTTTATTTCAAATGCAACTAATTTTAATTGCATTCATTATTACAATGTCGTGGGGTTACCTGGTCAGAATGAAATGGAACCATAGATTCAGTTTCGTCTTGATGAACAAAATCAAAACTCCTTTTGTGTCAAAACCATTTTTAAACCCTATGATATGTTGTAGACGATGTTGAATGAATTTTCAAAAATCTAACGCCTACCAAGGGATTATTATGTACTGGAACATTTTTATGTGCCCTCTGTCTCATGGTCAGCAAAATAATATCAGAGTTGTACTTCATCAAATACAGGCTCTGGTGGAGTAAAGTGGTCCTAAAATCCAGGTTTTTCAACTTATGTGGATTGTAAATAAGAGAAATTCTTGAAACACTTACATCTTCTTTTGTTGTAATTTTATATTAAATTAATTAAGAACACAGTGCAATGGAAATTTTAGAAAGAAAAAAGTTATTTAAATAGAATTTTGGTTTTCTTTTACTTATGTTTTTATGGGCACTTTTTCATTATGCATTATCGAATAAATCCAAAGTAAATTCAAATAAATGACTTAAGTACCTGTTTATTAAGTCAAGAGGTCCCCATCGCCCAAAATTCAGTGGCGCACTACTCAAAACCACAAAAAACTCCCCAAAACGAATGCCCCTCCCCCCCCCCCTTTCCCTCTCGTCGGCGGTAACCTCTGCATTGAGTATCCAGGCTCTTAAAAACTATTTGAAGCAAAGTCGACAGATGATTTTGATAACTTACAAAAAGTAAGGGTGAAGTATCTATAAAATGTCGCTTTTCTTTTTAAACCACTGAATTATAGTATTTTTATGTATTAAATTAATTATTTTTTCCCTTATCCTCTTTTAACTTCATAAGTCTGCAAACAAAGAACACATCTATTTATATCTGTTATTTATTATGTTATTAAAAATGGTATACTTACGATAGATCATTTGTGGACACACAGCTTTTCTAAACAGAAAATTGTAAAAAATTAATTTGTTTGTATCATTGAAGTAAAAAAATTTGAGTGACAAAATATAAATTTTTGAATAAGAAATTCCAAAAGCATTTTATTTGAGTTTTCCCGCTTATTTTTCCCAGTCGTTATTTTTAATGGTACGAAGGAAAAAAAAGTAAGAGAAGGAGACAAAGTAAGAGAAAATTAAGGTTATTTAAAGTTCTGTAGCCCATTACATTTAGCATTAGAAACTAGAGATCTAAATCCAAGAAGAGAACATCCAGGCGGAACCTTTTAAAGAAGGCCAAGGCCCAAAAACGGCTGTAGTACCAACTATGATGAAGTGTTATTTCAATGTGAGCATTTAGAAAATATTTGTAAGAGAAAGAAAACTTGAGTGTCCATTTTTATCAGTAAATTTTATTTCTCTTTTGAAGCTTTTCATTTTTAATGACAAAAATAACACCCAAATTAAATTTCACATTAAAAATTCAGGCACTTGGGAAAATAGTTTTCATCAGTCCCCCCCCCCCCCACCAATTAGCTAAAACATCCAGAGCACATCCAGAATTCACCTTCTAGAAGGGAAGGTGATAAGTTCTTACCTGTATATGAACTACCATGTTAGAATTTCTAATATGCTTTGAAACCAACTCTAGAGGGTTTTGCCCAGGTCAACGGAGAAAAGCTTTATTCCCATTTACCATATAAAATTTAGAAATTTAAAAAGTTTGTGACTCTTTCTGTTTAGGTCAATGTTGAAGTCAAAATATGATTCGAAAACCAAAGCGGAAAATGAAAACAATAATATTTTAGTTTCTGTAAATCGTATTCGTCAGTTTTTTAGAAATTTGAGCCATCGTATCTTTATTATCCGGCTAAAACTAACACAAAACCTTAAAGCTAGTTGAAAAAGCAGAAGTTCCAAATTTTGAAGAATATTCGAGGATTGCGTCTCACACAGTTTCACCACGTTGAAGACGCAAACGCCTATAAAAAGATATATAAATATAATTTTACAGTTTTAAATAGGAAGCAGGAATACATTTACAAGTTACATTTCGATTTTGTTTTAGTTTAAAAAAGTAATCCGTTTCAAGTTACTGAATATGGATAATGAAAATCGGAAGCTATTGTTCACAGAAATCCTTACGATTACATGAATATATATATATATATATATATATATATATATATATATATATATATATATATATATATATATATATATATATATATATATATATTAGGAGGACCGAAAATTAATGTGTGTGTGTTTTTACACATAAATTTATAGCAACTTTTTATTTTCAATCAATGAATAGTTTGTCTCGTTATCAACTACCTTTTTGTCATGTAGTGTATAAATTTTAAATTCAGCATCGATGCAAATCAATTGTTCTTTTAGCAAAATATCTGGAGATGGCGTTTTAGATATCAGTTAAATTTCCATATTTTTTCACATAGCGAGCGGAATGAACGGAAACTTAGGTGGGCCAATGCCGGGTGAGTATTTGGTGAGGCTTTCCCGTTACCCACTTATCCGCCTAAAGACGTTCATTATTTTTTCAGGTTTTTTTTTTTTGAGGGGGGGGGCGGGTTCAGAGCTACAATACATCCTCAGTGTAAAAAATTTAAAAATTTGAATCATGTCCAGAATGCTATTTCCAGATTAAATTCGATCCTGGATTAGAAGTTCGAACACTACATGGCAAAGCAACGTTGATGACGAAGGTCATTCCTTTTTGGATGAAAAACAACTTGTTAAACATTCATTTCTTTGGAAACAATGACGTTACTTTCCGATCCTCCTCACATTAAGCTGAAGTTGGCAATATGGCTTGAAAACCAAGAGTTCGGGGGAGGGGGGAGAGTTCTGATCATCATAGCCGGGGGGAACAACCCCTCGTCGCTACGTTGACCGGAATTTTTTTTCAAGTTTTCTTTTTTATTTATTTATTTATTTATTTATTTATTTATTTTTTTTTTTTTTTTTTGACGTAAGTTCTCTGATCAAGTAATTAAAACAACGTCCTAAGTACCTCCCCCTACCCTTTCATAAATGAGATCGTTCCAATTTTTACTATACCAGTTTCAGACATAGAAAGGGAATATTTTCGGTAAACATGTCTATTTTTGGTATGGAGGCTGCGCCCATCAAACGAAAAATATTTTATCGAACAGATGACCCAGTTTGCTAATTGCTTGTAAGATGGAAAGAGATGAATGACCTCGTTGGGGCTAGAAAGAGATATTTCGCTGGTTATCCCGCCCACGCGTGATGAATTGCTATACATGAAAATTTACTAGAAAATGAATATTCGCCTTATTTTATGTTCAATGTCTCAATCAATGAAAAAAAATAAATTTAACTTTTTTCTCGAAAATTTATATTAGATTTTGGGAACATTTTCATTAGCTAACAGCGAGCTGATTTATATGATGGATATGCAATCAGCAGCATTTGGAGTTCATGAAATGATCATATAATTTATGGATATTTTTGGAACAAATTTTGAAGGTCAAGGCTATCCCTTTTGAATTTGGAACTGATAAGTGATTAATTTTTAGAAAACTTCGCAATGAGTTCGAGTAGAATGATTGTCAAAAATTATAAACATATAAATTCGCAAAACAGTAATTAGTCAATGTTTTCCAATCTCTGGGGTGCTCCTCCTTAGAGCGACATAGCAAAGGGGTACGCATTTTGTCACCAAAATTGTTGGACCAAAAAGAAAAAAATCATTGTTGGAAAATAAGATTCAGCATAAGTTCATACCTATGACATTCGAGTTTGAACGCCCCACAGAGGGATATTTGAGCTAAAAAGCTGGCCAAAAGTCGAAATGTCAACTTTGCCAATTGGTGTCGGCCTTAAGTCTCAAAACAGATGGATAAACATGTCATTATGTGGAAGTGTTCTTTTTTCATTGAAACTATCCACAAAATTTTCCCAGCAGTCGGAACATGGCACTTTGATGATTCGTTTGTCTTTGTTTACGACATTCAAGATTTTCAATAAACCTTCACCGTGTTATTATTCGCGTTAAAATTATATTAGAAGAAAAAATTATTATGGTTTGACTTGGGGAAGGTTAATCTATTATTTATCAATTTTTAATTTTTAATACTGTTAGTATTTTTTAATGCAATTTTTGAAGCCTCACAAAAATGCCATCCATTTTTTTGAAAAAAATTTATGTAAACTAATGGTTTTAAACACTTTACTCATTTGTACCACTTCTAAGTTATACCCTATGTTACCTAGAATGTCTACTTTGATCGTCCGCAGCAAAAGTTTGCCCGAATTTGCGCGAAAAAATAATAAAGCTATAAATAGAGCGCATTATTAATTTCATAATTTTTAGCTTTTCCGATTACTTTTAGGTTCTATGACTTCAGTCATGTGTAAGACTCAAAAGCAACTACAAAATATAATAAAAGACAGTACACAAAGGCTGTTTGATGCAAAGTTCAAGCAAATGAAAGTGAAAGAAAATTTCAATGAAAAATTCCTTTCTGATTCAAGGAACCCCGTAAAATTTGAATGAGCCCCGACTGTTGATCCTTATATTCTGCTTTTGAATTTATGATGTCTTATCTGTGTACGGTTATAAAACTATTTCAACGGTGTAGTTATTCATTAGTATTTAATAACATTCTAAACTACTGGACTTATACATTTTTCTTTTTAGTTTTTACGCAGTCGGGTTTTTTTTGTTTTTATTTAATAATTTTTTATTTGACACTTTTTAGTTAATTTTCATTGACTTAGTTATTATGATTATGATACGGTACATTTCGCAATCTTGTCATTTTATTGAGAGTGTTTGTATTGTGAGGTACAAACTATTAAGTAACTTGCGGTGGTCTAAACTACTGATAGTTAGTTCCTCTAGGGACCAAACTCCGCTTAAAGTTACATTTGCTTGACCTTCGGCAAAAATGCACGAACTTAAGTCAACCACAGCACAGCTATATAAACAACCAGTATAGCTCATGATGACGCGAAATCGGAAACGTCGTCAGTCAAATCTTTCTCGCAAAACTAAAAAAGCCTATCGAGAAAGTACACGTTGTGAAACTCAGTCTCTTGAATCAATTCAAAAACAAATGCAACATGTTAGAGATGAAAATCGAATTAGTAGACTTTCTTTCTTTTGGTGCTTACTGCACGGGTTTATTTCTGTGATAGGAACAAGGGACCCTCGGGTGTGATGTGATGATGCACGGGTTTATTTTGATGAGGACTACAATCTGAGTGTCTAGCCTTCGTTACGCATAATATACTTTTTATTACAGTACAGAATACAAATAAAGAACACATGAAAGAATTTACATCAGAAAGAGGGGAAAGTACATCCGGAGCGAGGGTGTCTTGACCCACCGCCTCAAGTGGGAGAAGCACTCGCTTAGACCACTCAGCCACTGAGATCCCAGTTAGTAGAGTTAGTAAACAAAAAAATTCAGGCAGCGAAAACTACCTGCATTTGTCGCACGCAGGTAGCGTGCGACACAGTATGCAACACCAAACGTGCGCCGATCCTGAACTGACAAAATATGGCAACTGGTTGTTGATATGGTGAATTTTGATTACTGTCATGTGTTTAGTGACACTCCCAAGGTTAAGACAAATCGATTGACGTAAGAATTACTAAAATTGACCAAGGCGTTTAGCCCCTAGAACGCCACATAGGAATACATGCATACATAGACTGATAAACACATTACCCTCCTTTGCGTAGCGTACGCGCAGTCGGGTAAAAAATATTACCCCGTTTTGTTTCTGGGTCTGACTTCCGTCGTCCTGGGTCAGTCCGTAGCATAAAATTGTCTTTCTATAGTCTCATTTACAATATCCTGTACTTGTTTTCAATTTATGCACCTGACTGAAACTTGTGAACCCAAAAATAACCGAAAAAATGAAAAATTATGAAACTAATTGTCTGCTCTATTTATAGCTTTACTGTTTTTCTGTGCAGATTCGTGCAAACTTTTGTTGCAGATTGTCAAAATGGACAATATTATAGGAAAATTAGGAAGTAGTACGAATGAGAGCAAAATATTTAAAAACATTCACTTCAACAATTCAAAAAAAAAAGAAAAAAAGAGGGATGTGTCTTTGTGAGGCTTGAAGAAAGGCATCAAAAGAAATAATAGAAATATATACATATAAATTGATGAATAATGGAGTACAAACCTTGCTCGAGCCCTTCCATAGTAAATATTCCTTCTAATATCCCTTTTAACGCGAAAAATAAGACAATGACGGTTTGTTGAAAAACTTTAATGTTCCAAACAAGGACAACCGAATCATGAAAGTGTTAAGTTCCGATTGCTGGTAACTTTTTATGGTTAGTTTCAGTGCAAAAAAGAACGCTTTCACATACTGTCATGTTTATTTACCAGTTTTGATACTCAGGAGCGACAATAGCCAGTAAAGTCAACAATTTCGAATTTTGGCCAGCTTTTTGTATCAAATACCCGTCTGTGCGCCCGCATTAAGAACGTAATATACCTAACGTCTGCGAAAATAGAGGATTTGCTGGTTAAACACGATCACGCTGCATAAAATACATGCAAACATTGCAGAACCTCTGAATGCAAGAGTTCAGTTTATCTGAGGTGTAAGACACCCATCTCACAAGTAAAAACTTAAAATATTTCTGCGGAGAAAAACATTCATTTCGGAAGCACTTTCTTGTTTTCAAAGGTCACTGGGAACACAATTTTTAATAAAATGCATTAAGTAAAACTATACATCATGTCGTTAAAAATTTAATTGAATGTAAAAAAAGATTTTCATTTATTTACCCTACTTCCTTCGCTATCAGCTTCTTGTACTTGAAGTTCATATCTTCTCATCCTTAAAAAGAAAGAATGAAAAAAATAAATTTTTTTCTTACGCAGATCATAAAAAAATTACCTTTTTTAAAATGCAATTACTCGGAAACTAAAGTTTGCAGAACCAGAATTATTGCTGGTAATTATTTTTTATTCTACATTTGAAAAAAAAAAAGTCATAGTAAATTGCTGTTTAATAACCAATGCAAAAAAAAGTAAATAGATTTTACTGCACAGACATTCAGAGTGACTTTGAGCTGTGCCGGTTAGCTTAGCGCCACTTTTTCAGCATATTTGACATTAAGAAAACCCTAGAAAGCCCAGTGGTGCATTCTCCAAGCAAGCTTATGAAATAAATTTTTGAGAATCTATTTAAGAAGAAAAAAATGTTGTTGGTGATATTGTACACATTGCTCAATGCCTCATTCAATAATTTTGAAGTTACTATTTGGCAGCTATTTCTGACGTTCCTAGGTAGCACAAGTAACGTTTAAACGTTTCATAAACGTTTTGAAATGGTTGCCACAACGTAGACAGCCATTTCAAAAGGTGCTATTAAATACCTGCTGTTCCGACACTAGTATTCTATGAAGTGTTATAAATTATAGAAATGTTGTGATGTTGTGAAATAAAGGGGGAACTCTTAAACATTCAGATATCTTATTTGTTACATTTTATTTGCAGCACTACTTTCGTTAAAATAATTTATTTTGCATCCCATTTCCGCCATGTTTCAAAGTTACTATAAACTGCAGGATATGGCCAAAGAGGTTAATATATCAATTTTAATGGATTAATTCATTAATATTTCTTAATTTTTGGAAAACTATAGAATGGTTTTGGAGTGCTTCTCCCGTCTTGTACCAATAAATGTAATAGAACTATTGAATTAAACAATTAATAGAGTTAAATAGAAAGAAACATTGTGACTGAAAGTTACCCTGAATGAGTATTTGATGCACACGAAGTGAAGCACAGAAATCAGTGTAAAACGAAATGGATTTGTTTATTTTCTGTAATGCATCTTATTGAATTTTAGTATTTGATCAATGTTTAAGCAAAATATTTTTACATACTTGCAAGGTGATGAACAACTTTTAGCACATTCGAATCTGGTTTCTTTTGCGAAATTGCTGATAGCTAAAATGGTAAACATTTTGAATTAGTGATCCCAAATATTTATAGATTTTTAAAAAAGAAATCAATTTCTGAAACAATAACTTACGCTCGAGACAAATTGTTTCGTTGTGAGGATAATCGATTCTTCGTTCAGCACATCCGAAGAGAAATAAAGACTTTTCCAATCTACATTTTTCTTTGCACATCTAATAACGAAATGGACAGAACTGTTATAACATCTTTCAAACAAATTTAAAGTTCTTCGGAGCATAGTTAAAATATAGTGCAATTTAAGGTGAAGTTTCATGATATCCCTTACCCCTATCCCTAACCGATGAGCTATCCCTCTCAGTGAAACAAGGGACGACCGCATACACTTGATCCTTGTCTCTGTACGAAAATGGAAGGAGGGAAAAAACATTATATGAGGCAGTGAGAAGAAAAGGGCTGCAAATGGCAAAAATAAAAATTTGGAGATTACCAGTACACATAGTAGGTGAACCTCTCCTCTGTCTTGGGGCAAGAGATAGTACTAGTAGTTCTGGTAGGTGCTGTTATACAGCATTAATTGGAAAAACTTTTTAATGAAATCCTGCCAAGGACCTTAGTTCTTTAAATATCTTTTACTCAACACTTTAAAATATCCACGTAGATCCCTTTGCTTCTCACTGCCTCATATAATCATTCAAAAAAAAAAACAATGAAACGGCCGAACCAGGCAAAGACAAAAGTCGAACATCCAAAAAAGAAAAAAAAAATGAAACGGCCGAACTAGGCGAAGACAAAAGTCAAACATTCAAAAAAAAAAAAAAAACTTCCATGCAGTGAATCTACTCAGAAAGTATAGTTTTAATTAGACCGATTCTTCCGCCGTTAAAAGTACTACAAAATTGCAGACGGTGGGTATCATGTATTGAATTTTAAATATGTTTTTTGCGCATGCGCTGTGATCATTTATCTTATTGAAAAACCTTCAACCTTCTTCCTATTTAATATTTTCTTTTCAAGTTTTACCGTTTAACTTGTGGTGTTGGTGGTTATGTCAGAGGTGGAATATTCACTACATGACTCGGTTGTAGTAGATCATTGTTTAATGCACATATTCATACGTTCACTCTTCCAGAGACAATCTTGCTCTGACTGCTAGTGCTGATTCTCAGTTAGCCTTGTGGGAGTTCAAGTGGTTGCGCAATTGGGGTTTCCATAGTTGCGCAATTGGGATTTCTCCTTTTGCATGAACTGATCTGATGAATTTATGGGTTTCCCACAAACTTGTCGGGTGATCTAGGGTAATTCCTGATTAAAAAATGCATACACCCATTTCACGAAAAAAAATGTTTAAGACTGAATTTTAATTTTTGGAGAAAGTTTGATCACGAGTGAAACAAATCCTGTACAACTTTCTTTGCCTTGAAAAAATTAGAGCTTTTTCAAAATATATTTCAAATTTTCAGCGATTTTACTCTTAGATTTGTGCATTTCTTGACCACTTCTGGGGAACTTAATGATCAGTGATCAAGGCATTTTTCGAGTGGTTATACAGCCAATGATTTATAAATAATACATCAGATGAAATAAACTCACAAGCCTTAGTTAAGCTTCAGACAAGAGAGATAGAAAAGAGCGTTAAAAAAAAGAAAGAAAAAAGGAAAAGAAAAGAAAGAAAGAAAGAAAAACTTTACACTAAAATCTCCAAACATGTTTGAATCCCCTTCAATAACCTTTTCTTTCTTTCTTTTTTTTTCCTTAGTTTTAAGTATTCTTACTGTTTTTATAGCGATTGCTATTTATAAATATTAACTCACCTAAAAGAGCTAAAATTAAGTCTCCGTTATCTTCTTTTGATCATATTTACCATGACAGATTTTAATGAACATGATCACCAATTACCCCAGTGATCAATAGTTGCCCCATCTATAAGGAGTAACATTTGAGATACCACACTGTAAATAGTTTTTAATTTTTACAATGGATGTCGGAACATTAATCAAAAGCTAATTTTATTTTGAAAGGAACTTTGAAAAGTAAATCAATAATTGAATGTTTTAAGAGAGAGAAGAGGATCTTTGTAAATATAGGTTTATTTGGAAGCATATCTTTGAAATAACTACTGTCTGTTTTCTTTTGACGAAACCTCCCACGAGTTTGCGCATGCGTCAGGTCTGCTCTGATTTTATCAAAATAGGGATGGAAACCCGGAAGTAAAAAAAATGCAAAATAACATGTGCAGCAGTTCTTCCAAAGTAGCGTCGAAAAAGATAGAGATAACAAGTGCGAGGAGAAAGGGCCCATCTTCAACTTGTCGCCCCTTTTTAAAATGGAATCTATCTCGAGTGCTAGTCTTCGCTTTCGAGAACGGACAGTAATTTAATTAGAAGTTTAGAAAATGCTTAATTTTATAAACTAAACAACATATTGGAAATGAGTAAATGTAGTCATATTGAAGAACAGCATTCTAGAATTGCAGGAAATGTTTCATATTTTATTTTAAATAAAGTTTTCAATTTAAAAAAAAATTAGGTGATCATTATTTACCCCGGAAATTATGTGATCGAGATTTATCCGAGGTCACCCTAATTTTAATTTATTATGAAATAACTCAAGTTTCCTATGTTTTAAACGATAATTTTGAAATTTTACGAGCAAAAGAAGCAAGAAAATTGGATTTTTCAAAAAAAAGTTTAATATCTTTAACAGCAAAGTTCTTCACAAATGTTAGTGCTTTTTTTTTTAATGAAACTATACATATTAACTTATAATATAAGCAAAAATCACTATCGTTTTTAAAATAAATCATCACAAATCTGCGTTCTACCAAAGAGGGAATTCTTGGAGTGACCACAGGGTAACCCCCGGCAAATTCCTAATTTTGCTAGTTTTTTTTAATTTTAGGAAGAATTAGCTTTAGCATTTTTCTTGTGGTCCAAGTTTAAAACACATTCTTAAAGTAATTTTTAAGCTATTCTATATTTTTCCTGTATTGTAAAGTGTCCGTATTATTTTTTCCAATTATTATTATTTATATTGTTTGGCACCAGTATATTATCGTTTGTACATTCTTCAATTTATAAGTACAGTATGAAAGATGTATATATTCATTTTAAACAGAATAATGGCGCAGTTGAAATTTCGTTCAATTGTTAAGTAGTAAAAGAACGTAAACCAAACTTGAAAGATGTTATTTTGCTGCTATTAAAGAATCATGCATTTTTAACTTGAATAAGTTGTGTTCTAAGGTAAAATTCCAAATTTTTGAATACGTTACGTCTGATGCCAGCATAACATTAATAATTGTATTTTCAATGCCTTATTGAAGACGGTATTTTTCAGGTATTATTATGAGTAAGAAATATTGAAGTACACTTTAGTGGTAAGTTTTCCTGTTCTTAAATTTATTGTTATTACCAAGTTCCATGCAATGTGTGCTCTGTTATTCATGTTAAAGTACCATAAAATACCGAAGGGGGAAAAAACAAACCTTTTCGGTCACAGGACCAGTGCCTCCATTCTGTCTCCATTGTGATTCATATTCGGTGCAATTGCTTTTGAATGGTTGCGGCAGTAGAATCTTCTCAGCCTGAAATGTATTTAAAAGTGATTTCAAAGCTCAAAAAAAAAAGGCACAGAATTTAAATTTCAAACTTAAAAATGTAAGCTAAATTTTCTAAACTTACTTGTTTACATGCAATATAAAGACAGCCCGAATAATGGCATCTGGAAACTGCAAAATGGCAGTGGCGGATTTACAGGTTTGAACGACTGACGTAACGCAAGTTCTTTTTTTTTTGGGGGGGGGGGGGGGATTAGTCAATCAGAAAACTATGTAAACCATTTATCGTGTGCAGGTTTTAATCCTTTTCGGGGCCTCTATGGTCACGGGGAGCCCCTCGTAATTGCGACTTGATGAATCCTCCACTTCAAACTGGAATAGTCAATAATCGAGCTAAAGGCAAATGCTGTCTCACCTTTTAATTTCATAACAGGGCTGTCTGTATATTACATGCAGTTCCGATTTATCCGCGGCTTAAGGGCGGTAACTTCCTACTCATTACATATTTCTTATGAGACAGAGCACCTAGTCTTATAACAGAAAGCGTATCTTGACTGGTTTCCTCTTCAAGTTTTACCAAGTAACAACAGTGTACAAATGAGGCAGCAAAGGAATGTAAGTGATAAAATTCAAAATTCTTGTAAAACGCGTTCCAAAATCAAACTTTACGTAAGCTTTCGTTGAAAAGTTTTTCTAATCCTGCTCTATAGCAATTCCTACGAGGGCTACTGTTACCACCCAAAAAACAGATGCGAATGTCTCCTACAATTTGTAGGAGTTATCTATTAACAAATTATTAATTTTCACACTTACACCCCTTTGTCTCTTGGTGCTTCAAACTGTAGCCAATCTAAAGTTTTCTAAACAGTGCAGTGCAATAACATGTTCTCTAAAAACCGAAGCAATGTACCTATTTTATACGTTGATATTTTTGTGAGCAGTGGTTTTGTATTGTTGGAATTTAGATATTATCTTTTAATGCAGTTAAAAAATATTACCTGCAGCATTTACAAGTTTTTACTAACCACCAATACACTCAAATTACACGTTTTTAATTTATTTGGAGATCCTTAAACAGTTCCTAGGTCAAGAATCTTTTATTTACACGAAGCTTCATTTGATTGTACTATGCAGAGCCTCAGTGGCAAGCAGTCAGCGTGTTTATTTCATACTTGAGGCGGTGGGTTCCTCTCACACTCGCTCCGTGTGCACTTTTCCTTTTTTACGTAGTAAATGCTTTCACGTGTGTATTCTGCGTCAATAAATGGATGTAACCATTTGCAAAGGAGGCGAGACTCATAGTTCGCATGATCTTCAATAAAACCTGAGTGGCAGCTCCAAATGTGGTGTGATGATTTAGCAGCAAGTTACCGCCCTTAATCCAGGGCTAAAGGCAGACAAGCAATATACCAGACAGCCCGATTATCACATCCAGAGACTGCAGTTTCGTTCTTATTACAATTCTTCAGCCTGGAATAGCCTCCAGCTCGGTTATGCACCAATTCAGACTTATGAATTCTAATAAGAACGAAATTAATATCTGGATGTGATAACCGTGCTGTCTGGTATATTGCACGTAGTTCTGGGTCTTAGCCCTGGGTTTGGCGCGGTAACTTACTGTTCAATACCCAAGTTTTGCCTTCAATTCACGTGTCGAACCGCACCATGCTGCGGACACTTGCTGGTGAGATAAGTTTATTTTATCTGCCAGTTTGTTGGCCCTCAGCTTCGTTAAGATGACATCTACCTCCCAGCTCGGTTATTCACTCTAATCTAGACCGATGAATTTTAATAACAACGAAACTAGCATCTGGATGTGATAACCGTGATGTTTGGTATATTGCATGGTGGTGTGATGAGTTCACTATGCACAGCAAAATAAGTGCTTGAAATTTTCAAGCTTGCATTTGCAAATTTTCTAAAAAATATACTTAAAAGGCACGTCTTTATTCTGCGAAAAAAGTTCAGAAAAAATATTAGGAGCTTACATTGCCAACACACAGAAGAAATGTCTCTTTTGATATTTGTAATGACACAATGATGATGACTTATTTACGATTTATGCTCAAATTTAAAATAACTCTTCAAGTTGTTTTGAAGTCAAATTCTTGTTTTAAGTTCCTTAAGAAAAGAATAAAAACGGAAACAAATATTTGTAGTTAATGTTCTTCCTCCTGTAAAAAAGCTCAGCAAATTCACTACAAGATGAGGATTATAAAATTGTTACATTTTTATTTATGTTAGTATAATAGTTAGTCTTAAGTTCATCATGTGCTCTTGATAAATAAAAAAAACTGCTTGAAAGAGAAATTTAGGTCAAATGCTAGAGATTCGTAATTATCGTACCAATCTTACGTAAATTCGGTACACGGTGCCCATATTGAGGAAGAGTCCTTCTCCAACTGGGGAGGGTACGTGGTACGGCGAATGGATGCTTAACTGAGCGCCTCTGGACAGATGGGATGGATGGTACTCAGAAACTTCTAAATCCAAGTCTAAATGAATCTCTGCGGAAAACAAATGTTGTTAAGAGAACATGCTGTAAGTGATAACTTGATCTTGAAAAAAATTACGTGTAATTACGCTAAAATCTATACTAAATATAATTCATCTGAAAGTTAAGAAAAACTCGAATGTTTAAAACAGGCTTTCTTTGGAAAACATTCCAGTTTGGGTAAATTGATAGTGTTGTGCAAAAATGGGTCAATTCACCAAGCAGTATTTTTGAGTAACTCTTGAGGTCAAAGTTCTTCAAAATCAGAAACATATACATTTTCAGGTTTACTAACTTAAAGTGTGGAATAAATCCAACGTGTTACAGTGGATTTAAATTTAAATGTAAATATTTTACATGATAAAGGAGGCTCAAAATGAGGGTTGACTCGTTTTTGAATGTCGTCATTTAAAAATTACAAAAACGTGTAGGGCCCGACTACGGTTTTTGAAGACGCTGGGCGCGATTTTTTTTTTTTTTTTTGGTGCCCCCCCCCCCTTCCCTCTTGCTTATTCTATATAGAGAAACAATAAAATATTTTGGTTCTTCCACATTAACACAGCCATGGCAAAATTGGCGGTAACTTATTATAAAAAAACAGAAGTAGACGATAATTGTACATTATGACGTAGGATGTCGTCAAGTTTTATCCGTTCTTGTAAATCGTAAATATCAAAATTATCTTTACTATAACTTTTAATAGTGTAAATATAGACTAAACTTTGAGTGGATTTGAGGTTTGCGAAAGTGATCAAAATTTTAGGGAGGATTTTTTTTTCTAATTTTTTTATGTACATCTTGCTATAGTGTGATATGAACTTGCTCCAATTAAAACTTTACCTATAGACTTGGTGCCCCCTAAATGATGATGCCCTGAGCCCGTGCCTATGAGCACATGCCTTAATCTGACCCTGAATGTAAAGCCACTACTATACATTTTATTAGAATGTTATGAAACTTAAATTTCACACACTTACGAGACATTAAAACATCAAATAAATGGCATTAATTGTAGTACTACTGTTAAATCTCGTGATGATGGTGGACATACGTGTAAAATTTGAAACATTAACAATAAAACGCATAACACATCATTTTATCCGAAGTGTTTAAAAAGGAAACTGTTCACTCTTTTCAATGCAGACTTTTTCCGCAATACAATACAATTAATACATATTCTCTTGCGAGCAATTAACCCTGTAGCATTATATTGAGACTAATATAAAACTTAATATAAAGTTCACTAACTTCAAGTAATTTGCCATTTACGCACACGAAACAAAACTTGGAAGGTTAGTCGCAATGAACATTCAACTTTTTTGATCCGGTAAACCGTTTGATGCACGATCAACATAAATGAAACCAAAAAGGTTATTTTTAGTCAGGAGCCATGATTGCTTCCTTTGAGTCGTATTTTAAGAAAACTCTTTTCTCATAAGGAAAAGTAAATGCTTTTGTCTTTCACGTACTCCCCGGTTCGACCCGAACAAAAACCTGAAATAAAAGAATATACGAGGCATAAACCCTGACCAAAGATGTAGTATTAATTAGATACACAACAAGGAATCAGTTCCATGTGGAATGAGACCACCCAGTAAATGGCCAAGTGTCTAAAAAAGCCCTGAAATAAAGAAAATCCAGAGTGAAATTTAGTTAAAAAAATGCAAACGGTAAAATTTTCGAAAGAAGGTAACTACACATTTACATTGCAAAGAGTGCAGGAAATCTTCAGTGTTATGCAAACAGCTTTTGCCCGTTTACTTTCGAGATTCACCGATCCTCCTGCGTTCAATGGCGGCCTATGATTTCCGCTACGGAGTGGTGTATCTATAACGTCTGATCACCAATGAGATGGAAAGGCTAGCATCCGGTTTACAAGGGGAAATAGAGGCAGTTATTGATTTTCAAGGATTCCAGTTCTTGCAAGTGTGTATTGGCTTCTAAATTAAGCAGAGTCACATTGAAATGAATAAAACAGGCGCATCAAATTTTTACTTTTCCCACCTATTCAGGTAGACTCGTCTTAACTGGATGCTTGCCAATTCTATTGCAACTGTAGGCAGACAGTAGCTTAACCATGGTGAGATGAGGGATGAACTAGAAGCGGAAACGCTCCATTTCATTTTAAAGTAGAATCAGCGAGATCGGGCGAGTCGTAAAAACGAAAAGATTACTACTTGCGCGTTCCCGCTGATAACTACAAAATGAAGTGGTCCGTTTACGCTTCCAGTTCAACTGCCATCTCTTCTCTGTCAAGTTATACTGCCGTGTGCAGGTAAACGGCAGTATCAGCAGAAATCAGTTTTCGAGATATTTGAAGAAATATGTGGTGGATTCAATACTAATAATAGGGAAATGCTGGAATTAGACGTTTTTTTCGCGGGTTTTTTTCAGCAGAAACCGAATAAGCGTGCTTGTACAGTAAAGATAACGTACAATAGATGACAAAAATGCAAAAAAATGAAAAATGAAAAAATTGCAGTTACTGCCTTTTACCTGCACACGGCAGTATAGTTATACAACATCTATGGCTCTGAAAAACCGCTTTCAAACAAGCAACGGAGCTTCACGATGAAAACTTGTTTCTACAATACTTTATTTTAGCAACCCCGATTTTTCTTATTTTCAATCGGTTTTGTGGTAGAATCGTCCAAAGACGAATGCCAACCATCGTGAGGTGAACTACACAAAATGTTATTTATTGATTTTTTTTTTCAAATGTATTGCATTATTACTTGAAATTAAACATGAGTAACTCAAATAAAAAAAGATATGTATTTTAAAAGTAATTATTCTATGAACTTACTTGTCGATATTGGAACCACTTTAGGGGTTTCATTTGGCTTTTTGTGCAAAGAATACATCATGTAACAATTGAAAGGAATTTCATATGAAAAACTAAGTGCAGGAATGAGTATTGGAGTAGATCTAGAGTAAATAAAAGGCATAAATGAACTTTTAACAGAAATAATATTTAAAAAATATAGATGTCTAGTACAGGAAAAGTATCCCTTCAACCGTCAAAATAACATTCTAATAAACCTTTAAAGTTTGAAGAGAAAAACCTAGCTACGCACTAATGAAAGGAAATTCCGTTTACTTAGATTTGATGTATGTATGTGATGAGTTTGAGAAGAACTCAGAATTTGTTTTCTCAAAATATATTTTTCAACGGTAAAGCTCTAAAGAAGCAGCGTTGTGATTTCAAATTCAAAACTAGCAAGGAGGAACCATTTTTGCACTTACGTTTCTGGCTCTGAGGTACAGAAATAATATGTATCTAAGAAAACTTTCCCAGTATTTTGGTTTTTTGAGTGGCAGCAGAGTGTTAGAAATGGCTGTTATCAGATGGAGGGAATCCGTGCAGTTTAAACCATAGACTAATAATAAGAGTAGACCGAGCTATGGCAACCTTTTTGCTGCTCATAAACCAAACCATGTGACTGGTGGATATCCTAGCAACAGCGGGCGTTAATCGTAGCAGACGATCAACGCCAGCGCGAAATAAAATAAATAGAATTTATGGAACACGGAAGAATGATCTTTTATGGAGTCCGATTTGTAAATTTGTTATTCTAAGTTGTAAATATTTTGTTAATATAGTGAGTTTTTCGTTTAGATAGTATTGTGCATTTTCTTTAGTCAATATCAATAACTCTCTAAGCAATAAAAGATGCAAGCGACCAAGAAGAATCAGCAAACGGTAAGATTTTTACCTACAGTTTCAATTTAAGATACCGATTAGTACATTTTTGCGTTAACGCAAAACGTTTACGCCATTTCGTTCACGCCAACGCTGACAGCTCCAAATGAAATAAAAGTTACCGAAAACTGATCAAAAACTATTACTAATGTCAAAATAATGCATAACTAAAAGAAAAACAGTTCAATCTCTGCACCTAGAAGTTTTTTTTAATGAAAACACATTGTCGTAAAATACATGTCGAGTGCCAAACTGTAGATAATGCTGCCATCTAGCAACCATGCTGCCAAAGTCTTCGCCAAGCCCTTCCACTAGTCACATGATACATCTATGAACCAATTTTCATCATCAGCAAGAATGAGAAAGCTCGGTCTACTCTTATTATTAGTCTATGGTTTAAACATGTTCAATTCAAAGTAAGTTTAGGGTAACAGCAGCAGTAACAGACAAGGGTCCAGTAACAGACATTTGTAAGTGTTTGGATTTAAATAATATGAATTTTAGGCTAGTAAAACTGATGTTGCTGTGACTCATGAATACGGTGCAACATCTAGTGTTATCAGAGTGACTTTTATGAGCCAGTTGGTATTTACAAGGCAGTAGTGGAAGGTTATGAACAGCAACCACGAGGTCTGCCGGTGTTTCGTGTTTATTTGAATTTGATAAGGATTTAGCTCCAAAAATAAATAACTTTGGCACATTTTGAAGAGAAAAGGGGATTCAGGTCCATTACTCTTCCTTTCATCATCCTATCTGTCGCTGGGTTCCATCAGATTTGTCAGTATGTCTGTTACTGGGGGTTGGACATTTTTTCGAAATGGAGCAAATAAAAATAGAATTGACTCATGCAGAGGATACAGATGCAGCCAAACGTTAGATGAAATGTAGTTGCATGAGAGAAAAATAGTTTTAAAAGTGTAAATATATTAAAAGGTTCAGAAAATTGAGTTATCCTGAGAGTGATGTCTTGAGAATGTCTGTTACTGGTGCCGTTACCCTACTTTGTTTTCATATTTATTCAGATCTTTTGCAATTAAACTTTTTGTAAAAATAAGTATATTTTTACTTTGGCATCATTTTGAAGGTTTTACCGAAGTACAAGTTATTTTATAACAACAATTATTGTCCCACACGTGACGTTGGAATCACTATTTAGTCTTAAAGGTTGTGTTCGATCCGGAAGCCGGTAATGACGTCAAATAATGACATCACCTCCAATGCTTTAGCACTAGCTGACTTTACTAGCTGTCACGTGATCAATCAACCGGTCGCTACCGATTGATTTCGTCGAACGTAAGCATTATTTTAACCGGTAAGTTACCGGTCGCTCATCGAACACACAACCTATTAAAAGCATATCTTCAATCTTAGTTTTCGTTCTTTACTCTAGTAAGGAAAAATTTAAGAAACGCTTTCCAATAGATTTTTTCTTATCATTATTTAGAACTGTAGTAAATGAAGAGTAAGAGCGTGCCACAAACATGAAAGACATTGTATCTTTTAATCAATACTTTGATCGTAAAAGAAATAGAATATCAGTACTTTCATTCAACAGCTAAAAAGAAAAAAAAAAATGAATTTACGGTTGATTAAGAGGGGAAAATGATAAAAGGAAATCGATTCGTAGCATTTTTGCCTGATCATATTCAAAACCATCGCAATATCTCCCCCCCCCCCCTCCCCGACTTGTATTTTTTTTTCTTTTAAGTATTTTTTTCTTTTAAGTACCATTTCGATGTCGTTAGTAAAACTACCGAGATTTGTGGTGATACATTGTAATTTTTCAGCTGAAAGCTTCGGTATTTTATAAAGCGATTTGACAGAAATTTAAAACTGGATATGATTAGGAAATAAGCAGAAAAAGGCGAGGTATTCTGAAACATCCTTCTTTAAATAAACGTTTTTCTTGGCTACAATTCTGTTGTAACTTGTTTTATTTGTCAAATATTTACCTTTTGTCTTTTTGAAAGACTTCATCCGTTTTCATTCATATGTACCTTGAACACTAACTACTCATTAAACTAGTTTATTAATCTATTCATAAATTCCAGCGTTCAATATCTTGTTCTGCTTTAAGACGCATGTCATCTCAGTAACTATAAAGTAGACTATAAAATAATCAAGTTTCACGAATACTAAATTTTGCATTAATTGGAAACTAGAAAATTGCAAGTAGCAATTACCTGCTTGGTGATACTCTGATAGTTGAAATTTTATCCTTAACTCCAGTGGATTAAGCCTAAACTCCAGTAGATAGCGTCAATTGCTGAACACTTTTTCGTTTCTTCATTCTCCTAAAATTACATTCTTACCAGTAAAACAGTCAAGTTACCGGATCCAGTTCAGCCGAGTCAAAATAAAGCATTTCCCTGCATGTCAAACGTTGCCAAAAAAAATATCAAATTATGCATAACTCGCTGAATCTTCGGTGCTCCAACAATGAAATAATGCCGTGACGCATGCTATGGCGTGAGTTTCATTGTTGGTGACGTCAGAGCGTTACTCGATCAGTGATTTAGGATATTATGTTCATGAGGATTTCGTATTTCAAACATTCATATCAAATCATGGTAGTTCTGAAAATTGGTTTTACTTGCCCTTTTTTATGAAGCCCTTTTTTATATAAATCAAGAATAAAATCATTGAAACTAGTTAAAAGATTTTTAAAAAATCCAAACTAAGATCAGTTAAGTAAGACAAAACAACGTTAGAAGAAGCACAAATTTGCAAATTTGTGCTTCTTCTAACGTTGTTTTGTCTTACTTTACTGTTCAGCACAAAGGTATTTATTTATCTTAAGATCAGTTGTTCAGTTGTTTTGCAAAATTATTTGTTACTGTGAGGCATCCAAATGAACTGCAAACTTGAGGAAATTTTTCTGCCTTTGAAAATTTGTCACAAGTAGTAGAATGATAGTCAGAAGGTTGTGTTGCATTCATAGATTTTATAACTTGTTTCATTTTTACGGTAAACATGGGGTTTTTTTTTTTTTTTGAAACTTTACTTTGCAAACTTTCTTTTTGTCAAAGCATCTCTTTTCTCTATTTCCTAGCCCAAATTTATGACTATGACTACCTTTTTGGAGTTAGGCTGCCTATTATTTCCCTTACTTTCCCAGCCCAAATTTTTGTCTATGACTACATTTTTGGAGTTGGGCTGCCTATCCTTTCCCTCAATTTTCCACTGTGCTGCTTAAAAATAGACAGTTCTGTATCTCAAAGTCAGATTGACGTAAGTCACATTATCATTACTTTGCAGGAGAGCGTAAAAATATTTGTCTGGTGCATATAAAGCAGCAGTGGCAACATCAACGGATAAACATCGATGCTCAAAATTAAAATCAATGTAATCGATACATCGACCCTAAAACATCGATGTTTTGGAACATTAAACTTTTTAAATTTGTTTTCTTGCATAATGAATTCTACGCTAGAACTAAATTCACAGTAATCAGTTTATCGTAAAGTTTTTTAAACTGTCAAATTATAATGATAACTAATTATTAATATTCCAAATTAAGTAATGTAACTTTTACATTTGAAATACAAAAAATTGAAACATCAATACTAATTAATTAGAATGATTTTTTTAACTTTTTTTGAATTTCCACCCGGATAAGAGCGATGGGAGAGAAATATGAAAACTACATCTCAAACTAGAATTAACAACCCAGGACTCAAATTATGATGATTTGTTGTCTGAACATAAACTATTTCATCCTCATTGAATATAATGAATGCTGTATGCAATAATATAACTTTAATTTCATTTATGTTTCTTTATACAGGAGTCTGATTTATCATCCATTTACTATTTTGTTTATGGTCTTAAAACAAGAAAATAAATAAATAATTATAATTTGATTGACAAGAAATACTTTTAAGAATGAAAATTATAGAATGGATGCACAGATATCGAAAGTTTGGAAATGCGCTGACACAAATCGCGCTTTATATGTATGACATTTTTCAGCATTTATTGCAGGTAATTGCGTTAATTTTCCAAAACTACATTCGAGTAAAAAGAGCATTAACTATGACAAACTTGCAGTTTGAAATGCATGCGATTACTAACCTAAAGTTAAGAAATTTTCAAAAAAAAGTACATTAACAAATGTTAAAAGATCAGCTAAGATATCTCCATATATTAAAAAAAAGTAACGTCCAAGAAACTGACATTCTGTCTGTGTCGGGTCTGCGTCCAGAAAACTCCAAGCACATACAGTCTTAAAATTTTGTAGAAAATTACTTCGAACTCCGGGTATTTGTGACTGTCGTTTTATTTTTTTAATTTAGAATTAGTTTTTTGTAATTAATTTTTTTTTAAACAAAAGTTTCACATAAATTGCTTATTGAAGGGAGGAAAATTTTCCCACACCCCTTAACATACTATTTCATTCGAAAGCGCTATTTTTATGTCTCAGATGGAACTTTTTCCAATTTTCACAATTTCAACAGTAGATATAAGGGTTTCTAATTTAGCGAAAGTTCTAGCTCAATTCAATACAAGTCTGGAGCTAAACAGCAGAATTTAGTCGAGTCCACGAATTAGAAAGCGATTTTTTAAACGTACGAAACGGCCGTTTTGCAATATACAAGAGGCCCTCAATTTGATTTTAGTTAGTTTGAACCCTAAAGCAGGGGTGTCCCTTGAAGCCTTTTTTTTTTTTTAAATAATTTTGTCATACTTACTTTATCAAGTTCATTTTGAAGTAAGTTACCGCGCTAAGCCAGGGCTAAGGCAGAAATATATAAAATACACCGCCAGCTCAGTTATTCCATCCGAGGACTGCAGTTTCGTGCTCAAAGTTTTTTTTGTCTTCGGGTTGGAGTGGCATTTTAATAATTTTCTAAATTTAATGAGCTATTTACTAAAACTCAATTTTGTACTGGAAGGGGAGTGCGGTTTTTGTTTTGTTCTAATCAAAACGTGTACTATAATCTGACTCTTCTTCACAGACACTTTAAATCTTCGTGAGTCGGTAAGTGGATATGCAGGGGGCGGAACGCTCTAGTACAGTAAAAAAATAACCCCTATAATTATGCGAATACAATTAAACAAGTATAAAGATGCAAAGAGTAACTTTATCCTTCTTGAGTTTTAACTAAAATTAATCGAAAATGTAATCAAAATTTTAAAATCTGATATGTTTTATGTGATTTAGAGTTTTAAATGTCAAAGCTACGTACTAATACTTACGTACAGTTGTTTTCTTCGCCGTCCGTTTCAATGGCACATCTTCTAACTAAGCTTCCGAATTCATGACCCAATCGTTGTTGTTCGTACCTAGAAAGGTGTCGGAATTCTGCTGCGCGATATAATGGTAGCTGAGAAAGGAATGAAACACACATATTTCACTTGTTAATGATAAATTCGGAACAAAATCTGAAATGGAGGCGGATATCTCTCATAGCGCACTCACTGAATGACTATTAAAAGTTCCATCCCGAAAGGAAATCAAACAGAAAAATAAAATTTTTTGCTTATTTACAGCTTAAATAATCTAAGTAAGTATGTGAAATTAATCAAAAGTTGATTTTAAAGGTAACTCTGGAAAAAATGCGACACTCTCCAAATGGAATTTCCTTGCATCACGAAAATTGGTACAAAAAAGTAAAATTTGATGCTGATCACAAAAGTTGGTTATTGCTGTTTGAAACTTCAAAACTGTTCCTCGTTTTGATACTAAAAACCCTTTTAGCAAAAGTTTGACTTTAAAACTATCGCATTTAATGTGGTACATCGTCTATGATAAAATAAATAACTTCATGTTTCTATAAGTGAAGGGCTCGGGGCAGAAATGTGGCAAGCCACAATTTGTGACTTTTCGATCAAAATTTTTATCTAGCAACCCTAAAATTGAAATAAACATGAAAATACAATGGATTATGTCATTTGGAGCAGAACATATCTGGTTTTAATATTGCAGACTATAAAATGTATAATGCCTTTGAAAAAAGTTGAAAATTGGCCTACTGAAAAATTCACATCCTGTGGCACATTCCTGCGCCGAGTCCTTCAAATGTAAATAGTTGCAGAACATGAAGAGTTGTCAACTTTATTTTGTTTACAGTTGTAAAAAGCAAATTTGTATTCTAACAAAGAACAAAACGAAGAACTTGCATTAGTTGACTTTAAATTTAAAAAAAATGATATTGTAACTGTAATTGTAACGTTTTGTCCATTCCTGTTAGGAAGCTTGAAAGTGTTTAGACCTTCTTTCTGTGGTTTTAGCAGTAGTAAATGACTACTTCCCAGCAAGGCCGAAAGTATTTTGTGAAGCAATAGTAAAAGTAATATATCTATATATATTTACTTGTCGTGTAGTATTCCCAAGTCTGCAATACTCTGCGAATCTGTCACAAAAATTTGGATCTGAATCCGGATTTCCACATTTTTCGGGATAACTTTCACAGTATAGGTTGGAACGAATTCTGAAAAAAGAAAGAAAGAAAGAAACTTCAGACATTCGAAGGAATAAATTTATTAATTGTCCTACGTACTTCTTTCACATCATTTTCTACCCAAAGAGAATATATATGTTCAAAAAAAAAAAAAAAATTCTTGCTCAAGTAGCGCTTTGTTCCTACTTCAACAAGTTTTGTTTTCAGTTTTTCTTTTTTTTTTAAAAACTAATAGAGTGATCAAAACGGAGATGTCTTCAATCACCACGTTATGTCACTACCTATTGCCTGTGGCAATTTAAAAGCAATGCTTCCACCCCCCCCCCCTCTTCTTGATTATGTGTTTTTAGAGGAAAAATTGAGCAATTGTTGAGCTCAAAAAAATATAATAATAGTAATAATAAAAAATAAATAAATAAATAATGAAATCGTATTATTTCTTGCAGATTTTATTGTCTTCATTTAAAACGTAATTAAAAGCACAAAAATATTTTATTGCCACAGCGTTTCAAAAATGGACGAATGAATGTATTTAAGAAACTTAAGAGTGCATAATTTGAAGAAATGTGCCTTACACGTAAGGTGAATAAATGTCCCATTATGAAAAGGGCAGTCCCGCCTGTTCTGTTTCACCCACATATAGTTGCGGGACGCTGAAACTTTATTTCTTTTGAAATGACAGAACGGAATACCGTAACTTCGTCAACAATTTATCAGACTTCATATGTAAGCATTATTTTTAAGACTTTTTCAGATAGACAAAAAAACAGATAGAAGATAAACAGAAAGCACACATTGTAAAAATCGGTATATCTGTTTTTTTACGAAGTACTTCTTTAATGTATAGAACTCCGCAAGTGAGGCATGGGACTCAGGTGGTTGGAGCGTCGTTCTAGAAACTCGAACATCATGGGTTCATCCCACCGTAAGTTTTGTCGTTTTTAAATATTTTTTCTCTCGGGTGTATCTTATCCAAATTTCCAAGAATATATAATCTGCTGGGTTACACATCACTACAAGATTCTGAACCACAGTCATACTGTTGCATTAAAAGCAGAGAAGAAAACGTTTACTTTATCATAGTAAAACGCAATATCATGAATAACATTTCATTAGTGGGATTTTATTTTATTTATATATTTTTTATTTTTTTATGCTTCCTTAATCTTATACATATAAAATCTGAGTATCTATCTATCTATCTATGTCCAAGCTTCTTCTCCCGAACGACAGTGAACTGACCATCGAACCAGGTATCGATGGATTCGTAATCCTCCCGTCTTCATGTTTGGCTATTTAACATAATCCTCCGATAATAATTAGCGGAGATATCAATTAAAAATTATTAATTATGACTCTTAGATTTCAAAATAAAATCCATATTTTTCGAAGGCTTTCCTCCATTCAAATTATTATTCAGTGCTTCAACTCAACTTTCCGGATGAACGCTTTTATTAAAATTTACAGCGTGAAGAAAATCATTGAGATGAAAGATCTGTTGCCATTTCTTTTTCTCGAATATGAACAGGTAAAATTCTTGTTTTTGTTTTGAGGCTTTTCCTGTAATCAGGGGATTTAAATTGTTTACTTTTTTGGGGGTTTTTCCGCAATCTGCCGCAAAACTACACTGACTTTTTTTCTTTTTTTTTTTTGGTTCAAGCCTGAGTGTTGAACTCGCGTCACTTGATATAACTTTCATTTTTTAGGTAGCCCGTGCAACGCCGGGCACGCAGCTAGTATTTTATATAAAAGTAAGGCAGCATTTTATTTTATTCTTCACCGCCATCTGCGGAAAATAAACAAATAATACGCATTGTGACTGTTTTTCGAAAAAATGCCTTTAAAAAAAATGAATTTTTGGATTACCGCTGTCACGCGCGAATACTTCGCACGGGCCAGCTAGTTGTTTAGGAATTTTCATGCCAATAACTTGAACCTCATGAACTTTTGCATACCTATTGGTTGCATTTTATGTTGGTTTGGCTCTAATGTACGGTAAAAAAAAAAATTTCTCTCATGAATGCTTTGTGAACTAGCGAAAAAGCATAGTTTCAAATTGCCGTTCTTAAAAGAAAGTTAATTGTAAAAGTAAATTGTGTGAAATCCTGTCAAAAATATCCTTATTTTACAAAGTCAGCATCAAATGTATTTAAGCAAATGTGTGCATTAAAAATATAATGCTGCATCAATTCTTCCTTTCAAAGAGTAAACTTCTGTTCTTTTTTGTTCATAAAGCTCAGATTGTAAAAAATATGGGACTGGTTTTAGCATAAATTTTTAAATGTCTTGTTTTGAGGAAAAAGTTAACTGTCACCTTATTTATATTTCAAAATAATAACTTTCAACGTATTCGACGAACTATCCAAAACGCTAATGAATCCTGCTTATTTATCACTTGTCTTCGTTAACCCGTTAAAACACGACTTTCTTATTCATTTATTTATTTATTCAGAAAAACTGGTAAACAAATGATCGACTTTTTTTTTCTTTGACAGAAAATTAATGTATAGATATTGAGGAAGTTCATGGGGTTGTTTCCTTCAGTCAAAAGTAGTACTTTTTGTCACTGAAATTCATAGAATAAGTAAAAAAAAACATGGACCCAGAAAATACTTTCATTTTCCCAACAGTTATTTATTAATTAATTTTTTTAAATGTCCCATTTTTCAATCAAGGCATATGGTCTTGACGCCAAAGATGATGCTCTTTGGCGCATCTTTCTACCGCGATTCCACGCTGTGATAATCAAGAAGCGAATTAAAATTGCACTCTACGCTTGCTATCAACCATATCGTTGCCAATACAAGTTAGTAAAGATGCGAATTAAATATTTTGCTCTGTAAATGGCAACACTGAATGACATTTCATCATTTGTGATGTCATCGGACAGAAGCGTAAACGATGAAAGCGCACCGATTTAAGTAATTTTTTTTAAATATGAAAAAACATATTCAAAAAATGGTCAGATCCTATGTTTTTAATCATGCTCTTTCAAAAAAAAAAAAAAAAAATCTTTTAAAATTTTGGAAACGACCCCATTCTTACAATGTCATTTGTGGGACGGGGCAAGATGACTAGGAAGTAAGAGGGTGAAAGTCATTAAAAAAATATATTCTACAAACAAAATGTAAACCATTTCACTGTATGTTTAATTTGAATTTCATAATAATAAAATCAAGTTAAGTCCAACTGCCATACTTTTAAACATGTCAATATACGTACTTATGTACCATAGTCTGCATGTTTGGCAGGAGTGAAAGTTGCGACAAATTTGAATGTGCCCGTGCCTCACATGCGCGATTTTATATTTTTTCATATTTAATTTCTAATGCCAGTGTGAGTTTCATTCTAGTAAAAATAGATAGCTACATCATAATCAAACTTATTTACCATAGGTGGTGGTACTGAGTCGGTAAGATCAAAAATCACTTCTGTCACAAAAATTCGAAAATTCGTTTTTCATGGAATCAAGCTCTGGGAGGCAAAATGCGTGTTCAGTGCAAGAACCACGACACTCAAATTAGTGGTTCGAAAGATACGGGCCCTCTCTTTTGAACGTACAGAACATTTTGAACGTTTTTAGTACAGATTTAACTACCGCCACTCAATTTTTGAAAAATCTTCCATTCTCATTGTTAGCCTATATTCCTTAATGCTGTGAAGTTTTTTTTTTTTAAATTCCTGATTTCTTACAGGTTTGTAATTTTTTATGACGATGTATAGTTAAAAATGGTCTATTGTAAGAGTTAGAATTTTTTTTTTTTTTTTTTTTGAATTCCTGTATCATAAGGGTAAAGCAACCATTCCTTCATTTCTGATGAAATCATAAATAAACATAAACTTTGAATATATGCTAACTTTTTTCTCCAAGTTTAAAAACAGTTGAGTACAAAAACTGTGTAAGTCTAAATTACATTTTAAATGTTCCTGAGCCCGAATTGAATAATAGAGACTACGTAATTTTTGCATGACCGCAACAGAAATTTTATGCTTTTACGGAGAGAAAAAATTATTCGATTATTTGAAAATTTGGAGGAGTTACGACTTTTTTTCTCTCTCTCCTCAAAAATTTGAAATTCTGGACTTACGTAGTTTTTGCACTCACCAATTCAACTGTGCAGCATTTTCAATGGGTAAACTACGTTTTCTTGCGCAAGGCTGAAAAAGGTAATAATCCATATTTATAGACAAGCTGAATTTTTGTCCATTCTTTCCGAAACTTTCACCCGTGTCAGACTCGAACAAATACATTTAAGCATTCAATTACTAACATATCAGAGACATGAAACTTAAAAATCAGATTCAAAAAAATACTTACTCGTTTATATTGCAAACTGTGAATGCTGGCATTTCTAGTTCAGATGGCTGGACAACTTCTAGTTCAACTGTAGAGGGATACTGAAGATACATTTCTACAAATTTGACACTTTGTACTGTGAAACCAACAGCTAGAAGAATACGGAAAAGAAATCTTGCTTTTGTCCTCCAAAAATGTATAGTTTTATATTTTTTATCCATTAAAAGTTATTCCAATAGCAGTAAGAAAACATCAGTGCAGTTTAATTTATTATTGCTCCACTTGTTGTCAAAATATTTTTTAAACTCTAATTAAAAATTTTCTGTTTTTTAAGTGTTTATGCATTTCAAAAAATCATTGAAAATGTCGATGAAACTACAAGTAGAGACAAACCGAGTTTTGCAAAACTTGTGTATGTAATTAGTATCATCGGTATTACTAGATGTGTGCAAGAATTATTTACCACAATCCTTTCTTCACAAATGGCAAAAACGCAAGCGTTGATTGGTTCTAAGAAAGAGGCACGGCAAAATGTCATCGATTTGTATCGGTAAAGCTGTTGTACTTTTTCTAAACAAGTAAAAACATAAAGTAAATAAAGAGATGGCAAAACGAATAGAAGGCCTTTACGGCATCAATTATCACGCACCTTGGTCGCGCTGCCACATTTGACAAATAGTGTCGATAGTTCGCTTATTCCTGATGATGTTTTCAGAAAACGCCTGCCAATTGGGAAGGGAGGGGATAGCAAACGATCACTGTCAACCGATGAACATCGATTTATATCTTCAATATCAATAGTAACAAAATACTATTAATTGTTTTCTACTTTAATATATAGACTGGTAATTAGTTTTTTGCAATTCAAACGCCCTTATAAATTCCGTTAATAGCATTAGTTGTGCGATTCCGTTTCAATGCGAAGCAAAAGTTTGGAAAAGTTCTTTAAATATTTGTAAAATCAAACTTCGTCACTTCTCCGGGTAAAATCTCTTGAGGTTGGTTTTTCTATGTTCTTATCGTATCACATCATATTGCCCTATTGTTTTAACTTTTTACTTAATCTATAACCTTTTTTTTTTTTTTTTTTTCAAACAAGAATTGTTGAACAAGAGCCCGTGAGCGCCAGACCTACGTCATAGTATAAAAGCCCAAAATTTTGCTGCTTAAGCACATCACTGCAGGTAATAAAGATTCACTATTATTTAAGCTCAGTTGCACTGGCTTTGGCAGGAGGTCTCCACACGACCATCTCCAATTTGAACGAAATTTCATGAAGGTTAAGACATGCCTTTGAGAGTAACCCATATAAACTTTCAGCTTCCAAGATCCAATTCCTAAGGATCAAGGACCAAGAAAAAAAAATGGGCTCCAAAACAGCGGATTAGCTTCGTGAAACCAATTGCCATGTTCAGGCAAGTCCCTCATTGGAGGCCATTTTGGAATCTTTTTTTAAATTATCATATATATATATATATATATATATATATATATATATATATATATATATATATATATTTTTTTTTTTGATGTATTCTAGATCTTTATGATTTTTGTCTTGGAAGCTGAAAACTTGCATAAGATGCTTTCAAACGCATGTCTGCACCTCTCTGAAACGTTTTCCAAATGGAAGATGGTTGGATGGAGACCACCAGGTCACGTGACATGTAATGAATTAATGAAGTTTAGTTTTGCAGCAATTTTACGCACCTTTGCTACCTGTTTCCTGCCAAAGCCAGCGCGACTCAGCTTAAATAATGGGGAACCTTTCTTACCTGCTGTGCATGCATGTCATTTCTTCTTGTTCTTCGTATTAGAACAAAATATTTGAAGATCATACAAGATTTTAATTTAAAAAAAAAGGTTTAAGGTCCAGATTTTTGATAAAATTTGAAACGTAATTTTTTTTTCCGATTACAAAAAAAAAAGAAAGCTGGCTTTATTAGTATTACACACACACACATAGGAAATACTACACTGTTACATTAGTATCTTCATCATTTTCTTCCTTATATTTCCAGTACTGTTTAAACAGTCTCTAGAACAAGACCTAGTCACGCTTAAAGGTACTGTTGTAATTTTGATAATAGTGGTGAAATTGAAATTTCTTAGATTTCTCTCCTCTCCCGCATCATTTTCCCAAAGACGCTATAAAGCTGCAAAACCATTTTTCAAGGAAATCGTAGACATTTAGCAAGGAAATGCCTAACCAAACTCTTATATACCACCTATTCAGCTTAAGATTCCAACTGCCTGTAAAGAAAAATAGATGTTTTATCAAATCAGACGAGGATAAGTTTAAGGAAGTAGGAAATGTGTTGGTTCTTCCATTAAGTGAAACTTCGGTAAGTCGAACTTCGATGAGCCGAAAACTTCGTAAAGCAGAAGCAAATCTTTATTCCCGTCCAACTGAATGGAGCATTTGTGTTTTTTTATTTTCCATGAGCCGAATTTCGTCGAGTCAAAATATTCGATAAGCTAAATTTTATTTCAAATCTTCGGTCATCATTTTATAGTCAAATCTTCCTTGCTGGCGTGACTCCATAAGTCAAAATTGTTTTTCCTCCAAATAATATGACCAAAAAGAACGAATACGAAGCCATTGCATCAAAAGGTGACTGTACAAAGGGAATTTAATAAAACGAAAAGCTCAAAATTTTAAAGTCACATAATTAATTTTTCAACTTTAACTGTCCGAGGTTGTAGGATGTGTAAGAATAATAACTGCATGATATCATACAGCCTTGATGCACGCCATGTAGTACTACTTTGCCCCTTCAGTTTTTTTGCATTGAAAATCTTTCTGACGGCTAACGTAATTGGAGTAATTACTCCAAATGTGCTTTAGTTGAGTGTTTTTAAGAAAAAACTTTGAAAATATTATAATTATGTGATTTGGATCCCTCTAATATTTTCCCCTATAGTATGTTTGGAGAACTGATAAACAAAACGTCGTGTAGTACTATGAGATGGAGTACCATGAGGCTACTAGGAGCCGGATCCCTTTAGCATTACTAAAAATGAAAAAAAAAAAAAATACTAAGATTGAGAACAAACCATAATATGCTTAATGTTAAAATCTGAAAATTTTCGAATTTCACACCTCAAATTTAGGCGTTAAAGTGAACGTCGTAATTTCCATGTTCTCCATAAAAATTTCTACGAAAATTCCACAACTGTAATAGAAAATGGACAAAAAAATGACACTTAATGTCAATACTAGTTATTCCTAAAAAATACTACTTCAGAAGTACTATTACTTGTATTAAAACGGTTTCATTCACACAAGGTTCCTGAAAATCAAAAAGGTTTTGTGAAATGGGGAAGTTATTTTCTTATTTAAACTGACTTATACGTTGCAGTTTCCAAAGTTCAGGTAGTCCGGTCACGAATGGCAGCCAAAGCATGTAGTTGGAAATAAATTCGCGTGCACGTTTGAAATGCATTCTATTATCTCTCTTCTCAATGTTTAGATAGTTTCACCCACTTCTTGCGTGCACAGACGATTTTGTCACAATCTAGTCAAAGCTCTTCTGCGCTCTGAGACACGTGGATTTTCAAGACAAACGTTGTAACCTTACAGTTTGTCAGCGTGTGATTAAAGTACCTTCTGGGACTTAAGAGCTTATTGCGGTGGTTCCAGGATGGCGAGATCAGAGGCGCACTGAACTTAAAATTTTGGGAGGGCTAAAATTCTCAATTTGCCGATTGTAACTCCGAATTTTGCCGAATGATGATAATTTCGCCGCATGAAACTTTAAACTTCACGGAATGATGATAATTTTGCCGAATATAACTCCAATTTTTGTCGAATAATGAAAATTTTGCTGAATCATCAGAGAAAATTTGTCAATGGAAATTTTTGTAAGATCACAGTGACCTCCTTTGACCTCTCATCTAGGCGCCCGAGAGTGAAATTTGAGGTATATGAATGGCACTAGTATTTAGAGACGGACAAGGATCTTTCCCTCTTGATGAGCACTATGTCTGCGACTTCACTGAATAAGGAAAATGTTAAGCTGGTATCGCAAAACCAACAATCTTTGCAAAGACTTGCCAAACACTTGGGAGCATTTCTAAGGCAACAGTTTATTTTGACGGAGAATCTTAACATGTATTGAGCACCCCTCTTTAAAACGGCAGTACCATTCATACTTTCAATCTCGTCATCGTGGAACTACGTGCATCTTCTTTACCAAAGAACCACACGAATAATGAAATAGTGAAAAATAAATTAAAACATGCAGGAATCAAAAGAGCATATTGACTTCTTTTTTTTTTTTTTTTTGACTTAAAACTTATTTACGCTCGAGCTCTATCAAGATATAAGGTCTTAAAGTCGGCCAAAATTTTAAGAAAAGCCCTAAATTTCAAGACTTGGAGAGGAAATAAAGGTACCAATTTCTCGACAATAATTTCAGTCTGCATGTGGCAGGACATCCATCTGAAGCGTGCAGAAGATGTTTTCCATTGCTCGCCAAAACTCGCTAATTTCGGCGGCTTTTCTTGAAATTTCGGCAGACTTTGAGACTTCATATTTTGATAACCGGGACTCAAAGGCAAAACGTTCAAACGTTCGAAAACATGTTTTACTATGCTATTTTGATTGCTACTTATTTAGATTTTTATGTATTACACTATTACGTGGTTTCCTGGTTAGCATTTCTTAAGTTCCTGAAGGTATTTTAACTACACACGGATACAGTTTAATGTTAGAGCGCTAGTTTTAAAAACCTATGCCCATCACGGAAGAGTTTTGACTCGCTTACAACAAAATTGCCTGTGCACGCAGTTCAATGACATGATTTGGCATGGGTGAAACTATCCAAACATTGAGGAGAGAGAAATAAGTATGAATTTCAAACGAAATTACTTTAACTGCATGATTTGACTGTCATTAGTAACCGTAGTCCAAGAACTTTTCGAACCTAGTACGTACGCCTACCTAGTAGCGCAATCGGTTGGGAGATGGTTGGTCAACGGTTGAGTTAATGGTTGGCCAAAGGTAGGCAATGTCCGCTTTGGCAAACCGTTAGCCAATCAACCATTTGTCAACGAAGGGCCAACCATCTTCTGCAGTGTCGAACAATTTCCCAACGATGGCCGATCGAAAATATTCGCGGTTGGCCCAACGATGCCCAGAAACTGTAAGGCCATCGTTGGCTCATCGCTCGTTGACAACCCACCATTCCCCACCGGTTTCTACCGTTAGCCACCGTAGACCAACCATCTCCCCGCCGCGCGTGCTACTTGGGCTACATGTGTGAAATCGTTCCAATAGAGAATTTTGATTTTAAAAAAGTTTAAATGCTCGCCCCCCCCCCCCCACTTTTTTTTACCCGTTTCTTTTTTCTTTTTTTTTTCAATTTGTTTATGGAACGTTAGTTTTATGAAAGTTTATATATTGATATGAAATGATAAGAAATGCATGTTCTCGAATTTTACCACCGAATAAGTAAGTTATGAAAAACGACTTGAATCCGGTGAAATTCAACCAGTGTCGGTTAAACGAGATGATGAAATCCTGTTTGGCAAATACGCAGCACTGAAATCAAATTCGACAATGGAGAATATATTGTTTAGTCCAACTCTTTAACTCCGACTCCACAGCCTGGTTTAACGGCAAAGAATGTATCTTAAAGTGTTTTTAAAAAATCATTCATTCAAGGGTTAAATACTGTAATCCTCCTTCTTCCCATGAGATAAGGCGCAAACAAAATTGCAAAAAAAATCGGTGTTGCAGGACAACGGGAGAAGAAAAAAGTGCAAAAATTTAAAAGTGGAGTGCTGGAGATCAAACACCCGATTATGGTTTAGAAAACAATCAAACAAACAAACAAAACACCAGTAGAGCATATTTTTGGCAAAAATCTCTTTAACGTTAATCAAAGTTATCAATGATACAAGTTATGAGTATTTTCAATTAGCACAAAAGATGAAAATATATGCATTATCAACTATAATCTGTGCTCACGTTAAAATGCATTACATCTGATAGACTATATAAGAAATATTTATGTACAATTACAATCAGCTTTTTATATAAAATGACACACACTTTTTGGCTGATTACGTAAAACTAAAGCACCAAGACTAAATAAATACCAATAAGCATTAATTTAATACCAAATCATCAGATTCCAATTCAGCTTTAGTTAAAATATTTTAAAACAATCTGTTTTATTCAACTCTGTTTCACTTAAAGAAATCCAAACAATCTTAATTTAACATGTTCTTTTAACAGTACAAACTATATCAAAAATAGAAACAGGAAGGAAAAAGAGAGTTCTTACAATTCGAAAACTCACCCATGTGACGGGAAAAAGTGCAACAAAATAAACATAATTAGTCGCACATCCTAAATGTACCAAAATATGAGGCCGGTGAATGGTAAACTTACACTACAATCAATAAACATAGCTAAAGAAACAATTTTCATACGCTGAAAAGAGTTAAGAACGTTGAATCTATCTTCTATACATATAATAAAATAAGATGTTTGTGTGTGTGTGTGTGTGTGTGTGTGTGGCGCGCATCCCGGGAAAACGGTAAGGCCTAGAAAGATGAAATTTGGTACACAAGTGCAGTTTTTGCCGAAAATGTGCACCTCGGGCTTCGATTTTTGATATTTTAATTAGAAAAAAAGTTATTTAATGTTTTATGTGGTTTTTTTTTGCACTTTTTAGTACTTTTTACCTCACAGACCCCGAACCAATCGCGCCAGACAAATATTTTTGGTACTATAGTGTCGGAAATTTAATTTTAAATATGATGAACAAAAAAATTTTGAAGATAGAGCAATTTTTGTATTTTTTATGAATTTTTGAAAAAATCTTTAATTTGCATGTTTTTCTGGGTTTTATTTTTTTCTAATATCATCCTGCGAGAAGTATCAAAGCCTCATTTCTGAAATTTAAGTTGGTAATAGTAAAAACATTTCGCCCTCTTCAAAAGAAAAAAGTTCTTAAAAATACGCAATAGTTTTTTTTTTTTTTTTTTACAATTTTTTTAATGCTGAACACATCATGTCCTTTCACGCATCAGTCGAAAAAAGCGTTCTTCAATCTTTTATGCCTGTGACGTCACTACTTGGGTTTCGATTCGATATTTACGATGGAATCTTAATCGCAAGCAATGTTAATCTTTTTTTTTTACCATATAGCTTACTTCTACATTTTCTGACGTGATGACCACGTGATTTTTCGGCAGCGCTTGCTTTTTTTCTTTCTTTTTTTTTTTTTTTGTTTTATTTAGGGATTGCATTTATTTCTTTTTCCCTCCCCCCCCCCAAGCTGGACCTTTCGCTGTATCTATATTACGTTACATTTCATAGTTGTGCGCATTAATTCAATAAAAACAGCGAGATTTTTTTTATCTTTGTCAAACGCTACTTTTTGCAACATCTTGGCGTAAAAATGTGAATGGCACAAAAAAAAGATAGAGATGGATTGATTAATACTGCTGCCAAATTTATTTAAACAACCGCCGAAGGCGGCAAACTTGAAGTAAAAAGGTAAATGACAAGTTAGCCAAACAGCCGCCGTAGGTGGCTGCTTGCACATTGGATGTCAATGCCCCCTTCCTCCCCCACATACACCATGACTTTGAAAAAACAATGCTTTCACATAAAAGTGGAAGTGCTTTTTGTTTATTTTTCGACAAAATTTGCATGAAGAGTACGTCGTTTGTGTCTCCCCTCCCCCTCCTTTAAAAATATTCCAAACGACGAAACTGGAGACAGATCTAGAAAATATTTTATTAAAATTATTAATGATATAGATAGATATAGATTGATTGACACCGCCACGAAATTTATTTAAGCAGCCGCCAAAGGCGGCAACATTGGCGTAAAAAAACGAATGATAATACTGATTTATAGAGAAAAACATTGATTAATGTCGTTGCTAAATTGTTTAAGCAGCCACCGAAGGCGGCACCCCTGGCGTAAAAAGGCGAATGGCGTAAAAAGGCGGACCAGCTGGTCACCGCAGGCGGCTAGTGCATATAATAAAACAAGATGTGTGTGTGTGTGTGTGTGTGTGTGGAAAAAAATTCCTTAACTGCTTTGTAAAAGGAAATAAAAAATAATAAATGAAGTTAATGAGCTCATTAAACTAAATACATCATATCAACAAAAAAAAGTTTGTTTTTCCCCTGTTGCCAAAAAAAATTTTTTTAATGAATTAATGCACTTTCTAAAACAAAGAAAAAAAATAAAATGTCAACCTTAAAAAATAATTTTCAATGTCAAAAAAAAAAAATTAATTTGAATTTTGACATCTTGAATTTTAAATTATGTTTTTCGCAATCACGAGAGTGTATGTAGGCGTGTGTGTTTGTGTGTGGGGGATTGTGTGTTTGTGTGTAGGACGTATGTGTATGTGTGTGTAGGCATGTGTGTTTGTGTCTGTGTGCAGGAAAAGTGTGTGGGTAGTTGTGTATATGAATGTGTGTGGGGGGGGGGTATGTGTATGTGTGTAGGCATATGTGTTTGTGTCTGTGCGCAGGCATGAATGTGTGGGTGATTGTGTTTATGTGTTTGTGTGTGTATGTGTTTGTGTGTGCGTGCGTGTGTGTGTAGTTGTGTATGTATGCGCGTGTGTGTAGGACATGGATGTAACCTGGAGACGGCTTTCGCTATAGGAGCAGCATCGTGAGGACCCGGTCGACGGTGATGTTGCAGAGGGTGGCGGTGGGAAAATAAAATCAAAGGACATCAAAACAGTCAAATGAGAACAATAAGCAATCGTGATTGCTCAAAAAAAAAGAAAAAAAATCGTCTGCGCATAACTTAATGTAGAAATATAAAGGACTCTGAATTTTTCCACCGAAAACTGAATACATAAATTAAAACTTAAGAGTAAAAATAAAAACAAATCATATTAGGAATATCGCAACTCCAGCGCTCGAATACGCTACCTTGCGGTAATTTACAAAACTGCCGAAAAAACTAAAACATTGCGTTCCACGTGTGTCTGTTGACGTAAACACAGGCAGTTTGTTCTGAGTATTTATTAACGCAATCGATGTATCTTAGATTGCTTTCAGCTACAGAAACTGTTTCGTCCCTTAATGGTATTCTCGAGCTTCTCAAAATAATGTTAGTTTTAATTATTTCCTTCTAAAAAGTGAGTTGATTGAGAAATGGTGAAAGCGTTAACACAAGAAAACTCTGGATTAACAAACTTGGATAACGTTATACCAGGTAAAAAATTTTATTGTTTTGTGTAAATTTGTAAGAACATGGGTTTTTTTCGATCTTAAATTAATTTAACTAACCATATTTTACAGCAGCATTTAGTTGGAATAGACAGTATGCAAAATATTTTCTTGAATATATTAACGTAAAACGAAATGAAAAATGTTTAACCGAGAAAAAATTTACTTTATTGCTTTTATTCTCAGCTGAAAGGTTTCGCCAAATTTGTTTAGGGTTGTAGTTTTAGTATTGTGCGAGCAAAGTACCCTTGGCGAGATTCCGCATGTTAGTTAAACCATTTTTAATTTTTTATCATGGGTGGAATAAAATGGTAGAAAGATTAACAGATTTCTATAAGTAAAAAGTAATAATGGTAGATCAACTGAAAAGAAAACTACCACCCTATATCCGTGAGAATTTTGGTAATGATTTGCATAGCATGACACAATTAAAAAAACTCAGAAATAAGAAACATTCGAAACAGAAAAATTTTAATTTAACTGATTCGGGAATTTGAGAAAAATAACTCAGCTACAAATGCAAAACAATAAGCGCTAGCCAAGCAAGGCAAAGAAGTATCATCCTCTTTTGATAATAATTCGCAATGTCATATTAAATTTTCTAGCACTTAATTATTATTCTTGTCAGGTCACAATTATTATTTAGTTTTGTCAAGAACTGATAACTATCGAATTCAACATCGTGGAAATGGCTGCTTAGAACTACGAACTGCGTAATTTGCATAATTTCTAACGTTTAGTAATGCTTCTTGAATTCTCATTTCTTTCTACATGGGCCAGAATATCAACAAGACTTTGAAAATTAATTTAAAAAGAATAAAGCGAAAAAGTCATGCATACGAACAAAATTTACTAGGCTTATTAGCATTTTCTTCGTTACCACGTGCGTTTGTTTTACCTTTTTCGTTCGCCATTAGAAAGTGGCTACAGTGCCCCCCCATCGTTCGTTGGAGTTGCGAATTACTCAGTAAAAATCATGACTGCGGAGTCGGAGTCAATATCATTTTGGGGCAAAAGAGTCAGATTCGGAAGCCGAAAGTTTCTCAAGTCTAAGACTTGGAGTTGGAATCGATCATTTTTCCTTGAAGTCCGCAACTCTTCCAATGTTTGTGGAGTCGGAGTCAGACTTACATTGAGATAAAGGAGTCGGAGTCGAATTTCCAAGAGTTGAAGTCAGTCATTTTTAATCCGTGTATAAATTTTTGCCAAAGCTACGAAATCAGAGTCGGTGTCGTGAAGTCGGAGTTCGACTAATTTTCGAGAACAAGAGTCGCAGTCAGGTGCCCCAAAACTCTCGGATTCGGAGTCGAGAGTTGTTCGTCAAGAGCTAGTTTTGACAAAAGTTGTTTGAAGTAAATCCGCCTTAAGTTCGGAATCTATATTAACCTCCAGTTTTCCCGTAGGCGCTAATGTTAAAATTGAACGGAAAATTGCTCAAATCAAAAATACATTTTCTATCCATGTTCTTCATCAAAAGCTTTTTCTTGCATAGTGTTTTGAAGTAAATTCGCCTCTATGTTCGGGATTGCATTGAATTTCCCCGTAGGCGCTAATATTAAGTTTTTTTGAACTGTTCAAAATTTAACGAAAAATTGTTCAAATCAAAAAGTGAAATGTAGGAATGAAGTGTCCTCGCCAAGATCTTTCGAACAAAAAAAAAAAAAAAATACGATTCGGACTATTTACTCAAAAGTTAATGGGAGGGGGGAGGACAGACAGACAGACCGACAGACATTTTTCCCCATCTCAATACCCTACCTTCCAATTTTTAATTTTTTGATACTTATTTAATTATTTTATTTATTTTTGACTTTTTTTCCGTTTTTCGCGATATTTTTAAGATGCTTTAAGCCTTCTTTCATGCATTTTTCTTCCTTCTCTGACTTTTACTGGAAAAGTAGACTAAAAAACAAGTGAGGCTCTATATATATATATATATATATATATATATATATATATATATATATATATATATATATATATATATATATATATATATATATATATATATATATATATATTTTTTTTTTTTTTTTTCCAAGTTCCGTTTTCACAGTAGGAATGCCAGGTGGGCGGCAGGTGGCTGGTTTTCGTACTAGGATACTGCGCATACCCCTGTCAAAACACTCAGTTACTGTCGATTCCAATCTGCCATTTCTTGTTGAGCTACAGACACGAAAACGTGGTTGTCAGTATCCAGTCTCCCGCCAAATGTGAATTGAGAAGTGTTATTCATTTCTTGTAAGCAGAAGGTAACAGGGCAGCGAGATTCTATTACTTTATTTGTTCATTTATTTATTTTTCACGTATTTATTTCATCAAATGAGCGAAGCATATTTTGTTTCTAAAATCAGCTTAAATTGTCAAAAAGGTATGTTTGATATAGTTTGCAATATTATCTAATTTGGAGAATACTGATTAGATACCAGAAAGTCAATTTTGGTATAAGGGAAAGTAGGCTCGTTTAGTTCTGGTTGGAAATTATTATTGCAGATGTAATGTAGTTTGATCCTTTTCTTTTATTTTGTTTTGAAGTTTTTTTTTTTTTGAGCAATCACGATTGCTTATTGTTCTCACTTGACTGTTTTTCGCGTCCTATCATTTTATTTTTCCACCGCCACCCTCCGCACCATCACCGTCGATGGGCTCCTCACGATGCTGTTCCTATAGCGAAAGCCGTCTCCAGGTTGCATCCATGTCCTACACACACACGCATACATACACAACTACACGCACGCACACACACACAAACGCACGCACACACACACAAACGCACGCACACACACACAAACACACATACACCTACACACACATACACAAACACATACACACATACAAACACATACACACGCATACATACAGACACCCACACATACACACACAAAAACACACACAACTACCCACACATTCATGCCTGCACACAGACACAAACACATATGCCTACACACATACACATACCCCCCCCCCACACACACATTCATACACACAACTACCCACACACTTATGCCTGCACACATACACAAACATACATGCCTACACACATACGCATAACCCCTACACACAAACACATACCCCCACACACAAACACACACGCGTACATACACACACTCGTGATTGCGAAAAACATAATTTGAATTCAAGATGTCAAAATTAAAATTATTATTTTTTTTTTTTTTTTAATTTCTATGAAAGCCTATTTTAAAGAACTGAGTTCATTAATAACACTGTGCGACACGATTTTTCTAACATGAATACTATCATGTGTATTTGATTAGTTATTTAATTGCAACCAAATTTTCAAAATGATATGGGTGTCTAACACGTCACGTTTCTTAGTTAAAGGTTCTTTAATTTTTTTCATGCTGACTCGTTTCTTATTTGATAAAAAAAAATTAGTTCCATATATATTTCAATAATTAGAAGTATAAAACATCCTATTAGTATATATTGTAAAAAATATCATCTGCAACAGTTATTGTTTAATGGAATGTTTTATTTCAATTAGAATTGCTGAAAGTTTTTGAAGTGGCAACACTACATTTTTTAATTCACTTCTTATTCCGCAAGAAAATAATTCTTCTATCCTTACAAATAAAACTCTGTTTGACGAGAAATTTGTCAAACCTACGGACAAAAATTAAAAATAGATAAATGGATTATTGTATTTGAAAAGTATTTTTTCCAACTTGAGTGATGCTAAACTAAAAGAGGGCGCTTTTTTCAATAGACAAATAAAAACAATTATGAAGAACAATGACATTGATGAAAATATCTACCAAGAAGAATTGGTG
Source organism: Uloborus diversus (assembly GCF_026930045.1). Lineage (NCBI taxonomy): Eukaryota > Metazoa > Arthropoda > Arachnida > Araneae > Uloboridae > Uloborus > Uloborus diversus. The sequence continues at coordinate 79,827,090 of NC_072732.1, read as the reverse complement.
TCACCCACGTTTCGCTCGCCCCTCCAGTCAAGCGGAAACTTGATGAGTGAGCTACGCCCACGGAGGGGATTAGTGTCAATCAAAACTAAGGGAGAGAACTCAAGTTGCAAGAAGGGGTAGAAAAGGGATTTTTCATTTCCCTCCAACGACACGTGTTGGTTGCTGTCATTTATTCAGTTGACCATTTTTCTTCGCATTCTTGTTTTTCCTTGCTTTTGCAAGCCCATTACTTAAACATGAATGTAAATTTTACTTCATCAAAAGGAGGATGTGTACAAGCCCACAGTGCAAAGCCAGAAGTACGTTAAATTAAAAAAAAAAAAAAAAACATCCAACACAATCGTGATGTTCATAGTTACAAACCAAACATGTAGTCTTAAAAATTCATTTCAAATATCTTTGGTAATGGTAGGGGAGAATAGGTTTGGCGCCCCCCCCCCCCCTTGAAAGTTTGTTCAACGTTAAATGGAGAAGTGATTAAGGATCCCATCCCAGGAAAATTTTCTAATTTTTAGTCTTAAAAATGCATTCTAGTTATCTTTGGTAATGGTAGGGGAGAAGAGGTTTGGAAGCCCCCTTTAAATTGCTTAAAACTGTAGCTCTAAAAATAGTTTTGGACGATCTTTGGTGATGTTAAGTAGATGGGCAATTACAGGGTCCATCCCAGGAAATTTTTCTAATTTGTAGACTTAAAAATGCATTCTAGACTATTCTTGGTAATGTTAGGGGTTGAAGAGATTCGGTTGTCAACTTCCAAAATTTTTTTCCAGATTCAACTTTTAAACTTGCGAACGTGGGGCATCATGACTCATGACTCATTCGTAACTTTTAGAGGGCCGGCCATTTTTCGAAACTGAAGCTCTAAAAACATAATTCTTGATGACTTTCAATCATGTTAGATAGGATGGAGTTCTCTGGAGCTTTTCCCGGATGCTTTTCAAAATTCAAACGCTTAAAACAAAGTTTAAGCCGATTTTTAACGATTTTGGCGAGAAAAAGAGACGGGAGACACTTCCATGGAAAATTTTCCTAGTTAGCTTTTAAAACGCAGATCTTTAGACGATCTTTGGTTTGGTAATGTTAGCAAGAGCAATAGGTTTCGGGGGTCTCATATTAAAAAGATAATGATGGAAAATTACGGAACAAAGCATAAACTGCATACGAGCGTGTTGAAATTTCTTTAGTGCCTGAAAAACATGTTATAAATTATGCAGACTTTTTTTTTTCTACAAATTGTTGGAAATCTTGCATCTACACTACTTAGTGATAAACTTTCAAAATTAAACGAACGAATTAAGATTCAAACGTAAAAATATATTTATATAGCGTCATTCCACGTCAACTGACTGGATTTTCCAAACTGTCCTCGCTCGATCATCTCCGCATTGGATGAAATTTTGTAGAGGTGCAGAGATGCTTTTGAAACTAACCTTTTCTTAGCTTCCGAAATTCAAATCCCGAGGATCTAGGATCTCCAAAAATAGTGCTAAAAAATGGCGGATCAGCTTTGTGAGACGAATTGGGTTCAGATTGCAGAAAGTTTTATCACACTGGAACGAGGACATATGCAGGATGAATTTCTTAACAATACTCCTATACACGAATACATTTTTGTTTTTATTGTTTAAAAGTAAAATTGGTGGTCGAAAATAGTTACATGCATTTCTGTCTCAGTTTCTCACGCTTCTTTTCAAACTTTTGGGGAATACTATTCGGGAGGAAAAAAAGAAAAAAAAAATCAGTCATCATATTTATCTTTTAAATACACTATAGCATACATTTTAGAATTTGTTTTAAAAACTGCTACTTTTCGTTCTGTAAAAATATGTTTTGATTTTTTAGAATAAGCTTTCAATTTTATTTTTGCAAAAGTTGATTATTGAAGAAATATTATTATTTTATAACATCTTTTTATTTAATTGTACTACTCTATCTGCAAATTAGAGTTATGGCTGAAAAAAAATCAGCATTTTTTTAAAAACATCTATTTGCAATTACTGCGCTTTTGCGTTAAGATTAATTGGTTCAAGTCGCCGGCTGACAATTAATCGGTAACCGGCCAATTAGCTTATCAGTGCAGCATTCTTCTTCAGTAGCGGATTAATGGGGGAGGAGAGGCAGGGGCCAGGGCACCCCCCCCCCTTACACACAAAAAAAAATTAACTAATTCATTTTTTTTAAATTGACTTCTCTGTATAACATGAAGAAATGTTTCACAGTTTTTTAAAAGAACACAAAAGGCACAAATCTTATTTGAATAAAAGCATTTTTGTTTGCTGAAAAAGTTAATATTGGAGTCAGAGACTAGAGCGGGGAAAGACAATTAACTTACTGGTTTCGATCTTAAAGGAACGTAATACCGCGATTTTACCGTCGTTTTCTAAAAATGTGTGGAGACGTGCATAGAAAAGTCATTTCAATCCAGGAAGATGTTAGCCAAATAGGATTTTTTTTCAGCTTATTGTGGAAAATTCAAATAAAATAAATCACATGGTAGTTTCTTGGCAAAACCACAATATTAATGGAAACGGCATGTAGTGTTATAACTTTTAAATGGAAAAAAAAAACCGCCTTCAAAAAATATCCAGGAACTAAAAAGCAAAAAATAACTGATTACACTTACATTCTATTTCCTACCAAAACATAGAAGCGAAATTTATTTTACAATGCCAGTACAAAAAGCAACTAAACTAAACACCGAATTATAAAATAAACACTGATTTAAATTACTATACGATGAATTATTTTAAATACCTAACTAATTATATACGATCTCTTAATTTTTAATAGCCTTTTGAAGTCGGGGCCTCCTATAAACAACTACATAACGTAACTGACAACCCACCGAATCCTAAATTAAACACTAATTTAACTATACGCGAAATTAGTGTTTAAAACTAAACCTACTCAGTTACGTTAGGTAGTAGTTTATAGGAGGCCCCGACTTCAAAAGATTATTAAAAATTAAGAGATCGCATACAATTAGTTAAAATAATTCATCGTATAGTAATTTAAATCAGTGTTTATTTTATAATTCGGCGTTTAGTTTAGTTGATTTTTGTACTGGAATTGTAAAATAAATTTCATTTGTATGTTTGGGTAGGAAATAGAATGTAAGTGTAATCAGTTATTTTTTGCTTTTTAGTTCCTGGGTATTTTTTGAAGGCGTTTTTTTTTTCTAAAAGTAATTTATTTTTTGCTTTTTAGTGGTGTAAATAACACGGCGAGCGTCTCGTAGACTTCCGACGACTGTGAAGAAAGGCTTTCTCAAATGCGTAACTATGTACAAAAAAATTGTCTTCATCATTTGTTCAACTTTATCAAAGTTTGCTTTCCGAAAGCAAATGTACAAGTCACTAAAAAAAAAAAAATCGCTTTAAGTTTAAATTTGTAAAATTGTAAATTTTATTGTAAATTGTAATTTATGTTTTGCAATTATGTCATGTAACTCGTGATAAAAGTCGCATGTTTCTTCACATGCCCCCACTATAGATGAAGATTAAAAATTCCACTAGAATGAATTTTGTGTTTGCTTCAGAGAATCCTTAATTCAAAATTTTCATTATCATTACTCTTAATAGTATATTTTTTAGTGCTTTTTTTAACTATAAGTAAAGAAAGTATAAACCTTTGTTTTATGGCCTTTTTTTTATCAATGGGTTTTATATTTAATCGTTTGTAAGGGAAATTGCATGAAATTTATTGTTTTACCCTTAACTTTTCTCTAAAGAACAAATAGGGTAAATCAAAGATTTGGAACCTAAGTTAGACCACCCCTAAAGCCAAACAAAACCACCACTAAACAAAAAAAAAAAGCATAAAAACCGGTTCACTAAGTGAGACGATATACAAAGTTAATAAAGTACACATCGATTTAAATGTGAGTATGATATTTGAAGAGTTCCTTCAATTTCATCAAACCTGAACTTGATTAACATTAGACCGCCGAGGAACTATGCTGTTTCAAGCAAAAAAAGACTTTTCCTTATCGGTATAGACAGGGGCGTGTACAGAAATTTTGGAGCCCATCACAAATGAATTTTCCGGGCCCCTCTCCATATTGTTTACCCATATCCACTCCATATTGTTGTGTATATTTCACCGTTAGTTACAAAAATATTGGGCTCCCCAGGTCGGTCCTGGGTCAACAGGTGTCCCTCCCCCCTTTCTGTGCACGCGCGTGGGTACAGGTGTCTTCTAGTATTTATGGAACATTGTACAAAGAAAAAACAAATCCGACGAGTTCAGAACCTCCTCTTTTTTTTTTGAAGCCTGCTAATTAATATAACCTTAATTTCAAATTGAACTGCGGCATCGTGAAATAGTAAATCTAGAATTTGGTCAAACTTCAGAAATCATACACAGTTATAATGTATATTATTAAAGAATATAAATTAAATCGTGGGAGAGGGGTGTTCTGTATTCAATTCCCCCTCAATTGAACACTAAATATATTTAAAAATTGGAATATTAAATAAAGAACTTTATATTTTAGTGCCTAAATAAAGTTATTTATTAGTAAATAAAATGTTAAGGTAATTGATTCAACTATTAAAGTAGCAAAATATATTTAATTTACTGCTTTTGCTACGCAGTAATAAATACATTAATGACACCTATAACAAAAAATTACCATGCGGCGCAGCGTTGAGAAAATTAATCATCCATGTGCGGCGAGAATTAAATATCGTTCAAAGAGAAAGCCAAAAGCTTAGGTGTGAAAATACACCGATCACAGCAACACCACGTGCTCATGACGTATGAAATGTAAAGTTTCTTGGATTTTTCCGGGACCCCTTATCAGATCCAGACCAAATTACAATGGGGCCATCTGGGAAGTATACTCTTCCAAACAAAAAAATATTTTTCAAATCGGTCCAGTAGTGTTGGAATAATTCGAAACCACACACACAAAAAGCCGCAATACGAAATCATAACCTCCTTTTTTGAAGTCGGTTAAAAATGCTTAAGAACAAGTCAGCAACTGCTTTGAAATTCGCAAAGATGTAGTTTCTGAATTCTTTATAAAACACACACACACATATATATATATATATATATATATATATATATATATATATATATATATATATATATATATATATATATATATATATATATATATATATATATATATATATATATATATATATATATATATATATAAAGCTAAAAAAAATTTATTTGCATAACAGTATATAGTATAAAAAAATTTTGAAAAAAAAAATAGAACCGACTTCAAATTTGCTCTAAAAAGTGAAAAATAATTTTATTCTTTAAACACCATCGATAATGCTTTTAAACATAATTTTTGAAATTGGCGCAAAAACAAAACGTAAAATCCAGTGTAACCATGCTTCGTTCATATTTTTTTCAGAAAAGTATCCAAAGTTACGAACGAAACATTTATATCGTTATTCAAATATGTTGTCATCAATGCATACTTTATGTGATAGTGAAGAAACTGGGCCTGGTTAAATTTATAGTTGTAGTTGAGTTATGGCTGTGAATGATTTTATCTATCGTTTTTGCGCCAACTTCAAAAATTATGTTTAAAAGCATTATCGATGGTGTTTAAAGAATAAAATTATTTTTCACTTTTTAGAGCAAATTTGAAGTCGGTTCTATTTTTTTTTTCAAAATTTTTTTATTTCATTCTTTTTAATGTAAATGTAGGTATTTCAGAAATAGTAAGAAGTTACCATCACGAAACTTCACTATATTTTTTTCATAAAAATGCTCCATACTAAAAAAAAAAAAAAAACTATAAGCACGCGTTAAAGTTTAAGCGATTGGCACTAAAAACTTATCTTTGTTCCTCTTTGAAATTAATGTGTCGTTAATTTAATTACAACCATTTAAGTATTACGTTTTTTCTAACTAATTTACATTTCACAGCATTTAAGTTGCTCATGATGCAATTCTGTATTTTCTTACTTAGCCCCCATCATTTGTTATTGGCATAGATGATAACGAAAAAAATACTACTGTAGTTGAGCCAAACATAATGGTAGCATTGTGAAAGCTAAGAAGATCGTAATCACTGCATCACCTCCCTTCCAGGTTAGGTTTACCCCCACTATGGAGCAATAGCACTGAAGAAGGGAAGATTTCGATAATTCACATATTGTTACTATAAATCAGCAAGGTTACCAAAATAAAATTATTTACGCCAAAAATGAGACGACAGAGCCAGATTCCCGATTATTATCGAAATATCCCCCTGAAGAAACTTGATGCTTGCTTCAGAGAAGCCTTCATTCAAAATTAGTATTACAATTACTATTAATGTTACTGTCGTATGGCACCAAACTTTCATAACAATGGGTTTCAAATTTAATCATTTAATAGGGAAATTGCATGAAATTTATGGTTTTTTGCCCATAACTTATTTTCTAAAGGACAAATATGGTCAAACAAAGTAATGGGACCTAAGTTGAGCCATCCCCTATCCATTAAAAAAAGAATCATCAAAATCGGTTCTCTAGGTGAGACGCTGTGAGTGGACAAACAAAAAAAAAGCATACATACGGTATGAACCATAGACTAATAATAAGAGTAGACCGAGCTATGGCAACCCTTTTGCTGCTCATAAACCAAACCATGTGACTGGTGGATATCCTAGCAACAGCAGGCGTTAATCATAGCGGACGATCAACGCCAGCGCGAAATAAAATAAATAGAATTGATGGAACACGGAAGAATGATCTTTTATGGTGTCCGATTTGTAAATTTGTTATTCTAAGTTGTAAATATTTTGTTAATATAGTGAGTTTTTCGTTTAGATAGTATTGTGCATTTTCTTTAGTCAATTTCAATAACTCTCTAAGCAATAAAAGATGCAAGCGACCAAGAGGAATCAGCAAACGGTAAGATTTTTACCTACAGTTTCAATTTAAGATACCGATTAGTACATTTTTGCGTTAACGCAAAACGTTTACGCCATTTCGTTCACGCCAACGCTGACAGCTCCAAATGAAATAAAAGTTACCGAAAACTGATCAAAAACTATTACTAATGTCAAAATAATGCATAACTAAAAGAAAAACAGTTCAATCTCTGCACCTGGAAGTTTTTTTTAATGAAAACACATTGTCTTAAAATACATGTCGAGTGCCTAACGATAGATAATGCTGCCATCTAGCAACCATGCTGCCAAAGTCTTCGCCAAGCCCTTCCACTAGTCACATGATACATCTATGAACCAATTTTCTTTATCAGCAAGAATGAGAAAGCTCGGTCTACTCTTATTATTAGTCTATGGTATGAACTGATAACCGCCTCCTTTTTGAAGTCGGTTAAAAAATATGAATTCATTGAAAAAAAATTAAATGAGATATTGGTTTCGTTAATACCCTTGTTCTCCTGTCATCATTATGAAAATGTTCCTAATTAAAACCGCTAATTTTACAGCAGCTCGGTGAAATTATATTGCGTTTAGTCTTTGAAATATTAAAGATATTTTACATCCACATTTAAAGTAAAAAAGTGCATATCATTAATGTACTTAAAAGTAGCTTAATTATCCTTAAGGTAGCCTGGAAAAAGAAAAAAAAAACACTTGAAAATAAAGTCATGAAAACTTTGCTATGAAAAATTTAAAAAAAAGGGGGGGGGGTGGAGCTTTTCAATTTCTTGGGCCCCCTCCAAAAGTTATTTCTGTATCCGCCCCTGTTATTCTTAACAAATGAATAGGCAGCAATAAACAAATAGAATACGTAATAGTATAGATTGCTCTTACTAATCGTTTCTTCTAAAAATAAGTTAGTGTATAGGCTATTTTCATACGCAGTATCAAACAATTGAATTTTCATGCCTTAAAAAGTTTTTAACAGTTTCTCAAAGCAAAGAACGCCTTTAAAACATAAAAAAAACCTTTAAAATTAAAGTCTTTATATTTAAATTAAGAAAAATATTTAATCATTTTTGTCAGAAACATATTTGGAATTTGTACTAAAGTAAAATTCAAAGTATGAAATATTCTACATCATTATAAAATGTAAAAATATTGGAAAAAATTCCTATAAAAACTACTTAATTCCGAGAAATTGCTGGATTATAATAGTAGCATAAATAATAATAACTGTATGAGATGAATGGATAAGATAAAACTCCAAAATGCTTTTTACAAAGATCATAAAATCAAAAAGACATCTGGAACAAACTGATAGAATTTTCAAGATTATCAAAACTTTAATTTTACTTCTTTTTGTAATTTATTTCTGTTATTCTGTTACGTAGTAGCGGTGTAAATCAATCTATTCGTTGCCCATTTGGAACAAACTTAAGGAATTCAAGTTGAAATAGAAGGATATCATATGTTTCCCATAAACCCCAGTCCTGTGAAAAATCCCTATTCTAAAATATTTTTCCCTACAAATTTCCCTAAATTTCACCAAAACAACAGGTGTTCAGTTTGCTCTTCCAGCAGCTATTGTCCACTCTTAATCCCCTACCCTTTCCACTCATGGTGACAGGTTAGGAAAGATAAGGGCCGAGCGAACCGTGGGTAGAACCGAAGAATTAGCGAATTGGTTTTACCTAAAGGAGGTGGAGGTAGCTCGAGGATTTTTAGTCAGTCATAAAACAAAAATAACAAATTTTTAGTGAAAAGCTTGTTGAAAATTTTGAAACGATGGGGTGCAGAATGTCATTGAAGATGGAAGTCTGGCATTCTCACTTCTATTCCTTCCCTTCTAATCTTACAATGGTGAGTGGTGAGCAAGGTGAACGCTTTCATCAAGATATTAAATGAATAGAAGAGCGTGACCAAGGAAAATGGAATGCAAAAATTTTGGGAGATTACTGTTGGTTTCTAATTCAAGAGAATTTCACCATTTACAAGAGGTAAAATTAATTTTTCATCATTTTCTTTAATTACATGGGACTTGTTTTTCTACTAAAAGATAAAATCTGTGCTATTTCTCCTCACAGTGTATGTATAAGTATATTATTACTATATTTACATTAAGATTCAAATATAAGTAGATAAACATGTTTAGATTAGATTTGAAAATTTCAGTTTTCAGCCATTTATGGAAATTAAATTTGTCATAACTTTAAAATGGTACGTGTTACAAGAATTTACTTTAAATATTTATGTTTAGCAAACCCAACTTGACATAAATCAGTTATCTTTTTCAATGTCATAAAAAAGTAAAATTTTGTCAAACAGTGTAATTAATTACTCTATGGCCCCATATTCCAACATTTCTTTTATTGTAATGACTATCGCACTATTTTTTTAAAAATTGATATTGTGATTCTTTGCTGTGTTAGTTTTTTTAATGAACAGCGTTAGGTTTCAAAATTCAAGGTTAAAGAAATAAAGGGTTCATACTGCCATCACATCAGTTAGCTAGAAAAAGAACAATAGTGACACAACTCATAACGCAAGTAAAACATTTAATTCAACAAAACTATTACAGAGCTCTTAAGCATGACATCACAACAATCTTGAAATCAGAGATGGAACTAAGATGCAATTTAAAATTTTTTTAGCTCGTGAAGTCAGTCACTTTTGACGAAATAAAGGACTGTTTCCATTTTCAACAAGCAATTTCCGGTATTTTTACTTGCTGTTATGACATTTTTGAGCAGTGAGGCAAATACTAGACTAGCTTGAAAACCGAAGGTGGGACATTCATCTCGTAACCTAAAAGACTCGCTCTCGTGTTACACTCAATCCCGACCTTGTGTTACACTTGCAAATTTGGAAAACCAAATGTTGCAACCCGTTCTATTACATTTTCATGAAACTGCTCGATGAAAATTGTTTTTGGTTTTCTCCTACTTAATTCACAAATGCAAAGGAATTACCCAAGCCCTCCACAACAGAACATTCTCCCGGAAGTTGCTTTATATCCGAACTATTGTTTGAAATTCGATGATTACAAGATGAAGTAAGCGGAATTCTGACCTTATGTCTCAGCAAGGCTTCACTTGATACGCGTCTTATCAAGCTCAGTCATTTCAATAAAAGTTGTAGTATGAAACCAATCAATCAAACAAAAAACCTGGTCAGACTCCAGCGACATCTGTTTGATTTTAAGGCAACTTTAACAATATAAACATCAGATAAGTTTATTTTTAAAGTGAATATTCAAAATTGAGTTCAAAACTGTTTGATTTAATTTTAAAGCGGATTTTTTTCTTCTTCAAGAAAAATGTTTGAAAAGCTATTTTAGGTTAAAAGTGAAAAAATATGTAGCTTTGTTTTCAAGAATATTAAATTTCAAAACAAAATCACATGAGTATAATAAGCTGAGGAAAGTGTTTATCTAGTACTAATTAAATCAATATAAAATTCTGTTAGTGAAAAACTTTTTGTGACAAACTATTCCATTTTTCGCATGAAGTATTTTCAAAATTATTTGAGTGATGTAACTACAAAGCTTCGAGTTAGTGATATTGAATATTGATCCTGTCTTATTTATTTTAATTTATACATTAAATAACAATTTCAAACGAACTAAGAAGAAGTTTGCCATTTGAAAACGTATGTGAGTAAAATGTTTTGGTTATGCTGTTTTTTTTTGGGGGGGGGGGGATAATTTCTGTTTTAAATTTATAAAAAAGTTCATTGAAAATTTTCTCCTGAATGATATTATGCGCAATATCATAAAAACAAACGTAACATCTTACGCACGAATCCATACTGATTTTTAAACATATGAACTTATGCTCACTAAATTGAATTGGCGAAAAATATTTTTTTAGTTTTATTATACAAGAATTAATTACATATATGCTTCCTCAAGCACAACTGATAAATATATGGAAACATTCAAAAAGCTTTCAGTATTTTTTTTTTACTTTAAAATTGAACTTAAACTCAGTTATTTTTTAAAGACATATTCTAAAACTGGTGAATAACTCAATTTGATATTTTTATTTCTTCACAATAAGAATTAACAAAATGCACCAAAAATGCACAGATATACAATTATTTTAAGAGAAAAATGTGTAGAAAACATATCAAATAAAATTATATCCATGAAACTGATCGTTAGTATCAATCATTATGCATTACAATTTGTCTTTAAGGAGAACGTTGTATGTTAAAGAACAAGAACATTAAAACAACAATGAGTTGACCAGGAAAAACATGCCAATAAAAATTTCAAAAAATGAAAAGATGGCAGCTTTTTATTTAAAGATTTTTACACATACCTATTTTCCAGCATATAGAAAAAAAGCATCATTATAGTAAAAATTATTGAAAAAATTAACATACGTGAAACATTTGGCGCGTTTTAAAAAATTTTGCCAAATTATATAATTTTCTAAATTAAACAGTATTGAAAAGCACCCACGTTACGGTAATCTAGTCGAAGATCAATTAAAGTGTAAAATAATTCGCCAAATAAGTATATCAATTAATTAAAAAACAGCAAAAGTTCCATTGAAATGTAAGAAGAATCAACATTTGCGGCAGCAATTTTAGCAATAGAAAAAGTTTCGCCATGTTCGCGTCAAATTTTCTGACGCCAAATGATTACATTATGTGCGTCACGGTGCATTTCAAATCTGGGCGATTACTTTTCATTTTATTTGTTGTCCCATATTTTTCCCCCCCCCCCAATAAAATGAAGCTTTTTTTTTTTTTTTTTAATTGTCAAACATAGTTTGTTTAGCGGATTATTTTACATTTTACTGAAATCGTTACTTTTAATGTTGTTTCGCGTCTCGTTTCATTTAATGGGAGGATTATGTAATAAAACTTTGAATGCTTTTCGATGATCTAATTTATTTATTTGTCGAAACAATATGCTATTTTGTCTTTTTCTTGGGTTTTTAATCAAAACGAAGTAAAATAATTCGCCAAATAAAAAACGAGCTTTTAAAATAACATCAGAAATCTCGTTAAAACATTTCGCCAAATCAATTTAAGTTCTCCATCACTATATGACTCAGTTAACATAATCAGCTGAATAAGTTAACTGAGTCATAAATAGAAATTGAAGGCGTGTACATTTTTAAAATTAGAAAAAGGAGCAATCATAACATGATTATGACGATGCAATCTTTACTTTTTAATTTTCGCCGTCGATGATGTAAGTGTAATTTTTTTCAGTTTTCGCCAAGGTAGAGAGAAAACTCACCAAGTCAAGTGACTTGCCTGTAACGAAATAATATAAAAAGAGAAAATATGTATTGCATTCGTACCGATATTGTGAAATAAAATGATTATTGTCAAAATCTTGGCGATTGTGCCATAAAATACCTCTTTTAAATATGCAGTAAAATACAATATAATTTATAAACAGCAAGGATTCCTTCCTAGAAGAGTAATGTTTAAACCGTTCTCAATATCAACTCACCTTAAATGTCTCAAAAATGTTAGACGTAATCCCAGGGGCCGACTAACTAAACGTGAGGCCCAAGGCTCACAATGCTTTGAAGGCGCCCTTGTATTCATCACTTTCAGTCAAAGAGAAATAATGTTAAAATAATGTTTAACATTTATCCAAAAGAGGAATTTGATTATTTTCACAAAAATACATGATTTTTCATTGCGATTCATAAGTTTTTTAAAACATTTGGGCCCCTAAGGAAGAGGGTTCCCCTGGCCCAGGCCTAGGATGACTGTGCGGTAATCAGGCCCTGCGTAATCCCAAAATAATGCAAATAGTATTTATTTAATTTAATTTAATGGAGAGAAATAGTTGAATATTGAGTTGGGACCAGCTTTACATGAAAAGAAAAAAAAAATCCCCTGAAAAATAGAACTGATACGCCGTTCCGGCATCAATTCGCCCTGTTCTACTCATCGGTTAACCCATGTCAATGAAATTTTACGTTAAAGACAGAAAAAATCTATCCTTTAACAGCAGAAATAATACGTTAACTAATGTAAACAAAGAATCGCCCGGTTATACTACAGCGCACTCTTGCGGGCAAGTCGGCGCTTTTGATCTTTTGAGAAATGACTGAGCCTGATAAGACGCGCATCGAGTGAAGCATTGGTCTCAGTGGTGTTGGTTGACTACGTTCGGTGACCTTGGTGATCTGGTGGTTGGACACATAACTGGAGAGTCGCCGGTTCATTGACTTGGTTACTTTAAATTCGTCCTTCAAGTTCTCATTTTAAATTAATGCATTTGGGGTTGTTGGATCAGGGATTTGTCGGCTCCTGGTCTGGATCATAGCTGCCTTCGTTACACCATACCAACGGTTAAACTACGCTTAGTCATAAGTACGCTGCACCCTGGAGTGTAGAGTAGGAACCACACCGGAGCTCAGCCTAAACCACAGCCCATTATCAATTTTCTGGGTTTAAAGCGACAAAGCACTTTAATAAATCCCTCGAATTTTTTGAAATTATTTATTTTTCTTTCTATGTCAACATGCCTGCAAATTTGGTATAAATCTGTCTAACCTTATTTGCATCAATTATAATGTTACTAAGTGCATTTGGCTTCAAATCATCCAGTGCTCCACACTTGAAAGACGATTTTTGTGTACACATTTTAGAGGATACGATTTTTGATAAAATATGAAACAAATTACCTCATTTTGAGTTTGCTATTCAGTTTTGGTGTCCTTATCTTTAGAAAGATATTAATTAATTGGAAAAGGTTCAAAGGAAGGCTACGAAAATAGTAAATGGGTTTTTCAATCTCGATTATGATCATAGGTTTAGAATGTAAAATATGTACAGTCTTGAGCAAAGGAGAATTAGAGGAAGTGTGATCCAGTTGTTTAAGCTTAATAAAAGGAGGACGAGTGTGATGTAAACGTTAGCATAAGTGGCAAAACCAGGGGTCATTGTTTTAAGCTGTTCAAACCCCATGCTAATCCTGAAATCAAAAAAATTTTACTTCAACAGGGTCGTAGGCATTCGGAATAGTTTACCGAAAGTAGCTAAATTGGATAGTTTTAAGAGGATTCTTAATCTTCATTGGGAAATGATAAGATTGACTAAGACCAGCGTAGCGGGTTCACAACCCATTGATGGTTTGTATTTGTATTTTAATTTCATATCACACTGAGAAAAACATCTTCTTCATTGGCTCGACAACCCTATGAGGGCCAAGGCCTTCTTCAGAATGTGCTTCCTTTCTGATTTCTTTTTTATCAGGGTCTGACAGTTGCTCATTCTCAGAGGTTTAAATTCCTTATTAATGAAGTCAATCTAATCGGGAAAAACTTATTTTATTAAAATTTTAGCTTCGTTTAAGAAAAAAAAACGGAAACACTTCGTTGTAATGGAACTCTCTTAATTATTTTATCCTTTAGCTATGTTGCTACTTTTTAAACAAGTTCTAGAATAAGAGCGAGGGTCACCTTTTAATCGCTTTATTCTGGTTTTGATAATAGTGACGAAATTGAGACCTATTAGAACTATCTTTTTTCTTACTCCGTTTTTGTAAAGATGTTATACAGTAGAAAAACCATTTTTCGAGGAAATCGTACACATGTAGTAAAGAAATGCCTAACCAAAGCCCCACATAGCCGCCTATCCAGCTTAAGATTCCAACTGCCTGTAAAGAAAAAAAAAAGAGATGTGTTATGAAATCACCAAAACAAGGCGAAGAAAAATTTAGTTTTTAAATGCAAGAAAAGGTACATCATTAATATGACGTTTTGACAGTTATTTATTTATTATTCATTTATTCATCTATTTTGTATATTTTTTCCATCCTTTTCCCTAGAAAAAGTATTTAAAGATGAACTGATAAAAATTATGTATTTAGTATGTAAAAATATTAAAAGAAAAATTTTTTTTTAAAGAAAATAAGTCCTCATTAATAAATAAACTTTAAAAACTTTATGAACAATTCGAAGTGTAACATGTCTTTGTATTTACACTTATGATTTATTTATTTTTTTCAAAAAATATGCAAATGATGAACTGATAAGGTTATGTATTTATTTTGTAAAACTATTAAACTAACTACCAAACGGCACGAACTTGAGGGTCACAGATCTGGAGAAAATTCCGGATTTAGGTCAATTCGCATTAGATATGAACCCAGGTAAAGCGGTTTGATTTCATAGGGCCTTAGTTCGGTCGCAAATGAGGGTTCAAAATTGCTATCTTAGATCCAGAAAATCAATGGTTTTTCCCTTGAAATTAAGCTTCGTTTTATCCTTTTCTTGTACTTTGCATTGCAGCATAGTCAACTAAATGCATTCAGAACCATAGAATAAATCTCCCCCCCCCCCTACGTTGTACTGACAAGAGATGCTGAATGTGTTGGGAGGACAAATATTGTGTCAAAGTTTCAAACTCCAATGAAAACGCCATTGCGGTTCTGAAGTACTGGAAATCCATCTGGTTCAGACGGTAAAAAGTTGAGGTTCGCGAATCGGGACGAACTTCCGGATTTTGGTCCATCGGTACTATATACAAGAGCAGTTTAAGTGCATAGACTCTACTTTGGCTGCATGGAGGGTCTAAATTTGCTTGTTTGGCTTCAGAACTGCAGTAGCGGTTGCTTTGGAATTCGAAGTTTTGGCACTATGTTTTTTGCTCTCCTAACATCTTTCGCGTCTCTTGTTAGTACAACGTAGGGCTGAGGGAATTTACTCTATATTGTGAATGCATTCTTTTTTGAGAATTTACTCTATATTGTGCATTCAGTTAGGTGATACAAGGATGCAATAGCAAGAAAAGAGTTTAAAATAAAAGTTGAATTTCAAGGGAAAAAAATTGCTTTTCTGGAGCTAAACTAGCAACTTTGAACCCCCTTTGTTGACCATTCATTAATTACGTAAGGATGATTTTGGCAACTTTTGAACCCCCCTCCCCCTATGTAAAGGTGTGTAAGATTTTTCAAACCCCTCCTTCCAATTTTTACGTAAAATATAATTTCGTTTTTCAAAATATCAAAATGTTTCTAGGAAAGGATCAGGTACACTAAGACTCCTAGTTTGACGTTTATCAAAGATTTTTATTTTTCAAATATATTATATGTTGCAACACTAATTAGAAATAAAACATACCATATCATATTAGAAATAAAATATACCATCCTAATACGTTTTCTACCTTTCAGACGAAAATGAAATATGATCCCAGCCAAACCACTTGACCGCACGATTTCTGATATAAAATATTGACTTGGAAAATATTGCGGAAGAATGGGTCTGAACCCCCTCCCCCCAAGTAAGGGTATGTAGAGATTTTTCTAACCCCCCCCCCCTCGGGGCCGTTACGTAATTAATGAATGGCCCCTTGCGACCGATCTAGGGCCTATGCAGTCAAACCGCTTTACTTAGGTTCATATCTAACGTGAATTGATATAAATCTAGAATTTCATCCAGATCCGTAACCCTCATAGTCCTGCTGTTTGGTAGTAAGATTATTTTATGGTTTTATACTTAAGTTTCTACACTGAAATTTTCATTCCCGGGACCAATGAGTGTTATCAATAGATCAATTAAAAATTAAATTTTCTGATGAGTTAAAAAATAAAAATTGATGTACATAACATTAAAATCTAAAACGTTTCTAAACTCATACCTCAAATTTGGGTGTATATGTGAACGTCGTTATTTCCATGTTTTCCATAAAAATTTGTACGAGGACTACGCATCTAAAATGCAAAAAAGAGAAAACAAAATGACGAAATTATAGGCAATTACTGGTTATTTCTAACTTCTAAAGTACCATACTTACGATAAATCGGTTTCATTCACACAAGATCCCTGAAAATTAAAAAAGATTTTGTGAAACTGAAGCTGTTTTCTTATTGAAATCCATGTATAAGATCATACATTCTAATACGAAATTTTAATTTTCAAAATAAGTGAAGTGTTTTTTTTTTTTAAACAAGTTTCAGCTTTTGTGCATTTATATTGTTTATGAAGCATTATGAAAATGTACTCTTACCTCATTAACTTTATTTAGCAAAATTAACAGAATGTAAAATGATGATCAAATGAAGTCAATATAAAACAGCATTAAAATTAACATAATCATTTGGTTATGAATATTAAAAATGTACACCTTGCTCAAGCCTATGCAAAATGTCTTGACAATAGCCTGTTTAAAATGCCTACGGAAGTTGTCTACGGAATAGCAAGTTATAAGCATTGAGCGTATAAGTATTTACAGCTTAAATAATTGTTTTCTAAAAAATCGATTTCTCACTTTCAATAAATCCTCCTCCCCCTATAAAACTTAACTAAAACTTATACTGTTGTTCAGATTCCGAAACGTCCCACAGTGCGGCGCTCTTACGGTGGAAGTGGACATAAGTCGTTCTTGACGGGATTTTGTAATATACAGGGTGTTCCGTTTTAACCTGCAAGACCTTTATTTTCGCAACCGTTAGTCCATGATGCCTACTTCCAATTGCAAAAATATTCAAAATCAGATGCAGAGTTAAGATATCGAAATTTTGAAGCAAAAATGAAAATGAGTCAAAAAATACAAAATTTAACTTTTATACGAGCCCCTAGGTCCCCTAACTATTATTTAGAGAAATAATCTCCATTAAAAACAATTACTGACATAAAAAACTTCACCTTTGTACGACCAAAATTCAAGGAGATATTCCAGATCAAAGTTTTAAGGGACCATACAGAAGATGAGATTGGAACTTATCGCTCTTTCAGAAGAATGATAGATCCTCAAAGTAAGAAAAACAAGATATTTATATTTTTGATTGCTATGCAAAAATAAATGCAAATGTTATGCCGTGACACGCAAAAACACACTGCAAAACCTCGAACAATTTGAAAAACCACACTCTATGCGCACATATTGTTCCGAGTTCGGTGCAACTTCAAACTTTCTTGAAATGACGACACAGTTCTTGAGAAAAACACAGGAGATTTATTTACAACTATGTACAAGAAATATCGTTAGTAACTGCTAAATTAACCATAGCTATTAAGCAAATATCAATTAACACCGTAAACTAAATGGTTACATACGTATTTACATCAACAATACGCAAAACCACAGCACAAAAGCTAATACACCTTCCAGCGCATTCACAAGACGCCCGGCGTTTTATACCTAGCAAAGAAAAAAGATCCAGAAAATCCTACAGTGTTCTACCAATTTCTCATACTTCCTTATTCCATTCACAAATCTTATCATTCAGAAATGAGGAAGACAGGTATACTTCATTCGAATGTAAGGGGGTTGTATATTCATTACGAGAAACTACTTACAGGTGATTTAATAAGACAATTTTAGATAAAAGAAAATGGAATAAACGCCAAATTTAGCTAGATTACAACAAATTAATCATAAAAATAATTACTATTTACGGAATTTGTAACAATATAATTTTAAGCACTTGCTAACTGCTATATTTTCCCCCAAAAGGTGCTATCACGGTGAGTGAAAAGAGGTGTAAGTTACATAACGCTGCGTTTCATATCTCGGTGAATATTGGTCGTTCTAATTTCAAACTTTTTGTGTTAGGATTATTTTTCAATGGAGATTATTTCCCTAAATGTAAGTTAGGGGACCTGGGGCCCGTATAAAAAGTTAAATTTTGTATTTTTTGACACTTTTTTTTTTTTTATTTTCACTTCAAACTTTCAATATCTTAACTCTGCATCTGATTTTGAACATTTTTGCAATTGGAAGTATACTTGAAGGACTAACGTTTGCGAAAATAAAGGTCTTGCAGGTTAAAGCGGAACACCCTGTATATTATTATAGCCAGAGGCGTAGCTAGACCCGACTTTCGGGGGGGGGGGGGGTTACTTCTTTTATTTTTTATATGTATATATATATATATATATGTGTGTGTGTGTGTGAACTTTTACATACTTTGGAATGGGGTGCCCCAAGTTCGATACTTGTGTCAAACAAAACAAAATCAAAGAATTTTTTTTTTTAATTTATTTTTTGTAATGTTTTGGAAAATTTAACTGTTTTTTCCTTTTCCTCCATTTAATTTAAAGTGAAACTTTCTAGCAACAGGTCTAGTCAAAACCAGTCTATCCAAATCAGGGGGAAAATCAAATATCTGATGAGCGTGTTCCGTTCATTTCAGTGTGACTGCTTAATTTAGAGGCTAACACACATCTACAAAAGCTGGCATCCCTGAAAGCTAATAGATGGATCCATTTCCGCCTGTGAACTGGATGTTTGACTTTCAATCTCATCGGTGATCAGACTATTTTTACTAACTTGGTTCGCACTAAAAGCATGAAATAAAATAAAAAAAGACTTCTTGATTATAACCTGCAAAAAATGAAATGACTTTTCATATCGTTATATTTATATGTTGCTTTTTATATGTATTTACATTTATGCTAATTCTAAAGCAGTTAATAAAATTTGAATTAAAAAAGAGGGAAGAAATATAGGCGGTAGAAAGTTATTTGCACAAAGCTGCATACCATCTGTTCTCCTTTCAAGCTTTTATTTTTAATTTTATTACCTGCTTTAGAATTTATATAAATATCTATTTGAGAGAGCAACAGCAATTTTCGAGTGTTATAAACAGAAGTCTTGTTTATTTTCTACTTTTTAATGCGAACCAAGCTAACAGAAATAGTACAGAACAGTCTAGATTCATTTCGTTTTTAAACGTTTTATTCCTGTAATGCTATGCAGTTTTTCTTTTAAATTAAAATAAAATTTCCTTCAGAAGGGTTCGATGGAATTAATGCTGCTTCAGCAGACTGTACTTCGTTTTCTTCAGAGGACGTTAACTTTCTCTTTTTAGAGCAACCATTTTCGTCATTTACATTTTGCGGGGGGGGGGGGGGGGGTAAAAAGCTTGTTATCGGTTTTGCTCTCTTCATTATACAACAACGTTCACTTAGAATATACTATTCTAAATAGTTCAGACTAAACGTTTTTAAAAGAATACGCAGTAAATACTGGCTGACATTTTCGACAAATCGATGTGATTGCGGTGGATTTTCTGGTTAGCAAAGGCCGTTTTGACTATCACAGCACAACACCAACAAAAACCTTATGTCTCGAATTCCGGCTATGCTATCATTTTCGGATTCGAAGCCCAATGAACTTCAAAGCAGCAAGCAAAAGCATTTTCTTCAACTCGAAACAGAAAGGGCTGAGGGGGCAAAAAAAGGAGAAATGCGTTCCACGAATAGGTTTTTTAGGAAAATTAACGAAAGGACAGTCGTTTCGAGCACTTTCCTGGAAGAAGAGTAAAGGGGTGAAATTCACAGGTTGAGTATTAGTTGCATTATGGATGAGTATTTCAAGTTCATGGTTAAAGGTCATTCAAGTTAAAAGCCATTTTGCTCTGTTATCTGGTTTAGTACTGTTCTGTGATTGCTCTCTTTCTTAAAATTATGATTCCTTAAAGAAAACCAAGATGATAGGAGGGAAGTTTAAGATTTTTTCAAGTAAAGAAAAAAGGAAAATCCTAGAATATTGGCCAGGTTAGATTTGCAGCAATTGCTAACCTCAAGAGGATAAATAATTAATCAAAAAACAAGAAAAAGAAAAAATCAGGCACCAAAAAGCAATAAAAGACGTTTTCTTCAAAAAGATATGCTCAAAGTTTCTTTAAACTGGCAATAAAGCACATAATAATGTAATAATAGAACAAAGACCTAACAAAACTAATACAGAGGAATTTTGATCAAGAGCCCATGTTCTCTATAGTATCGATTTCAAATTTTCACCATCATATTCCAAATTTCTATAAAGTTTCTTAAAGCCCCCGTATCTTAAAACCTCTTTATCTCGATTTTTTCCATCCTGTGAAATTCGAAACATACAGATTCAACTGTATGTAATATTCCCACTGCGCCGCTCATAAAATTAAACATACTTAACAATTTTCAGAATCTATGACAAAAAAAGGCTACATATTCGTAGATTTAACAAATCAATCTCATTTCTAAAGAGAAGTGTGAAATTTCACTCAATTATCAAAAAAATGTTGCAGCACAGTGAGGAGTGAGGCGTCTTTACGCTTGAGGGTCACTCATTGAGCTGATTTTCAATGGCACTGGAGGGGGGGGGGGGGGGGAGCGCGAAGTGAATTTTTGACCACTGTTATTCAGAAAAAAAAATTTTTGATTTTTTTTTCTTTTCTTTTTCTTTTCTCTTCTCTTTTTTTTTTCTCTTCTATTTTCTTTCTCTTCTCTTTTCTTTCTTTCTCTTTTCTTTCTTTCTCTCTCTCTCTCCTTTTTTTTGGGACAAACATTTCGGGGGGGGTTGTCCCCAAACCCCCCCCCCTTTAACTACGCCCCTGATTATAGCATAGTTAAAGTAAGTTTCCTCTATTTTTCTCTTAAGTTCTTAACAAAGAGTAAGTTTTTTTCGACATTTTTATTTAAAAAAAAATTGATTGGGAAATGTTAGGTTTTTGGAGAATTACCCAGAACTATTCAAAGCAGTTTAAAACAAGAAATACATGTATATTTATGGTCTATGATCGTTATTAAATCAAAATATTTCAAAAACTCAGAATGTTTTGGGTCAAAATTGACACTGTTAATTTGAATTTTTTTTTCTTTCTAAACGTTATTTAAAGACATTAACAAAGAAATTTTATTCAAAGATATTAACAAAAAAAAATGGATCTTACTCACCTTCTTTGATGCTTTCCATGCTAAATG
The DNA here is from genome assembly GCF_026930045.1 of Uloborus diversus. Lineage (NCBI taxonomy): Eukaryota > Metazoa > Arthropoda > Arachnida > Araneae > Uloboridae > Uloborus > Uloborus diversus. The sequence goes on along the minus strand of NC_072732.1, from coordinate 79,805,568 downwards.
GAATACAAAAAAATCATAAAAATTGCCGATGTGTCCTCAACACGAAAGAAGAGCGTATTAAATCAAACTTGTTCCACTGATAGAGAAATGCGATCTGTTAGTTGTTCAAACATGATTTCTCTCCTTTGTTTTTACGATCTCGGATTAAAAGCTGAAATTCCATCTCACCAAGATCACTATGAACGGATTAATACAATAAAACAAGTTGGGGAAAAAAAGTCGCATTTTCCACTTTTGTCAATAGGCTGCCGCACTGTGCGTCGCCTCCCCCGCCCTACCCAAGGTCTGTACCCTTAGTTTCCGGCGAGGCTGGCATAGCCTCTCGTCGGCCCTGCATGTTTTTCCAACTTTCTATTGCTTGAATTTTCCAGAAGTTCTCTTTTGCTGATGAATTTCACATACAAAATGTGTGGAAATCCTAACGTTAATTTTTAAAAGAACCTAATAGATATAGAATATAAATTTACCGCGTATGACTGCAAAATGTTTACTTACTCGCTGTCCTTCACTGTCAGCAATTTGAACTTGGAGTTCATAAGTTGATATTCTGAAAACATAAACGTTTATCATTCGAATATTTTAATTTTCACTATTAAACACACAATATTCTTTCTAAATTTGAAATCGGAAACATTTATGCAGTGCAAGGAGAGATTATCACAAAGTTAGGAGAGACTGAGGTAATGGCTGTCAGCGGGTAATGGCGGTCACTATGATTTCTCGTAAAGTGAATAACTCAGATTTAAACTGATTGGTGCGCGATTGGTTTCACGGTAGTTTATAGATGTACTACTGAAGCGCTGGCCATCTTGCCAGTCATCGTTTGCCTGTAGTGTAAAAAATACTCTTTTGACGTTTCGCCTTATAAGAAAGAGAATAGTTTAATTCCTCATCAGCTCTTACTGTTTACCTTTCTTGGAACGAGACTGATCTCATAAGAACAATGTAAACGATGTCGTATCGCGTAGTGTTTTATTAACGTTTTAAGCATTGTTTTTTTTGCCGTTGAATGAAAGCATGCGGTTGGGGGTAATGGTGTCACCACCCTCAAGGTAATGACGACGCCTCTGAGAGGTATTTATGTGACATGTGCTCTGGAAAGTAAAATTAACTTGAGCTTCTAAAAGCTCATAAACTTATCTAAACATATTGGCATTGCCCTTATATTTGTAATCCTTTTTTTACCCTGGAAAGGTGTTTTTTTAATCATTGACTTCATATTATGTCTATACTTTCAATTATTTTTTGTAATATAAAAAAAAGCGGAATTATGTAATAAAACAAATATAAAGATTTTAATTTAACGTGCTTATACCATTGAAAATCCTCTTATTTTTTATTTTACAACCATTAAGTAGTAAATGACATTACTGACTGCCATTTCCCCCGGGGTAGGGATAATACCGGTCAAAGCTCTGATGTTGAAATATTTTTTTTTCCTATTGGTAAGATTAATTAAGGCTCAGTTTGAGTCTGCAATATGTAAAATATACTATATATAAGCAATTTTGCATGATTGCGTTTCACATTTAACGCAAATTAAAGTTTTATATTCATTTTCCCTTAGGTGTGGCTGCCATTACCCCAGTCTTATTTTAAGAAAAACCTACTTGCAAGGCATTGTACACTGTCTGGAACATTCAGCTCTCGCTTTTTCATGGAATCTTGGAATGCCTGTCAGATAGAAAAAAAAATAATATTATTCTTTTACGTTTAAATTTTATTCTTGTAGTAAAGTGTAATTAACTCACCAAAAAAAAAAGCTATAATATATACTAGCTGCGTGCCCGGCGTTGCACGGGCTACTTAAAAAATGAAAGAGATGTTCAATTGATGTTTTTGTATTACTCTGACATCAGTTTCTAAAGCGCTAAGAAGTAAATAAATACGCGTAATGCAAGGTTTGCAAAACACCAGTAGAGCATATTTTTGGCAAAAATCTCTTTAACGTTAATCAAAGTTATCAATGATACAAGTTATGAGTATTTTCAATTAGCACAAAAGATGAAAATATATGCATTATCAACTATAATTTGTGCTCACGTTAAAATGCATTACATCTGATAGACTATATAAGAAATATTTATGTACAATTAGAATCAGCTTTTTATATAAAATGACACACACTTTTTGGCTGATTACGTAAAACTAAAGCACCAAGACTAAATAAATACCAATAAGCATTAATTTAATACCAAATCATCAGATTCCAATTCAGCTTTTGTTAAAGTATTTTAAAACAATCTGTTTTGTTTAACTCTGTTTCGCTTAAAGAAATGCAAACAATCTTAATTTAACATGTTCTTTTAACGATACAAACTATATCAAAAATAGAAACAGGAAGGAAAAAGATAGTTATTATAATTCGAAAACTCACCCATGTGACGGGAAAAAGTGCAACAAAATAAACATAATTAGTCGCACATCCTAAATGTACCAAAATATGAGGCCGGTGAATGGTAAACTTACACTACAATCAATAAACATAGCTAAAGAAACAATTTTCATACGCTGAAAAGAGTTAAGAACGTTGAAGCTGTCTTCTATCTATACATATCTATACATATCTATACATACATATAATAAAATAAGATGTTTGTGTGTGTGTGTGTGTGTGTGTGTGTGGCGCGCATCCCGGGAAAACGGTAAGGCCTAGAAAGATGAAATTTGGTATACAGGTGCAGTTTTTGCTGAAGTTGTGCACCTCGGGCTTCGATTTTTGATATTTTTAATAGAAAAAAAGTTATTTAATGTTTTATGCGTTTTTTTTGCACTTTTTAGTACTTTTTACCTCACAGACCCCGAACCAATTGCACCACACAAATATTTTTTGTACTATAGTGTAGGAAATTTAATTTTAAATATGATGAAAAAATTTTGAAGATAGAGCAATTTTTGTAATTTTTATAAATTTTTGAAAAAACCTTTATTTCGCATTTTTTTTCTGAGTTTAGTTTTTCTCGAAACCCATCTTCCAAAAAGTATTGAGTCCTCAATTCCAAAATTTTAGTTGGTAATAGTAAAAACATTTCGCCCCCTTCAGAAAAAATAAGTTTTTAAAAATACCCAAAAGTTTTTTTTTTACAATTTTTTAAATGCAGAACACGACGCGACCTGCAAGCATTGCCGGCTGAGTTCCGCACTTCCTCATCACGTGACCTAACTGAAATCGTTTGCTTTCTCTTCACTTGTTTTTTTTTTTTTTTTAACGTTCAGAGATTTCATATCTTTATTTTTCCAACTTTTTTTTTCTGGACTGTTTGCTATATTTATTTTTGGTCAAATATTTTTGCGCATTTTATTTAAATAAAAGCGGTGATTTTTTTTTAATCTTTTGCAAGCACTGCTTTTTGCACACTACAGAGAGCCTTTTTTTTGCGTGTAATTTTAAGTAAATAAATAAAGCCCGCGGTTTTTTGCATGATTTTTGTAGGGATTGGTGGTTATGTTTGATAGATAGAGAGATGATATAAAGTGGGCAAAAAATGTTTTTTTTTTACATAGAAAGGATTGTTAATTACTATCAGAGGTAGATATGCATGAATCGTATAGATAGATGGTTAGAGAGAACGAAAGGTGGACAAATATAGAGGTGGATACAGTAGATGGACAGTAAGAAATAGAGTAACTTCAACGGGGGATCAATAGCCCCCCCCCCCACACCCACCTCCCCCAACCCACACACAAACACACACAATGACTTTGAAAAAGCAATGTTTCACATAAAAGTGGAAATGCTTTTTGTTATTTTCCGACAAAATTTGCATGAAGAGTATGATGCCCTTTGTGCCTCCCGTCCCCCCCTTAAAAATATGCCAAAGGACATAACGGGAGGTAGATCTAGAAAATACTTTATTCAACACAAAATTTATTTAAGCAGCCGACGATCAACCTTGGCGTAAAAAGGCGAATGATAATATTGATGTATAGAGAAAAAGATTGATTAATACCATCGACAATTTTTTTTAAGCAACCGCCGAAAAAGTCAACATTGGCGTAAAAAGGCGAATGATAATATTGATATATAGAGAAAAACATTGATTAATACCGTCGCTAAATTGTGTAAGCAGCCGCCGAAGGCGGCAACCCTGGCGCAAAAGGCGAATTGCGTAAAAAGGCGGACCAGTTGGTCGCCGAAGGCGGCTAGTAATAAAATAAGATGTTTGTGTGTGTGTGTGTGTGTGTGGCGCGCATCCTGGGAAAACGGTAACGCCTAGAAAGATGAAATTTGGTATACATGTGCAGTTTTTGCTGAAGATGTGCACCTCGGGCTTCGATTTTTGATATTTTGATTAGAAAAAAAGTTATTTAATGTTTTATGCGTTTTTTTTGCACTTTTTAGTACTTTTTACCTCACAGACCCCGAACCAATTGCACCACACAAATATTTTTTGTACTATAGTGTAGGAAATTTAATTTTAAATATGATGAAAAAATTTTGAAGATAGAGCAATTTTTGTAATTTTTATAAATTTTTGAAAAAACCTTTATTTCGCATTTTTTTTCTGGGTTTAGTTTTTCTCGAAACCCATCCTCCAAAAAGTATTGAGTCCTCAATTCCAAAATTTTAGTTGGTAATAGTAAAAACATTTCGCCCCCTTCAGAAAAAATAAGTTTTTAAAAATACCCAAAAGTTTTTTTTTTTACAATTTTTTAAATGCAGAACACGACGCGACCTGTAAGCATTGCCGGCTGAGTTCCGCACTTCCTCATCACGTGACCTAACTGAAATCGTTTGCTTTCTCTTCACTTGTTTTTTTTTTTTTTTTAACGTTCAGAGATTTCATATCTTTATTTTTCCAACTTTTTTTTTTCTGGACTGTTTGCTTATATTTATTTTTGGTCAAATATTTTTGCGCATTTTAATTCAATAAAAGCGGTGATTTTTTTTTATCTTTTGCAAGCACTGCTTTTTGCACACTACAGGGAACATAGAGCCTTTTTTTTGCGTGTAATTTTAAGTAAATAAATAAAGCCCGCGGTTTTTTGCATGATTTTTGTAGGGATTGGTGGTTATGTTTGATAGATAGAGAGATGATATAAAGTGGGCAAAAAATGTTTTTTTTTTACATAGAAAGGATTGTTAATTACTATCAGAGGTAGATATGCATGAATCGTATAGATAGATGGTTAGAGAGAACGAAAGGTGGACAAATATAGAGGTGGATACAGTAGATGGACAGTAAGAAATAGAGTAACTTCAACGGGGGATCAATAGCCCCCCCCCCCCCACACCCACCTCCACCAACCCACACACAAACACACACAATGACTTTGAAAAAGCAATGTTTCACATAAAAGTGGAAATGCTTTTTGTTATTTTCCGACAAAATTTGCATGAAGAGTATGATGCCCTTTGTGCCTCCCGTCCCCCCCTTAAAAATATGCCAAAGGACATAACGGGAGGTAGATCTAGAAAATACTTTATTCAACACAAAATTTATTTAAGCAGCCGCCGATCAACCTTGGCGTAAAAAGGCGAATGATAATATTGATGTATAGAGAAAAAGATTGATTAATACCATCGACAATTTTTTTTTAAGCAACCGCCGAAAAAGTCAACATTGGCGTAAAAAGGCGAATGATAATATTGATATATAGAGAAAAACATTGATTAATACCGTCGCTAAATTGTGTAAGCAGCCGCCGAAGGCGGCAACCCTGGCGCAAAAGGCGAATTGCGTAAAAAGGCGGACCAGTTGGTCGCCGAAGGCGGCTAGTAATAAAATAAGATGTTTGTGTGTGTGTGTGTGTGTGTGGCGCGCATCCTGGGAAAACGGTAACGCCTAGAAAGATGAAATTTGGTATACATGTGCAGTTTTTGCTGAAGATGTGCACCTCGGGCTTCGATTTTTGATATTTTGATTAGAAAAAAAGTTATTTAATGTTTTATGTGATTTTTAGCACTTTTTCGTACTTTTTATCTCACAGACCCCAAACCAATCGCACCACACAAATATTTTTTGTACTGTAGGGTAGGAAATTTAATTTTAAATATGATTAATGAAAAAAATTTGAAGACAGAGCAATTTTTGTATTTTTTACGAATTTTTGAAAAAACCTTTAATTTGCAGTTTTTCCTGGTTTTTATTTTTTCTAATATCATCCTGCGAGAAGTATCAAAGCCTCATTTCTAAAATTTAAGTTGGTAATAGTAAAAACATTTCGCCCTCTTCAGAAGAAAAAAGTTCTTAAAAATACGCAATAGTTTTTTTTTTTTTACAATTTTTTTTAATGCTGAACACATCATGTCTCCTCACGCATCGGTCGAAAAAAAGCGTTCTTCAAACTCTTATGCTTGTGACGTCACTACTTGGATTTCTATTCGATATTTACGATGGAATCTTAATCGCAAGCAATGTTAATCTTTTTTTTTTTTTACTATATAGCTTACTTCTACATTTTATGACGTGATGATCACGTGTTTTTCCAGCAGCGCTTGCTTTTTTTTCTTTCCTTTTTTGTTTTATTTAGGGATTGCATTTATTTCTTTTTCCGTCCCCCCCCCCCAAGCTGGACCTTTTGCTGCATCTATATTATGTTACATTTCATAGTTGTGCGCATTTAATTCAATAAAAACAGCGAGATTTTTTCATCTTTGTCAAACGCTACTTTTTGCACACTACGGGGATTTTTTTTTTTAAATCGTTTTTTTGAGTGATGTTTGTTTTTATTAGGAAATGACCGGGAGGTTAAAATAAGTAGAGATGGATAAGAAAATTTAGAGATTGATCGTAAAGGTAGATAGCCGCCGAAGGCGGCAATCTTGGCGTAAAAATGTGAATGGCACAAAAAAAAAAGAGAGAAGGATTGATTAATACTGCTGCTTAATTTATTTAAACAGCCGCCGAAGGCGGCAAACTTGAAGTAAAAAGGTAAATGACAAGTTAGCCAAACAGCCGCCGTAGGTGGCTGCTTGCACAGAAAGGCGAATGGCGTAAGAAGGTGAACCAGCTGGTCGCCGCAGGCGGCTAGTAATAAAATAAGATGTTTGTGTGTGTATGTGTGTGTGTGTGTGGCGCGCATCCCGGGAAAACGGTAAGGCCTAGAAAGATGAAATTTGGTATACAGGTGTAGTTTTTGCCGAAAATGTGCACCTCGGGCTTCGATTTTTGATATTTAAATTAGAAAAAAAGTTATTTTATGTTTTATATGGAGTTTTTTTTGCACTTTTTAGTACTTTTTATCTCACAGACCCCGAACCAATCGCACCACACAAATATTTTTTGTATTATAGTGTATGGAATTTAATTTTAAATATGATGAATGAAAAAATTTTGAAGATAGAGCATTTTTTGTATTTTTTTTATAGGTTTTTGAAAATATTTTTATTTTGCATTTTTTTCTGAGTTTAGTTTTTTTTCGAAACTCATCCTGCGAAAAGTATTAGACCCTCAATTCTAAAATTTTAGTTGGTAATAGTAAAAACATTTCGCCCCCTTCAGAAGAAAAAGTTTTTAAAAATACGCAATAGTTTTTTTTTTTTTTTTTTTACAAATTTTTGATGGCAGAATACAACGCGAGCTGTTCGCTTGCCGGCTAAGTTCCGAACATACCTCATCACGTGATCCAACTGAAATCGTTTGCCTTCTCTTCACCTTTTTTTTTTTTAGTTTTTTATTTTTTTGCAAGCGCTATTTTTTGAACACTATGAGGAACAGAGAGCCTTTTTTGTTTCGGGCTATTTTGATTAAATAAATAGATTCCGCGATTTTTTTCATGATCTTTGTTTTTCTTACGGATTGGCAGTTAGGTTAGGTAGATACAGAGATAGAGGTTGAGTGGACAAAAAATGTTTTTGTTTTCGAATTAATACTTATATAAATAAAAAAAGATTGTACTGTCAGGAGGTAGATATGCATAGATCGTATAGATTGATAGATAGACAAATATAGAGGTCGATATAGCAGATGGACAGCAAGAAAGAGACATGCCCGTCATTTAAGGAATTTCAACAGGGTGTCAGTGCCCCCCCCCACACACCATGACTTTGAAAAAACAATGCTTTCACATAAAAGTGGAAGTGCTTTTTGTTATTTTTCGACAAAATTTGCATGAAGAGTACGTCGTTTGTGTCTCCCCTCCCCCTCCTTTAAAAATATTCCAAATGACGGAACTGGAGATAGATCTAGAAAATATTTTATTCAAAGTACTAATGATATAGATTGATTGATACCTCCACGAAATTTGTTTAAGCAGCCGCCAAAGGCGGCAACATCGGCGTAAAAAGGCGAATGATAATATTGATATATAGAGAAAAACATTGATTAATATCGTCACTAAATTGTCTAAGCAGCCGCCGAAGGCGGCAAATTTCGGCGCGCAGACCAAGGCGCAAAAAGGTGTTTATTTGAAAAATTTCGACCGATCGGCATCTCGCTTGACTCTCGATTTGCAGCGGTTCTCGTGAGAAGATCGGTCTTCAGACAGACAGACGGACGCGAACAGATTTAATATTATAGTGGATGGATTTACGCCTGCACGAAGCTCCACTGTCTCAAATGCACAACCTGTTTTGAATATTAAGACTGTTAAATGAAATTTTGAGTAATCCGTCTGCTTATATTATTTATTCAGCTGCATTACTGCTTTTCTTTGAAATTGTTCAGATGCCCAGTCAATGAAGGTAAAAAAATAGGCTTTGTCGCAACTAATTTAGGGAAAGCTGAATTTTTGCAGGATGTTAGCAAATAAAGTATACACTAAAAAAATACAAAGTCCCGACTCTCACCCCTCTTGCTTTCTCCCCCACCCCCCTCCGAAACATTGCAAGAGCAGTACTATGATTATACGTTTTTCGTGTCGCAACTAATTAGGGGAAAGCTGAATTTTGGCAGGATGTTTGTACATAATGTTTACACTAAAAAGCCACAAAGTCCCGACCCCAACCCCTCTTGCTTTCTCCCCCACCCCCCTCCGAAACATTGCAAGAGCAGTACTATGATTATACGTTTTTCGTGTCGCAACTAATTAGGGGAAAGCTGAATTTTGGCAGGATGTTAGTATATAAAGTATACACTAAAAAGCCACAAAGTCCCGACCCCCACCCCTCTTGCTTTCCCCCACCCCCTCCGAAACATTTCAATAGCAGTACTATGATTATACGCTTTTTGTGTCGCAACTAATTAGGGGAAAGCTGAATTTTGGCAGGACGTTAGTAAATAAAGAAAACACTAAAAAACCGCAAAGTCCCGACCCCTACCCTCTTGCTCCCCCCCCCCTCTCTGAAACACTTAGACCATCAAGAGCAGTACTATGATTATTCGCTTTTCTTTTCGCAGCTAATTAAGAGAAAGCTGGATTTTTGCACGATGTTAGTACATAAAGTGTACACTAAAACCTAGACAGTCCCGACCCCAATGCTGCCCACGAAACTGCACACTGATCAGTTCAGTACTATGATTATACGCGTACAGCTTGAAAATTTATGATGTTACCGGGGTGTTCCTTTTTTTTTATTTCACTCCTAACAATATTATAAACCAGTGGTGCCCAACCTAAGGCCCAGGTGCCGTATCCGGCCCGCGAAGCTGATCCGTGTTGCCCGTTGTTTTGTGAAATGTTACAACTCGAAGAGCACGATTAATGACAATGTTACAAATTGTTAGCCAAATATTTAGAAATTGGTTTCTGAAAACATTGTTGGGGACCACTGTTATACACAAATTATGAAACATACACTTTTTATGTAGATAGCTCAGTTTTACCATTTCACCGACTTAATCATATGCAGAAATCTCACAACAAAAACCAAAAAGTAACTTCAATAAATTAATAGCTTTTTATCATTCCGTCTTGGAAAAAAATGTTTGAACAAAATTTACAGATAATAATATGATAATAGTCATTTTCTTGAAATGGATCAACAATGTAATGAAGTTCACTTAAAGTTTTTACTACCATAATGGAATTATTTGTTACAAAAGTTTATAATTCATTTGTGCCGGCGATAGTCTACAAAATAATGCTAATGCTTGCCTAACTATTTAAGCTTTAAATAAATCAAGAATAGTATATTTGAACTGATTATTTTCTCGCAGCGGATATTATTGACGTTTAATATTACTTTTGGTTTTTATTTTTAAGTCTTATATAAGGGGCCATCTTCTAATATTTCGTTGGTTTGGTCCGAAATATTGTTACAGTGCATTCCACTACACTGTCCACACTTAGAGTTGCAATCGAACCTAGCTTTATGACAGATACAGTTTGAAACACATAGGGTAGGTGAGGGTAAAGCCCCGCGATTTTCAGTTTTTATACCACCATGGTCAATAAAGGGCATATTTTCCCATTTTTTCAAATTCGAGTCATTGCGTGGGTTGTTACCTATAATCCCTCCAAATTATAGCTACATCTGATTAGTAATAATTGAGAAAATTACAATTTAGCGGGAAAACAAAATTGCGGGGTTTTGCCCCACAAAATGGGGTAAAACCCCGCAATGCGGATCTTTACCCCACTCAAGATAAATGTGATTAAAAAGAGTGACTGCTTGGTAAAAACACTTGAAAAACCTCCTTGAACCATCGGTTTACTGTTATTCAGCAGTACAAAACTTAAATATCTCACGCTTTAAAAGTTCAATCTTTTTTTTTTTTAACTCTGTCACAAAAATAATATTTTCTTCTCCACAAAAGGAGGATTAATTACCCGGGAAAAATGACAGCCGCATTATAAAAATTAGTTTAATTGACTGAGGCTATAATTTAATCGAATATGTAGTACCTAGTGCTTTAAGTAAACAGTACACTAAGTTGAGTTTTCTAAAAATGTTATTTCGTCGTGGATGGACCGTGTCCTGCTGAGGTTACGACAATGAATTAATAATGTCTTCATTTCCAATGACTCTTCCTGTATACGTTTGCAGGCTTCTAGATGTTTTATGTAAAAAAAAAAAACCTCTACATACCCTCCCACTTCTTGTCATATTGAAGTTATCTGGGTCACATTGTGCGGGGATAAGCTTCAAGTTATTCTCTTCAGTTTAACTCGAAATGATAGGAAAACTTGTTTCTTCTTTGAAGCCCCAAGCTTTTGTTCCATTTTTCAGAGATGTCTTCAATCGATATTTTTGAACCTAACTTTAATGTCTACCATGCAGAACGAAGAGATGCCTGCAATTAAGTCATGTGCTTCATTAAGCTCGACATTTATCATGGTTCTGAATTGTTTTTCTTCTGAAGGTATTAGAACAAAAAATTAAACGTACGTAAATGTTCAAAAAAAAGAGAAAAAATAATTACATAATGAAAGCATATTTTAATTGAAATGAATGTAAGATTTTTCCTAACAAACTTATCCAAATTAAAACTTCATGAGTAAATGTCCACCAACAATTAATTTTTTAAGTTGAATAAGTTGTACAAAACACATGCTAAACAAAAATATTAATGATATTTCAAAAATGAGACAATTTTCAGCTGAGTGGAGAGAATCCTTCCCCTTTTGGAGATGCGGGGCTTTACCCCAAAACAACTGCGGGGATTTTCCCCATTTTGTCACCTTCTGAAAAACGCGCCATGTTGCTTTTAAGCAGCCATCAGAATAAATGTTTTCACGCGAAAGTGAAGCTTTAATGTATCAGTATTAACGTGTAATTCATTGATTTTTCTTTTCAAATTCTACATTTTACAATGTTCAAATAATGTATTAGAAAAGTTTGATCAAAGTAGTAAAAAACAGACTTATCCCCCTTTCTCGTCTCTGTAGTGCCTAGTCAGGACAAAATTTCATTGATCAATAGGTGTCCATAGGACAAACCCAGCACCTAAAGGTAAATTTCTTACTCCAAGGTGATCACGTTAAAATGTCGGTGCGGATTTTTACCCCACGCGGGGCTTTACCCCCACCTACCCTAATCTTTTCAATTGCAAGATACTAATTCGATAAGTTCACTTGAAGCAGGGGTCATCTTCCTGAACTTAGAAATCAGTCTGTTGCATGAAGTATAATTGCCAACCCCACTCTTCTGGGGGAAGTTTAAAACCTAACCAAATTTGAATCTGGTGTTGACCCTAAAAACTCTGGTGGAAACCTTAAAAAGATGTTGACGAGTGACGTCTGAAGTCGGTGAAAGTTTTGATAAATCAAAAGTGGATTTTAGGGACATTTTTGTGATTACTTGCTTTTCACAAACCTTTACTCAAATTTAGTTAGATTTTAAACTTCCAGCAGAAGAATGGGTTTGGAAATATATTTCAAGCAACAGACTGATTCCTAACATCATGACAATAACCTCTCTGCTCCAAGTAAAATTCTCCTACTAATATCTTGCAACTGTGAAACATTGTGTTACAAACTGTAGCTATCGTAAAACTGGGTTCGATTGTACGTCTATGTGTGGACACTGTAGCGGAATGCATTGTAACAATATTTCAGACCAAGCCAACAAACTGTTAAATGACCCCTTATAAAAGAAAAATTGTAGTTATAATAACTTGATGCCTTTTTTTTTTTTTTTTGAATGCAATCTGTTTTTCAGAAACCAGTTGCTACAGAGTCCTCGAGTTGTAACATTTCGCATAACAACGGTTCACACTGATCAGTTTCATGGGCCGGATGTGACCCATGGGACGTAGGTTGGGCACCACTGGTTTATAATATTGTAAGAAGTGAAATAAAAAAAAAGTAATACTTCGGTATCATCATTAGTTTTCGAGCTGTAAGCGTATAATCATAATACTGCTATTGCAATATTTCGGACTGGGCGGGAGGGGGGGAAGCAATAGCGGTAGGAACTTTGTGTTTTTTTAGTGTATACTTAGTATACCAAAATCTTGAAAAAAAATCAGCTTTCCCGTATTTAATTGGGACACGAAAAGCGTATAATCATAGTACTGCTCTTGCAAAGTTTCGGAGGGGGGGATAAAGAGGAGTGGGGGTCGGGACTTTGTCTTATTTTAGTGTATACGTTTTATACTAACATCTTGAAAAACATCCGCTTTCCCCAAATTAATTGCTACACGAAAAGCGCATAATCATAGTACTGCTCTTGCAATGTTTCGGAGGGGGTGGGGAGGAAAGCAAGAGGGGTGGGGATCGGGGCTTTGTACTTTTTTAAAGAATACATTACGTACTAACATTCTGCCAAAATTCAACTTTCTCTTAATTAATTGCGACACGAAAAAGCGTACAATCATAGTACTGTTCTTGCTGTGTTTCGGACGGGGGAGGGAGAAAGAGTGGTGGGGGTCGGGACTTTGTACTTTTTAAAGAATACATTATGTACTAACATCCTGCCAAAATTCAGCTTTCCCCTAATTAGTTGCGGCACAAAAAGCGCATAATCATAGTACCGCTATTGCAATGTTTCGGAGGGTTTGGGGGAAAAGGAAGAGGGGTGGGGGGTCGGGACTTTGTGCCTTTTTAGTGTGTACTTTATGTACTAACATATTGCCAAAATTCAGCTTTCCCCTAGTTAGTTGCGAGACGAAAAGCGTATAATCATAGTACTGCTCTTGCAATGTTTCGGAGGGGATGGGGGAGAAAGCAAGACGGGTGGGGGTCGGGACTTTGTATTTTTTTTAGTGTATACTTTATGTAATAACAACCTGCAAAAATTTAGCTTTCCCTAAATTAGTTGCGACACGAAACCTTTATTGACTGGGCTAATTGGGTGAGATTCCTTAAATCGCGATTCATAAAAAGACTGTACACACACACATTATATACAAGGTGTTCCGTTTTAACCTGCAAGACCTCTCTTTTCGCAACCATTAATCCTAGATGCCTACTTCCAATTGCAAAAATGTTCAAAATCAGATGCAGGGTTAAAATATTGAAAGTTTGAAGCAGAAATAAAAATGAGTTGGAAGAAGGGTGCCACACTACGAAGAAATGAAATTCTACAGGAGAAGCGTTTGAAATTGAACTCTTCAGGCAATTAGCGTGAAGAAAAGTAAGTTTGCTGTGCTCCCCAGTGGTTAATATTAGAACGAAAAATCAATCATTATTTTCCAAAGAAAATAACGTTTTTGAAGGCCTTTAAACGAAAAAAAAAAACAAGAAGAACCAGAAAATTAAAAAAGTTTCGCATTGTGGCATTCTTCTTCCAAACGAGCGATTTTGTACAAGGTGTCAATAATTAAATGACCCAACTTTCAAGTTGTCTAGTGGTGAAACTTTTGCTTAGAAATTAACTAACGAAATTTTGTGGGCAAAATAATGAAAAAAATGGGGATTTGTTTGAGCGGATGAAAAAAGGGTACAAAATTTCGTTGCCAACTCATAAAAATGCGATGACCTCTAGTGCCGAAAATTTGAACTGTTATTTTATTCCCTCAAAAAAATTCCCATCCGTTCATTAAATTGTATACGAAATTTCATTAATTTCTCAGCAATAGTTTCACCGCTAGACAACTTTAAAGTAAGTTCGTTTAATTATGACTGATAGCCTACTGTTGCTCTGAGGCGACGTTATACGAGGGCTGTTTTTTTTATCAACTTCCGATGTGGTATAAAAATAAAACTAGTGAGAGTAATTAAATAAATTTATTATCAAAAGTTAGGTACATTATTAGTTACTTTTCAGCATAATCGCCATTTAAATTGAGGCATTTTTCATAACTGGGTACAAGCTTCTTAATATCTTCTTCATAGAAGTTTGCCGCCAGTGATTTGAAATGGGTTTACACGGCGTTTTTTTTTTTTTTTTTTTTTTTTTTTTTGTAGTCTAATTTGTCAGTTGCTATAGTGTATAGGGCTGACCTTGAAATCTCAGGAAACTGATCGGATAGGACCGTAATCGTAAACCTCCGATTGCTTCTTACTGTTTGGTCAACTTGATCATCGTTGTCAACTTGATCATCGTTTGCGACCGACTTTCTTCCTTGCCCCCCCCCCCATCATGAATGTCACCTCGTCCATCTTTAAATTTCCTACACCAATCACGCACTGTACTGTCACTCATAAAGCTTTCACCCGCAGTCGACTGCCACGCATTACTAGCCGATGCCGCTCGCCCTGTCGTCTAGCGGCACCATCGGAAGTTGAAAAAAAAAAAAACAGCTCTCGTAGTATATGAACCGATGATTTCAGAATAGGCGTAAGTCCTATGATGATCAATAGGACTCTAACGCCCTTTCTGAACTCATCGATTCATGTAATATTTGTCTGTGTGTTTACTATTGCAATGAACAAGCGATCAAGACTTAACAGGAAGAGAAATCTACAAAATTCGTTCGAAAGTTAAATTTACTCCTTTGAATTTAAATAGACATGAAGTATATTTGTTTACTGGCCATGACCCTTTCCCTTCTTACTTAAAAAGATTTTATATTAGAAATACTGATCTCTGCAGATGCAAAGCAACCGTAAATCCTCAGCATTACATTCAACATTGTATTCACACTTCCTCATTCCCAGAGCTAGATAATGTAAACGCACGCGCGCACGCCGTGAGCGGATACATCCACTGACGTGCGGATACATCGCCGTGGAGTTGCACGTCGTCCGGTAATCGTCAAGTTCATACTCTTTACTTCTAATTCGTATTAAATTGATATTGATATTATTTATTTAGATTGTAAAAATTATTTACAGATAGTATATCAAGGACGTAGCCAAGGGGTGGGTCCATGGGGTCCGGAACCCCCCCCCCTTCCCGAAAGACTCCTCTCCTTTTTTCTCAGTTGTTGCATCTCGCATCAACAAAATTTTTCCGAAAGATAATGATTTTATAAAACGCAGCATTTTCTCCCCTTAAATATTCCCAGTAATCGGCAATTTTCTCAGCGCTTGAGTCAATTCAGAACACGAGAACCTCGTGCAACAACTGCAGGTTCCCAATTTTTATCTGCTTTTTGCTGTGTCACCTACTCCGTCCGAAACGGGGAAATGTCCCTTTCGACTTTCAAACCAGCTGGGTCCTGTGACCTTGAAATTCAGCCCCTCTCCTTGGTCCATCAAATTGCCATTGGCAAAGTAAAAACAAGCATTTATTGCCACTTCCGCCGTCTCCCACAGTCTCATTGGCCTTTTCTTTTTGGATTTTCGTGGATATCGTAGACGCATGTTGTACGAAAGACAGCCAGAATGAGATGCGTTCCTGGTGAATCAGTAATTGAATTCCGATTCTTTTCTGTTTTAACACGCAGTTTTTGTCTACGTCATACTTACAGGAAACATATCTTGAACAAAATTGTATGCAAAAGAAAATTAAGTTTACCCAAACTAGGTAAGTGGCAGTGCTCCCTTTTCAAGTTTTCTTGATAATACGAGCAATTTTACGTGTTAATGTGTTTTTCCATTTAAAAACTAATTTTAGATTCTAAGCCAGCAGCAAAAAAAAGAAATTCTACACATTTCGTGTGTTTGAGGATGAGAAAAATAATTATTGATTTGTTTTTTCATTTTAACTCTATATTTTTGGCATGGTTCATTTCAGATTCATTTTATATTTTGATAAAAAATTTTATTTGAACTTTTAGATTCCTTTTAACATCTCTCTCCTTTCTGAGTAACAAATTACGTAGATTTTTTTACTGATGTTTTCCCCCCAATATTTAAGCATTATCATAGAACATATTAAATGCCCCCAAAAAAAAAATCGTGTTTGAAGGTAAAATAAATAAAATAAATGAATAAATAAAACTTGAAGTTAATGTAACAAACTTTTTACGGTATCAAAATTTTATAGAAAAATTAAATTGAAAATTACTTGAATATTTTACTGTGATCAGTTTATGAAATTACAAGTTCGGCCATATTAACGCATGTAATAAGTAATTTATTAGAAATTATTACTTTTAAATCTTACTGAATTGTGATTCTATGATCCCAAAAGAAAAACAGTTAGTTTTTAATTAACGAAAAAAAATCTTATTCGATGTCGTTCCATAAAACATATTTGTATTTGCATAATTGGAATACATTTTCTGATTGTTATTCACTGGCTTTGTACTAAGGAGTTATTTAATTAGCATCTATGCATCCATCTTTAGTAAATTGTGAAGGTAGCATTAAACATAACAAAAAACAGGCATGTGCATTTAACTATAAATTACTAGGTGAAAATTACCGCTATTTACTGCGTTACAAGCAAAGAAACAAAAAAGGTGAATACGAGGTAAATGTTTTTGAGCTTTTCTTTTATATACTGCCTTTTTTTTAAAACACTTATTTTCTTCAAGCTAAAGATATTTACTATTTCTTGCAATATAGTGTTTTGCTAACATCGTATTGAAGAAAAAAAAATCATTACCTGCGTCGTAAAATATGATATGTATTGTTGTTAAAATTAACAACATGTTGTTAAAATAAAATTACACAGATGCTTAATTTAATTCATTAGGTGTACATTCCATTAATCGGCATGTAAAAGATCCCTTAGGTCGTTTGACTGTGAATACTCTTGACAAAATTAAATTCCTTTTGCAGTTTCGCATCGAAGAGAGCTCAGGTGTCTCCATCTGGTGGAAACTGGGCATCAAATTTTCCTGTGACATTCACATCCGCGCCTTAATGGTGGCATATGAATGACTGGATGCCATATCGTTGGTTCGCACTTGTTCCGCAAAAAACTAAAGCCTCTAACACAGCCCCGTTAGAAAGAAAAAAATAATGATAAAAAGCGGTAATACGCCTTTTCCGATATTTAAAATTTTTTCGAACAGCTTTCACCCTTTGAGGAATAGCGACTTCACTTGAGAACACCATTTATTTCTTGCTTCTCTTTTTTTTTCAGTTAACTGAAATCACTGTGTCAGTTGGCTGAAGAAAGAAAATATAAATATATATATAAAAAATGGTTGCAACAAAGGAAGCCTCCGTCCCTCAAAGAGTTAATAGTTTGTTCAAGCTTTTAATTGATGATTAGGAATGATAATTAAAAAACGGATAAGATTGGAAACATCATTCTATTTCGTGTTATCAAAAGAATATTATAAATGCAAATAAATAAAAACTAATTCAAGCTTTTTAAATGAAACTTTGTTAATATTTTCGTTGAGAAAGGTGTGGGATTTTGCCTGAAATGTTGTTCAAATCGGACAGGGTTACGTTATGTAACATTCATATAGTTATACATTCGACTCCATAGACATAGATTTATTTATCCTCATATAAATAATGCCGATGATCGAGTAACCTGCGTGTTTCAACAATGAATTCGCACCACGGCATGATATGTAATTCGATAATATGTTTTGGTAATGTTTAACATGCAAGGAAATGCTTTATTGTGACAAGGCTGAACTCGATTCGGTAAGTTGAACAGTTTTACTGGTAAGACTGTGTCATATCAGAGGAATGAAGAAACGAAAACAATAAACGCTATCTACTGGAGTTTAGGGTTAATCCACTGGTGTTAGAGTTAAAATTTCAACTATCAAAATATGACCAAACAGGCAATTGCTTCGTTCAAATGAAGAAGAGTTGAAGCAATTTTCACCCGTCATGCCTTGACGGGTGACTTTCTAGTTTTCAAATAAAATGGCATAAGTACAAATGTACATATTTTGTTGAAATATATTACAAAGCTTTTATATTTTAATAAATTATCGCATGCATTTTCCAAGTAATTTCTAGAACAGCTTTCGTTTTCTGTTTTTCTTTTACTGTGCCCTTTTTATTAATAGAAAATATATCACTTATTTTCAGGAGGACAGAGGTTCACCCATATTTGGGAACTTTGTATGTGATAACTTTCAGTTTAATGTTAATTTACAAACTGATAATAATTAATTTACCACTTAACATAAACGTTTTGTTAACTAATTTTAACTAATGACTCTATTAATTTCAATTATTTAATTAATTTTAGTTAATTATCGTATTTTAATGATCAGTTTTAATTGGATTTATCTTAGTCTTGTGTAATTATCAGCTACTAATTCTGCTTTAGCATGCCTCCTCTTTTGAAGTTCGTGTAACCTTGGACCCCCCCCCCCCCCCCCTTAACAAAGTTCTAGCTACGTGCCTTATATACACCCGCGCGTTCGGTGGATGTATTCGCTGTTGTGCGGATACATTCGCTGCGGGCACGTGGATCTCGCGATAATCGTTCAAGTTCTTACTCTTCACTTCTAATTTGTTTTAAACTGATATTATTTAATTGATTTTTAAAAATTATTAATAGATAGTATATACGCACGCGCGTACGGAGATTATATTCGCTGCTGGGCGGATATATTCGTCGCGGGCACACGAATCTTGCGACAATCATTCAAGATCTCCTTCTTTACTTCAAATTTGTTTAAAATTAATATTGCTAATGTAAAACGTAGTAATCATAGCTAGATAATATAGACGGACGCAGATACATTCGCTGCTGTAAGAAAATATTTCGTGCTGTGCGGATACATTCATTGGGGCCATGCGCATCTCACCAAAATCGCGAGCAATGTTCTAGTTTCCCACCTGTCCTTTTCTCCTTTTGTTAAAAAATTACTAAAATGTTAATCCTCCCTTCTTTTCTCCTATTCATCAAGTGGTGATAGCTGAGCTATTCTTTTCGCGTGGCTTAGTATTTCTTTTTTTCCCCTCTTTTTTTTTGGGGGGGGGGTCTCATATCAAATCACAAAAGCACCTGTGACTTTAAAGCTTATCATATGGGGCTAGCAAGTTCGCACTTGCCGTATATATGGAAGTTTGCACCGCAGCCGGCGTAAGCGCCGCGCTTTAAGTTTAACAAACAATGTGAAAGAAAAGTTTTTTTTTTTTTTTTAAGATATCTGGAACGCAATTTAAACAGATTCAATATTTCAAAAAAAAAAAGAATTTCTTAACAACTTACTGATAGTTAACTACCCTAAATCCGACAACCACAGACTTAGTCGAATTTCGAATTGCTGCCGAAAATTTTGACATTGCGCATGAAAAAAACTTTGAACGATCGCTTTTGTGGATGCTTAAAAAAGTTTTGAAATTACTTTGAAATAAATACAGGATAAACTCACTTAAATTTCAGCACTTTAGTCCAAATAACGATGCTTAAAGCAAGAGATTCAGACTTTACCGCGAAATAAAAATTCCGCAAATTTTCCCGATCTATATACTCGAAAATTTGGACATTTTCCCGATTTAAGCACAATACTTTTTCTAAAAACTAAAAACAATAAAACACATTTTGACGTAATTTAGTATTATCTTCCCGTTAATTAAAGACTTAAATTACAGTAGAAGGTAAACTGTGCGAAAAAGGCGGGACACGCCGATTGTGAATTCATCAGTTTTTTTGCATAGTTAATCGCTTGGGAAAAAAAAGCGTGTTTAATAATGCTACCAGAAACTCAAAAGGAAAATTTTGTTATTTTTTTTTATTCAAAACACATTTTAAACACAATTCTGATCATTTCGATGAAAGTTCCAAACATTTTATTTTCCTTCCTTTCAAAATAGTTTATTTTCTGTAAAATGTTGTAAAGTGTAATTAAAATAAAAAAAAAAAAACATCGTATGCATCGCTCCTGCTGTATCCGCCACATCGGCAATTTATAAACTTTTTTTTCTCGTAAGTGCCGCGGCGTTTAGGCCCGAAAATACAATATAGTTTTGGAATCCTTGTGTGCATTGGATTATTAAGGGGCCAAAGGCAGATGGGGGACTTGCTCCTAGTGGTATCTCTCATCTTCATAAATAACACGCTTGCTACTAGATTTATTGCACTCCTTTTTGTACCTGGCTGGCAACATTTTATTTTCAAACTGTCTGAATTTTAAATAATATAATGCATAAAAGTATGTTGGGGTATTTTAATGTGACTTTTAGATTTTAAATTTTACTCAAATTATTGACGTTAAAAATTAAAATATTAAAAGTGTCCCAAGGTACAACACTTTCCCCTATATATATATATATATATATATATATATATATATATATATATATATATATATATATATATATATATATTTTTTTTTTTTTTTTTTTTGAACAAAAGTATTTTCTTCTGTATATATCAAAATTGAATGTTACCCATGTGGATTGTTTGTAAATTTTCACATACATATCCCATAATTTGTTAAATTTAACACTGTTGAATGTGTACAAAGGGATGGCGTATTAAATAAAATATTTAAAAAATGAACAAGCGATAGTTTAGTAAAACCAACCAACAAACCTTTTTCACACATGGTTTCGTTATGAGGATAGTCGATGCGAGGCTCGGCGCAACCATACAGTTCTAAAGATTTGTCTAATTTACATTTCTCCGTACACATCTGAAAACCAAGAACAAAGTTTGAACAAGTAAAGTAAAAAAGGTGAAAGGAAATAGATAATTTTTCTAATTATTTATTTCGCTTACGCAAGAAATTGTTAGCGAGGTTTTCATTGTTATTGATTTGAATTATAATTAGCATCCAAATGTACAATGATCAAAATATACTAAAATTCTTAAGCTGTAATAAATTCTGTACTTAGATAATTGTATATATAATGAATAGAATTAATTTGACAAGCAAGGCCGCGCCGTCCCTATGTGCAAGGTCGTGAGGCGCACGGCGGCGCCAGAGTCAAAAAGGCGCCGAGCTCAACCAATCAAAAATGCTCCAAATTGGAGGGGAGGATCTCCAACCAAAAAAAAAATATCATTAAACTTTTCATTATATCTAAAATAGTGGCGGTGAAATTATACTGCGCGTTGAAACAAGCAATCCGTCTCACTGCCTACCTAAAAGGAAAAATTATTACCTTGTTGTGTCTAAACATGCTATTCAAAAGCGCAATCTCTTACACTGAAAACACATGATGCTAACTAATGCATACATTGTCATTTTTCTTCCTATGAGGGGTGGTTCGAAAAAATCGGTTTCTTTACTTTGGAATCGCGTTACCGCTCAAAAGTTGTAGTAGGCTAAAAGTTTGAAAAAATATGATTTTTTTTTTTTTTTTTGTTCATAATGCAACAGCCATAAATTGTTAGTATTCATCGTAGTTTGAACCGAAAAAATATTTTATAGCTTTTACATAAAATCTTTAGTTTGCGCATACGCCTTAGATTAGGCAGGAGATTTGAGTTTAATTCAAGGCGTATGCACAAAAGAAAGATCTTATGTAAAAGCTATAAAATATTTTTTTTTTTTAGGTTCAAACTACACTATATACTGGCAATTTATGGCTGTGGCGTTATACAGATATTTGAAAAAAAAAATAATTTTATTATTTTTTGAAAAATTTAATTTTATAAGCCTATTTTTTTCAAACTTTCAACCTCATGCGAGAATTGAAGATGTCAACTTTAGAATTTTTTTTATTATGTTTCCCCAATTGAGGATATCAAACTACAACTTTTGAGTGGTAACGCGATTCCGAAGTAAAGAAATCGATATTTTCGAACCACCCGAATGTAGAGATGTGAATGCTATTTCAGTATGAATCGCCTTCTTTTAATATAAAATTAAGTTTTTTTAAACATGACTTACGTAAAATTTAAGTTGAATAGCCGTTGAACCACTCCTTCTAATATCATAAAACATTGCTTAAGTTTTTAGAAATTAAATTTTGAAAAGATTCCAGAGTAGGGCTCCAGATTCCCTTTTCCGTAAAAATCTTCGAAGTTGTCTATAATTGCGTTTTTGAAAGTTCAATTTTGAAAAATTGGAGAGGAGGAATTGATTTCTGCCTACTTTTCAAAAAATAAAAACTATCGATGAGAGTCCCAGAGTTCCATTCCTTATTCTATGGCCTTTAATCGCGTTTCAATGCCTCACCCTCAATTTCAATGAATTTCCGCGGAGCCCCTTGTACCTTCCCCCCCCCCCCAAATCACCACCAAACCAAAGACCGTCTAAAATTGCGTTTTAAAACTACAAGTTTCAGTTCTTTTTTCAATGCCCCCCCCCCCCCAAAAAAAAAAAAAACTATTTCCTAGCTTTGCCACTTTTCTGTTGTCATGCTTTGACATACGTAAAAGTTATATCAATTATTCATCACTTAGAGATGAAATAGATATTTAAAGTGGCGTTAGCTTTGATATTCAAAATATTTTTCTTTTTCCAAAACGCATCACTAGCCTATCGGAGGAGCTGCTGAACTCGAAATAATTTCGAGATAAGAATTCAAAACGTACTCTATATTCTAAAATTAAATATTTACACCATATTTTTTGAATAAATTAAATGCCAAATGTATCTCTTTTTTTTTTTTTTTTTTTTGATTTTATGTTTGACTACAAAACCTCACTCTAGATGTTAACAATATTTTTCCCGAGCGCCAGTACATAAAGGCCCTCAAAAAACATTTGCACGACGGCGCCGATCAGTCTTGGCGCGGGAATAATAACAAGAGAAAATATCCTGCATTGTAGAAAAATGGGTTTTTAGTAGAGAATTTTTTATTTATATAGAATCATTCGTCAAGGCGTCAAGTTAAATGGCTATTAGATATTCAGAAACAATAAACAAGTAAAATTTTTAACTTAAGAATCATATATAAATTATAATGTCTGAAAGGTTAAAAAAAAAATCTGCTTTTGAAAAAATCCAGGAAAATTCTTTAAATAAATTCTAAGAGTTATTCAGAATAGTTTTAATGACTACACTAAATTTGAAAATCACTTTCTTTTGAAATGGTTTCTTAAAAATGGCGCATCACTGCTGTTTCGTGTAGTTATGTTAGAACGCATACATGTAGTTTGCTTAGTTAAATAGAGGGATGTATTGTTTTTAGAAAGTTTGGATCAGACTTTCCATAACTTTTAGAGACAGCAAAACATCTTCAAAGTATGAAACAGACGTTCGTTTCGTTTTTTAGCCAATTTTAATATGCTTCAAAAAGTTAATCAAACAAGTAAGCCAGTTTTAACCAATTTTTCATGGTTATGTTTTAAACCAGCTATTTATGAGTTTAGAAAATTAAACAAATCAGCTTCTTCTCGAGACGGAGGGCATACCTACAGTGGTGGTAAAAAAAAAAATGCGTCACCCGCGCCGCAAAGCAAAGGAATATCATCCCAACTGCATTCAACACACAGTCAAGTATCCCGTATCCCAGATTTGGGGATGTATTTCTGATCAAGGAGTTGGTGGGCTTCACTTTGTGCAAGGAACAGTAAACACTCAGGTGTATATGTGCGTTTTGGAGGAGAAATTGCTTCCTACTATCCGGGATCACTTTATTTCAGTTCCAAACGTCATTTTCCAGGATGATTCTGCTCCGTGACATAGGGCAAAACTGGTAAGTAACAATTCAAAAACCCTTTATCCTGCCATTATACTTAAACTGATATGGGGTTGAGTAATTTATTTTCTCTAAACTCACACGCAGGTTCAGAAACGGAAAAATGAGCGTAGGGTCAGCAGTTTGCCTTGGCCCGGAAACAGCCCCAATCTACGTAAACAATTATCGGATTTCTGCTGTTAGATGTTTATTTCATAAGTTTTGCAGAATTTCACATACATTCATCGTTAATCGGTCGACCAAAACTTCTCGCATAATCCCAGTGTTGTGAAAATGTGAGGGTGATGCAAATTTTTTTTACCAGCACTGTATTACCCTTATTATCAATCTCTTAAGATTTTTCCTCAGTAAATGTAATACATACAAACATACAATTTTAAATTTCGGTATGAACGGAAATGCTTTGTTGCACCATTACTTATTTCATTTTCCTATTTATTTATCATATTCAGTATAAAATCATCCCCCCCTTCCCCAGAAAAAGATGGAATGTTAGTTGTAAAAAGTAATTACTATTGTTAATACAAAGTAATAAGTTGTAACTCACGATTTGTTTTAGGCTTACGCATTATATAAATTTTTTGGCTATCATAACAGGTCGCCAGCTTAAATATGATCTAATTTTCCCAAGACCTTGTTTTTGAAATAGGAACTAACAAAAACTGAAAAGGATAAAAAAAAAAAACATGAATTATTCATTTCTGATAAATTGAAGTTTTCGCAATCAAAAATTGTCTAAAGGTGATAATTTTGCATAAATTAAATAAAAATCAGATGCGACATTAACTATCATTTTTTATTTGAAGGAAATTTTAAAATATATATCACACAGCAGATAGGAAGTTTGACAAAATCTTTTCAAAACGCATAAAGTGTGACCCGAGATGACAATTCCTCCATCCGTTGAATAGTTATGTATGATCTAATTTAATTAAATTGCTGAATTTTCTACAGTATGATTAAACTTTTGGGGTTTCATTTATCCCCAAGTTTCTTTCAATTAGCGCGCGAGAATAAATGTAATTATCAACATCAAGAAAAAATGGCGAAATTGAAATGTCCAAGCTATTTATGTAACTACAGAGTGAATTGATCTCACTTCTTTAAATTTTTGAATGTATCGATAAATCAAAATTTCCACATTTTTTGAGTATCAGATCATTTTTCCTTGTTTAGTTTTATGGTGAAAAGATATTACAGACGAAAGTTTGTCTTTTTGCTTCAATTGAGTAGCAGATATCACATATTTTCTTGTGTTAAAGTCAACTGGTTATTTTTTCAAAATCATTGAAATTCTTGTTAGAGTTTTGGCTTTTTTGTGTCAAGAAAAAGAGTTGAGTTTCCTATAAATTCTGGCAGAAAAAATTAGCTTGTGTGATTGTTTTTCGAGTATTGTGCATTCATGAGGATGAGACACTTCGGAACGCCTTCCCGAAAGCAGAGTTAATTTTAGCGCGGGGGTGATCGCTACTGCTTGCAATTGAGACAACCCTAACTTTGGCGGGCATTTAAATCCTTTTAAACACTAACGTCCTATATTGAAAATTGCAAGTGCGCTGATGAAAAAAAAGAGGGGAGGGGGGCAAGAAAATTTTATTGCCACACAGACTGTGGCATTGAAATGCTTAAGGGTTGCGTTCTTTTTGAAGACTTAGCATCTCTCTCTATCTCCCTCTCTCTTTTCTTGAGGGGGAGTGACTCAGCAGCTCTTAGGGGTTAGGTCATCTGTATGGATCATACAAAATTTCAGATCATATAGAGTGGATATACAGTCAGTAGATCTATAATAGCAGTTATTTTCAAAAAATGCTGAAAACATTATTCGAACAAAAGTTGTCCCCCCCCCCTCCCTCCACAAAAAAATCTGGTTGAACTACTGGCCAATTGTTCCAGAAAGGATTTACATGTGAGAAATAAAAGAAAATGAGAAAACAATAAAAAAATCAACCTGAAATATATTAATGCAATTGACTATTAAAATCGAGGTTATTTCTCTAAGTATTGCATGAATGTTCATGTTTAGAAACATGTAATAATTTTCGGTGCGTTATAAAAAGTGACTCTGATTGGAATACTGTTTTAAAATGATAGGTTCATCGGTAGGACCGTCTTAAGAGATGACGTCTACCCCCCAGGGCGAGTATTTTCCAACGCGAGGGGGGCTAATCAACTTCGTTTCTGGGGGGGGGGGCAAAAAGGAATTTGCTTTAACACTACAGTACACAATAGCTTAACGTTCACATGAATTGTTTACAAAGGATGTTACACTTCACCTTACCCTCTAACCTCGTCACATCTCACGCAATGTTCGATGAACATATTGCTATAACGAACGCATTTATTTGGACCAAAATGTGTGAATTCACATTTCTTGTAATCCCCTCCTTCCCCCTTGAGAATAACTGTCAGAAGTTCATGAACCCTGAACCCTCCCTCCCTACCCCTTTCAAGCGTGACATCATTTGTGAACGGCTCTATGGTTTGTTCTAAGTCACCAAAATCGCACTAACAATTGCTTTAAAGGAAAAGACCGGCTCCCAACCCCCCTCCCTCCTGGATAGCGCTAGTCAATTTTTTTATGATCATGTATGTTTTTGACAAAGAATCATATCGCACCCCAGCCAGGAAAGTTACACAATTCAAAATTTCGGAAAACCGTACCGGCTATTGATTTATAATCTAAAGTTAATGCCCTTTCTTGACACAAAAATCGCTAAGCTAGCTAAATAGTGCGAAGGGGGGGGGGCGTAGAAGCATTTCATCAATAGTAACACATCATTAAAATTTTATAATTTGAAAGAATATTTTTGGAGTTTATAGTATGCATTACGTATCTATAGTTCAAAAACTAATTAACAAACATCACATAATAAGTTGATTGTGCATATTGTAATTATTTGAGACTAAATCGCTCAAAATTACTATTGCGTCAAACCTTAATTTTCTCCATTGCTGTTTTTTTTTTTTTTTTGGTTGAGTCAATTTTCTTACCAATGTGAGATATTGTTGAATAGATTGACGATAGCAACTTTTCTTGCTAAAAATAACGCATTTTACATTCAGAGCCAAGGACGGATCCAGAAACTATTCAAGGAGGGTGTGATTGATTCCATACCCTTACCCTTTTATAAATTCGCAAACCTCCACCCCCCCCCTTCTAAACACCATGAAAGATCGTCTCATTTCAGTTGTTTTGGGGGGGGGGGCTTCCTTTTCTACAAAACTGCGGAGGAGTGTACCAAACTCCATCCCTTAACTTAACGCCATCAAAAGTGTCCCATAATAGTTCATCTTTCTTTTTTTTTTGGGGGGGGGGGGACTTCAATTTTCGAAACTTTCCTGAGAAGAGCCCTTGAACCCTATAACCCTATTTAATATCATCTAAAATCGTCTAAAATTGAGTTTTGGAACTTTGAAATACTTCCTATGCAAAGTTCGGATCCCTATTACTAAAGTTTTAAGATACGTGCTGCAATTTCATTTTCCAGACAGCATGAGCTTCGTAAAGCTATTGAAGATAGGCTAAAACAATTTTCAACTTCAGTATTCAAATAGGCCGTGGAAGGTTTCTGCATCTCGACTCAAGGAGGGGGCGATCGCCCCCATCACCCCTCCCTTGTTTCCGTCCTTGTTCGGAGCTGTATTAGAATACGGGCAGCAAACTTTTGCCTATTTTATGATCCCCACACGTAACGCTGTTCCGTAAAAGTACTGGAAGAACTGAATTACTTTTAGAGCAATCGAAAAAACTTGAAAAAAAAAAGCATATTTATTGTTTCGTATTTGCAAAAATAAATAGGTCAAAACGTTGTTTCAGGCATTAATTAACTTATTCTGCAGATAACCATATTGGCATGTAAAAAGCTATAATTTTTGTTTTGTTTCTTTTTTCATTTCTGAAGAATAAAAGCCATATTGAAAAAAAAAAATAGTACTAAAGTACTGAAATGTGTCACACAGAGTGCAACTTACCTACTGTGGCTTCCAAAATTGTTCGTACGCTTTAAATGTATGTGGTTAAAAATAAAGTGCCTAAGAATTAAAATTGTAGTTAAATACTTTTTCATACTGTTTCTACATGATTACATCAACCCAACATTTTTTACAAAATATTGACTGTTTGAAATGGGTCAAAAATGAGGTGACAGAAAAATATTTTCAGAAAAATTCGAAATTAAAGTTATCGTCTGTCGTTTTCTTTTTTTTTTTTTTTTTTTAAGTGGCTCGTATTCGCAAAGTAACAGCAAACACAATTCGAAAATGTATTAATTCTTTATTATATTCGAAGTAAAACAGTTCGAAATATTGCAAAAGTAGTTCATTTATCCCATATCACTGTGTAATATTTAATAAACGCTTTAAAGAAGAAAATTGGATCGAAAATAAGGTGAGAAATGGTTGACCAGCAATATGTGATTAGAGATTTATAATTAGAAAAACTGAAAAACCCACGTTTGAAGAGCTGTGAAAGTTTCAGCAGAATAGAAGGAAATATTTTCCTTCCAATTTCACCTGCAACTATTCAGTGTTTTCAGAAAATGTTTACTTAGCGTGAAAAACAGAAAGTTTAGGATTTTCTTCGCAAAATCAATGATAAATTAACCCGAAACGTACAGAAATACACTGCAAATCTTAAAAAGACGCACATAGAATCTTACGATATCACGTGTTGGGGGCGTGGCCAAGTCTCAACTGCTGAAAAACGGACAATAGATATTCAAGGGGAAAAGTTCATGTGACTAACTGAGCCAATCAAAAAGAAAATTGTATGCCCCTTACGAAGTCTGAGTACAAATTCCGAACTTCAGTCTTCTTGAGTGCTCTATAAAGTTAAGAAATGTAAAGCATAGAGATAGAAAAGGTCGGGGAAAAACGGAAAGTTTGGGAGCAGAAGTTTTTCCGTTTTTTCCGAAAAGGGTTTATTTTTACTCGGGGAAAAATTGAAAATTTTAATTTTTCTGTTGCAAAATAATGTATTCAAAATTTTACAATATGTACATTTTAGTGTTTTTTTTTTTTTTTTTTTTTTTTTTTTTTTTTTTTTTTTGTTCAATACTCCACTTGAAAACTCTAAATTAGGTATATAGTTTAATTTCACTGTTCACCAATGCATTATTTGCTGCTTTTCTCACTAAAACTGTTGTCAAACACAGTAGAATTAGTTACTTTTATCTATAGAATTAGTATATCAATATTATTAATTAGTGTAAATGTTTTAGTAAAAAGTGTAATGTATTGCCATTTAATTGGTGCTATACATATGCACATACTATAAATGCATGTAACTCCAAAATAAAAGAAAAACAACATCCTGTTTAAAATCTTACAATTTACGAAAAAAAATTAACAAGGGTTCTTTTTTTTTTTTTTTTTTTTTTTTTTTTTTTTTTTCCAAAAAAAAGCTACTTTCTGTTAAAAAAATTCATTGAACAATCAATCCCATTTTATTCAAAATTAATGATTGAGTGATGATTAGAATGATTTGGATAAGTGTTGGTGTTTTGCACAAAGGAAGCTACGTGCTAACTTTTAAATAGGTTTTAAAATCTCATATTGCTCTTAAAAAGAAAGAATATAACATGGATTGCACATATATTTTTAAACATTTAATATATTTTATGCTTTCTAAGAAAATATAAAAAATAAATTACATTATAATGAATAAAAATTCAGTTTTTCCATTTTTTCAAGTTTTTCCAGAAAAAAATCAGATAAAAGCTGGGTTTTTTTCCAGTGTCTCAAATTTCTGGAAATTTTGCATTTCTAGTAGAGTGCAAAAATAACCGTTAAAATTCTTATGTCATACCTTTTGTGTTATAGGCCCCTTACCACCATTGGCATGCCACTGAGACATATAATCGGTGCAGTTACTGCTGTAAGGCGCAGGCAGTAAATTTTGTTGAGCCTGGTAATGAGAAATATTGTATGATTATTTTACTCTCGAAAGTAATATTGGTGCGAAAACAATTGCACCTTAAAAATAATTTTCTAAATAAACATTCGAGCACGTCCGTTCCAGTGCATTGAGAAAAATATTGTTTTAATCCACAATGTGTTTCAATTCCAATATAAAATTATTTTTATTATTAAAAATTAATTTCTAAAAATAATGGCTGTAACCAGGTTTTTTTTTTTTTTTTAAAGCGGAGCAGGGAGACCTTTTAAGATAATGTGATGATATTTTTTTACTATATTTTCATATTATTTTTAGGTAAAGAGCATTAATGATTTTCTTAGTTTCATTGAGATGAATCTACAGTTTATTTAGTGATAACGTACAATTACTGCTGCGTGAAAATATTCAATTATGTGAAACAATACTTTTTCAAGAATAAATCGTTACTTTCGATGCATGATGAATTTTTAAGAATAAATAAAACCAGAATGAGAGAATTTATTCTGACTAAGCAGTCTTTTATTCAGATTTAATTTCTTGAGTTATCCAAACAGTTATCATCGTTTCATAATGTTGGTTATCGATTAAGGTTTCGCGAAATTAATAAAAGAAAGAGATGCGCTAAAATCTTAAAACCTTGTGCAGCAATTGATGTCATTTCTGCACTTGCATTTCAGACCAAAAACTTGAATACGCATTAATCTCTACAGTACACAATTTGGAACAAGAACTTTTTAAGCTTTGCATACGTTAAAAGGATTCAATGGCCTTTCAGGGTTACAATAATATTTGTACATTTTTATTACAAATCAAAAATTTCAGTTTTAGTTGAACTTTACCGTACTCAGTTTGGAACAATAACATTTGCAACTTTGAATGCGTTAAAAGAATTTAAAGACCTTTCGAAGATCTCATTAAATTACAATGACGATTCTACGCTTACATTTTAAATCAAAAACCTCGATTCGAATTACATTTTACTCTACACATTTTGGAACAAGAGCTTTTGCAACTTTGCTAAAAGAATTTAAGAACCTTTCAGGGATCTTATTAAAGTACAATGGCATTTCTACATTTGTGTTTCAAATCAAAATTACAGTTCAAACTAAAATGTACAGTACTTAGTTTGGTGCCAGAACGTTTGTAAGTTTAAATATATCAAAAACACTTAAATACCTTCTCAGAGTACGTTAACTACAATCAATTTTACATTTGCATTTTAAATCACAAACCTCATTTCGAAGCAAGTTTTACAGTAGAGTAGAACAGGGTACGTTTACGCAGTACCCTTTTTTCAGAACGAATTATAACTGGAGAGCCGACAATCATAACAGATTGATGCTGTGCCCTTGCAAATATCCTCACAAGTTTTTGAACATCAATCGAGTTTCTGTATAGCATGCAGAAAAAATAATCTGTTTTTACCAAATCGAGTAAATTTTGAATTGAACGTTTTAAAGCTTATTGTGAATAAATAATACTTAGTCAAGAAAGAACAAACATATAAAAATTAGCAGAATTTTATCCTTTATTGAGATTTGTATTTGTATGAACTAAAATGTAATTTTTTTGCACGTTAAAAATAAATCGAAACTTGACGATGGGGCAAATTTACGCGTTGACGTTTGAGCACCTTTACGCACGTTCTTACTGTATCTTACTTCTAAACGTGCCTTGACGCTTTTTTCACTCCGAACTGTCTCAAATTATTTTAGTATTTTCAGACTATTTAGTTTTGAAAATCACCATTTAATTTTTAATTGAGTTAGAAATTCGTATCTTGTAGCTTACAATCATGTAGTGCTGCCTTCACGACCGTTCAGCTTCTACTTTATACAATATTCAGTCTGTAATAAATTTGCTTTATTTTATAGTTTGGTAAGACATTATGTTCACATAACATCCCGGCTAGTGTTATGTATGTCCACAAAATACTAACCGGGGAACCACGTTAGGTGTCAAAATAAATACGCGTAACCGTGCCCCGTGTCCGGGGCAAGTTTACGCAACCGACTTGGACTCAAAAATATTTTTTTAACGGTTAAAAACACAAACTGGACAACAACTGAATATATCAATTTTTACTCTAATAACTGCTTCATAAAGCCACAACGTCTAAACATTTTTAAGTTAAAACATAAAATTTAGAAAATTCATTGAACAAAATTCGCGTAAACGTGCCCCGGTCTACCCTACTCGGAGCAAAAAAAATTTTTGCAAGTTAGAATGCATTAAAAGCATTTAAGGACCATTATGGGGCCAAGTTAATTACAATGGCACTTCTACATTTGTATTTCAATTTCAAAATCTTAGTTCGAGTTGTTTGCGTATGGTTTCAGTAATTTTTACGAAAAGAGATTCTTGACCTTCTAGAGAATGAAATAAAAATAAATACTTTGAATGCTGGATTCATTTCTGACTAAGTCACACACAGATGATCGGCAAGTGCCAAGTTGACGCTGTCAGATTTAAGAATCGTGATTATGAGATCATTCTAATTATCTCAAAATTGTTCTTATACGAAATTTCAAGAAAAAGTTGAAAATCGCACTTACGAGTCTGAGGTATATCCTATATATGTTTCCCATGTTTAGAAGCTGGCCGCCGCTCATGGGAGAAGGCACATGGTACGGAGAATGAATGCTTATCTGAGATCCCCTGGTCAGGTGATATGGATGATACTCCCCTACTTCTACGTTCAAATGCAGCCTGATGACTGACAAAGAAAAAAACATCATTATTATTTCACAAACTTGACAATACCGATCCGCATTTCAGTTCGACACATTTCCCATCTTTTTACTTTCTTCTATATCTAATATATAAGAAGAAAGTATTGGATTCGTGCAAATTTTCGAATTTCGAATTTTGACGGATTCGAACGTTTTGAGGTGTGCTGAGTCCATTTCGACTATTTTTGGAAAATGTCTGTCTGTCTGTGTGTGTGTGTGTATGTGTGTGTGTGTATGTGTGTCACGTCTGTGTGTGACCAGTTTTTTGTGGCCGCTCTACAGCAAAAACTACCGCATGAAATCGAACGAAACTTGGTACACATATGTGCCCCTATGTGAACTTGTGCCCATTGGTTTTTGGCGCGAATTCCTCCAAGGGGGGTGGAGCAATGGGACGTTTTTTGAGTTACGCGTGATTGCTATTCCTCAGGAAGTAACTGGCGGAATCAAACAAAATTTGGTCCATATGTTGCCATTAACAGGAACAGGTGCTGATTCAATTTTGGTGTCAATAACTCAAACGGGGGTTGAGCTATAGAACGTTTTTTGTCGTCAATTGTGACTGCTGTATCTCAAGAAATAATGAACAGAATGAAAGAAAAATTTATCGGCAAGTAGCCCTTAGTGGGTATAAGAGCTGATTTTATTTTGGTGTCAACAGCTAAAAAGGAGGTAGCGCAATCGCCCGTTCTTTTTTTCCATTGTGAGTGCCCTATCTCAAGAAGTAATGCAACGTTCTGGTTGAAATTTGGGATATATGTGAATACATATGTAAACAGGCTTTGGTTCAATTTTGACGCCAATCGCTCCAAGAGGTGTGGATTTTTTTTTTTTTTTTTTTTTTTTGAATAAAAATAGCTTTATTAATGCAACAATAAGAAAGATAAATCGTAATAGATTGTCGTCTGCGTATTTCTCGTGATTTTAATTGTATGGAAATGATCGGAAATATTATCTCAATGATTTAAAATTTTTAACTGTTGCCATCTTATGTTTGTTAACAAATAAAATATTTGTAATTAATTCAAGCAAGGCTTTTAAAATAACTTTCAATTTTCGCTCTTTGCTTTGCTTTTGCAATAATTCAGACATTGGAATGGTCGTCAAGTTTTTGCATGTGTAATTTTGTTTTTGTTGGGAATATTGCTTCCTCGTCAAGCATGGGGAGGGATCAGAAAAAAAAAGAAAAATATAGAAGAAAATTTCGTGATGGCCACAACATACTAGTTTACATCATGATTTCTAACTTGCTATAATATGCAATTTTCTTCTAAGTGCATAACCATCAGGCTTGCAGAGTTGAAGTCGGAGTTGTAGTCAACAAGTCGGGGTTGGGCCGATTTTGGGGTCAAGGAATCGGAGTCGGGAGTTGAAGGTTCAAAATTCTAAGAGTTGTAGTCGGAGTCAGTCATTTTCCTTCCAAGTCTAACTCTACCAGTGCTTGCGGATTCGGGGTCAGAATCAGAGTCGGACTGATTTTGGGGTAAAGGAGCCGGAGTCGAATGTTCTTAAACTCCCAAAGTCGGAGTCGGTTATTTTACTTCCGACTCCGCAGCCCTGGTAACTGACGAATTCTACCTTCAGGCAAAGAACAACAACGATAGAAGTCTCACCACTAAAGTTCTACACTTTAAGAAGCAAAAATACAAAGATTTTTTGTAAATTGTCCAACTGAAGGAAGTTATTAATTGGTCACGCATAGTTGTCAACATCACGTATGAAGTCCCCCCAACTCCGTCCCATTTCTCTCAAAATATGTAATACTAGCAGTAACCACACGGCGATGCCCGTGCTAACCCCAGTAGCACCAGAACGTTCAAATTTGGTACAGAAATCGTGTTATTGGTCAAATGACGGTGTTAAGTGTCACTTGTTCGTTATATTCGACGTACAAAAACAGTAATATTATCACGGTGCCGTTTCCGTGCTAATATAACGTAATATTTGACGGCATCAAACCGGTGTTAATTTTACCGTTCAATTTTAGTGCTAATGCCACCTAATTCGAGCGCCCTCTATCTGTGTTTACCTCGGAATAGTATAATGAGCTAGAAGTTTCCTTGGGATCTTCTCTTCGTTCGAATACATAAAATTCTGTAAAATTGGATGTTTCTTTGAAGATTAAAGAACACAGCAATGGATTAACTTTTGTCAAAAGTAAGTAATCGAGTTAAATTAAGTTGGGGTAAAAATCCTAGTTACTTTGTAATTATTGTTATAGGTTAGGCCTATGCCGAAAAAAAAGCTAGCGATCTTATCAGTCCTATTTATCAAATTCCGTGGCAATTATTATAACTTTTTTTAAAATCTTCAACATGTAAATTTTATACGCAAGTCTAATTTTATTTTATAAATTTGTTAAAATTTGGAGATGGGTGGTCTCTTTTATATGTACTGAATTTTATCCGTTTTTCTGACCTTCGAACATTCTGAAAAAAAAAAAAAGCTTATTCTGTTTAAAAAAAATATTCATTACGAATAATTTGATTAACAGAAAAAGGTTCTTCGTTCAAATATTATTTTAAAAAGATAGATTTATCTCAAAAGAGTCAGTGTTATAAAAATAAGATTCATTGAATAAAATTTAATTCATTCTATTCTAAAGCAAAACAAAATGGCGAGTAGCCATATGTTGCAGATTTGTCTGATGTTAACGCTATCACCTGCCGCTTGGAATTTCCCCCTGCTCATGCTTCAACGGACAGTAAAAATCAACAAATTATGGAATTTTAAACGGATAGGTAGGAAAATAAAATTATTATTTTGAAAAATAAAAAAAAAACCTGCCTATTATTCTACCATTTTGGTTGTCGAATCGTAGAAATGTTTTGAGGTAAAAAATAACCATTCAGGGAATAATTTACGGGTATATTACTACATTAATTGTTATTTTTAATGAGTTAAGTTTTTGTGAATTATAATCTATCGTATTTCTCTGATCAGAACTAAAAAACTCGAACCCTCTTTCAGGTTTTTTTTTTCTTTCCTTCCTACTTGATCAATACTTAGCAATTTATCAATATGATTATTTAAAAAAAATCTTAAAAGAGCATTACATCATTTTCCGTGGCGTGAGTTTCATTGTTGATGACATCAGGAGCGTTACTCGATCATTGGCTATTATATATATATGCGGATTAATTGGGAATTTTGTCTTCTTATTTTAATTTTAATTTTAGGCAATAAAAGCCATAAACGGGATGGATATGATTTTTAAAATTCCTTTTTGATTGTTCCTAAAATGTGTAAAAATGTATCATGTAAAATAAAGGATATTTAATAATTAAATTTTGTATTGACTTTTATGAGTTTCTTAATTCATTTTTCTGTGAATATGTTATTCTGATTTTATTTAGTAACGAGTATAAGAATATAATTCATATGAGTTATTTCTGAGGTCTAAGAAACGTAGGGGAATGTGGGGTAAAGTGAAATAGGAGGGCAAAGTGAAATGGTGAAATATTTTACTCTGGCTTTTACCGCCACTTATCTGGTGTTATTTTAATTATATAATAGCACATGTTGTCTATTACAATCAGAAAAAAACCCCACCGGAGATAAAAACAGAAGGTAATACATTCAATTTTTAAACATTGATACTCGTATTGTAATACTTTGTAGCAAATAACAAATTATTTTTGTTGTTATAAAATGATAAAGTAGTTCTTATTAACATTTAGCATATTAATTGAGACCTTCTAATATTCAGTGCAGTATTTATTAGTTAATATTTAGCTTATTTGTATTTTGAATATTGTTTTACAATTAGGCAAGTACATGCTGGGCAAAGTGAATGTAGCAAGGGAAATAATTTATTTCGTTTAGTCGCTCTATCCTTTACTGAATCACTAACGTATTCATTTGTTAATAAATTCATTTGCATTACTTCATTTAGTAATTCGATTATTTATTCATTCATTCACTTATTTTCTTATTAATTCACGCTTTTATTTAGTTACTTTTCTTCATACATTAATTAATCTATTTAATTATTCGCTTTAGCAATCCTGATTTTTTTAACGAAGTTATTTGATCAAAAATATTTTTTTATAATCGAATAGAAAATAATTTATTAGGAAAATATTTTATCTTTCACTTTGCCCTATGAAAAAAAAAGTGAAATTTTTCCACTTTTCTTTTAAAATCACAACTTTACTGCCAAAAGTAACAAATACTGTTTTAATGACAGTTTTATTATAAAATACAACGTTCTTTCTTTATGTACTATAATTTTCAAAACAAATCACCAATTTGTTCATTTTGTAAAAGCTCAGTCATCTTAACTGTTTTCCTGTACCACATATTCGACTACTTGCATTTTACAGAGAGAAAAAAAAAAGGAGCAGGAAACTAAGGGTTTCAACAAAAAATTCTCTAAGGGCTATTTCGAAGTACGTATATTGTCCAATTGTAAAGTTCGGAATATGATTTTTTTTTTTTTTTTTTTTTTTGCCATAACTATGTAATTTGCTGTTTCCTTGCACAAAATTTTATTCTAAGTTAATCCTAACAAACATATAAACTTAAAATAAAGCAATGTGCTAATCAAACAGCAAATTGTATAGCTATTTTTGCAAAAAAATAAAGTATGATATTGCGGATTCTACATTTGGACAAAATACTGTGAAATGGCCCTAAAATCAATCTGAAAGTTTAGTACCGCAAACTGGCTTAAAGGGTGAAAGTCATTGAAAATTTGAGATATTTTTCAAATACTTTAAAAAAGATTTTATTAAAGTAAACTTTTCAAAATTCTAAAAGTTAGTTATCAGACCAACTGGAAAAAGAGAAGCAAGCACTTCAAAAAACTTCCTCCTAGCAATTTTTAGACCCATAATATTTTTAATAAATTTGCTAACATGTTGTTTTATTTTCTTTTGAAAATATCTCTCTCCATATACTCGTATGTAGACTACATATCAAAGTCGTACATTATTTGAAAGTTGTACGTAATTTAAAATACCTATTTTATTCATTGAATGCATTTTAATTCATTCTTGAACAGGGTTCACCAAACCTTGCTCAGTTCGAACTAACCCACCCGGGTTTTTTCACTTGAGCCCAGTTGAAAAAACCCTACTATCTCGGTAGCGTGGGGTTTTTCAAAATTTACAGCATATTGCAACATTTACTTCAGCAATAAACTGAAGATTATAACTATATTAATCGTATAGTTATAATCTTCATCCAAATTTCTAAAGTATTAAAAATTAAAACTGCTTATGGATGTTCCAATTAATTAACATACATTTTTTTAAGGAAATCAAAATGAACAAAACGTATCTATTTCAATCACTTTCAAACATTTTTTTCTTTCATTGTTGCAAAAAAATGTTTTAATAAACTTACAGGGCATCTTTTTTAACAGCAGATCAAGGAAAGGTTGCAAATTGAAAAAGTTCAATCTTTACTAGTAATGAAGCTGAAAGTCTCTCTGTCTGGATATCTGGATGTCTCTCTGTCTGGATGTCTGGATCTCTGTGACGCTCATAGCGCCTAAACCGTTCGGCCAATTTTCATGAAATTTGGCACAAAATTAGTTTGTTGCATGAGGGTGTGCACCTCGAAGCGATTTTTCAAAATTGGATTCTGTTCTTTTTCTATTCCAATTTTAAGAACATTTTAATGATTAAAATATCATAACGTGGAACCTTAACATGGGCGAGCCATTTAACATAGCAAATTGGCGAGAAATTCATCATCCATTATTCGTAAATATACAGGCGAACCAAATGACCTTTTAATTTTCTACATGGGCAAAGCGGTGCGGGTACCACTAGTAATGACATAAAATTCACCAACCTGTGTGATGACTACACCAGATTCTTTAATTTATAACTATACCAGAATATTTATATCATATTCTGCATTATTATGTGTAAGATTATTTTGTGACTTTCTAATTATTAATTTTAATACAGTTAAAATTTTTATTTCCAACTTCTCATGTCGAAGGATTTAAAATACATGTCATAATTCATGTTTATGGTTTATGCTGTTTCCT
The DNA here is from genome assembly GCF_026930045.1 of Uloborus diversus. NCBI lineage: Eukaryota > Metazoa > Arthropoda > Arachnida > Araneae > Uloboridae > Uloborus > Uloborus diversus. The sequence goes on along the minus strand of NC_072732.1, from coordinate 79,766,816 downwards.
TTATCTTGAAACGTTGTCATGAATTTAAAAATAAAAAAAAAATATGTTGCTACTAAATGTATTTTTGAACTAAAGCAAAGAGTACTTTTTTAAAATATGATAAACCTGCATAAAAGTATCTGCGTAAACCCGATTAGTAAAAAGGAAAATGAGCTATAGGGATTTCGCCCCCATAGAGGGGTGGACGAAAATTTCCTGTGTTAAATCTTGAGCATCTAATGTCTTCTTTGTCAAATTTGGCAAATATACAACATAAACTGGGTTTTTGTATAAGGGAATTTTTTTTTTTTTTGGGGTTTCCGCTCCCATAGGAGAGTGAAAACTATCCATGTGAATCCTGGAGTATCATAGGACCTCTGTGCGAAATTTGCAGAAATCTGATGTCAACTGAATTTTTGTGAAAAAAAACCCGCTCGGAGTGTTACAAACATAATAATTGCGAAGATTTTACCAGTGAAAACAGAATATTCAATTACGTGTTGTAAACACCAAAATGAAACGTCTTCCTAGCACTTTAACATAACGTACTATTCCACGTTCAAAGTTGGTGCAAATGGGGTGGTACAACACCAGATTTCGACGTGTTATACGACATCGATCGATGAGACACATAGACGCTTTTTAGACCGTTCTGAGAGAACGTAATTTGAACGTGTCGGATGGTGTGCTCAGAACGTGTTATAGAACGAGCTTTGAACGCCTCTGTGCTGCTTGGGAAGAAGTTAAAGGAAGTCCATCCCCAGTAGCACCAGAACGTTCAAATCTGGTACAGAAATCGTGTTATTGGTCGAATGACGGTGTTAAGTGTTACTTGCACGTAAAATTAGACGTGCAGCAACAGTGATATTATCACGGTGCCAGTCTAGTTCTGAGGGGACGTCATATTAGACGTTCAAAAAACGTTCTAATGACACGGTGTTATTCCCTTGTTAAAATAACGTAATATCTGACGTTCAGCTGTCACCGCATCCGAGCGCCCTCTATATCTGTTTACCGTGGAATAGTCACAGAAACTTTCTTTGCTTACCAACTTCAACCACTTTCGGAGCAACTGCTGAAAAACAATCCGAGCAAAGGATTATTCTTTTATCAAAAGTAAGTGATTAATTTAATTATAATTACTTTTAAATCTTTCACATGTTAATTTTGTTTATAAATCGAATTTCATTTAAATTTTGACTTAATTGGGGTTTTTTTTTCTTAGCTCCGAACATTCTGCAAAACTTAATTGTTCCATTTGTATAATTTAATATCAATGGCTATTTCATGGATATATTTTTCGCTAACGTTTCTTTGTGCAATTTTCATTTCTGATCTGAATTCGAATCGATTGCTACACTTATTTTCCTTAAAGTGGTTGTTTTAGTTATTCTTGTTTTCGACTATGAATTTTAAGTTGCAATAGAGTATACATATATATTTTGTTTTTGCTGTATTTCAGTTTTTGATGTATTTAAAATGCTTTATTTTAAAGTTTTTATACTTTTAAGAAAGTAGACGGCTCACATAATGATTCTATTATTGCAAAAATAAATCTCCAAAATTTTTATGAAAAATGTGTTGCTGCTGTAAAATGTGATACATACTGTACAGAAATCAGAAAATTAGTATTCTTGAATGTTGAGACAGAAAATGAGTCTAAATTATTTAAAGATTTTTTCAATTTAAAATATTCATGATAAAGAATCAATTTTATCAACAGAAAAGGTCTCAATCAAAATAGTACCTAAAAAAATTATGGCGTTGAAAATGGTCAAGATTATAAAAACAAGATTCGTTGTATAACGTATTCAATTTGTTCTATTCCAGAGGTTCCCAACCGGTGGTTCGCGAACCCCCAGGGGTTCGCGAGGTGCAGAAAGGGGGTTCGCGAAAATTTCGGTGCAATGGCGGATTTTTCCTAGTTTGGTAAAAAATTATAAAATATTCAATTTGCACATTACTAAATTTTTTTTTTAATTTGAAAACGCGCCAGACTCTTGTATTAAGCTCAAAAAAAAAAAAAAAAAAAAAAAAAACTTTCAGCGGTTTTATAATCTTGGTTAAAAAGAAATTTTCTCATTTTTTTTTTCGATAGACAACAAAAAGAGATATCCTTCCTTCTTTATTGCGAGGCGCCATGCAGAAACGTTGTATTAAGCTGTGGCGGGGATCACGATGACCTTAAAAAGGCGCCATCGCGTGGAGTCAATCAAACAATATACATAATATACATTAGGGTGGTTCGAAAAAAACGTTTTTTCGAATTTGGTATCCGATTACCCCTCAAAAGTTGCAGTTTTGTACCCTGAATTCGGAAAAAATAATAAAAAAATTCTAAATTATCATCTATAGTTCGCGCATGTCGCCTAAAGTTACGAAAAAATCAATCTTTTTCAAAAATTTTCATAATGTTGAAAAAAAATTCTAATTATGTTTTTTTTATCCAACACCAAAAAAACAACAGTATGTAACATATATTTGATTTTAAAAATGGTTTTATTGCTGTTTTAAAATAATTTTGGTTCGCAAAAAAAGTTATAAAATGGTAATAAATCGGTGAATTCGGACATTTTTGACTATATTTAAATCACATCGCTGTACCAAAATTAATAGTTAAAAGGTTTTAACTACACTTAAAAATGAAAGTGTGATCGATGCATGTATGTTTCTATAAAAGTCAAAAATAAACTAAATTATTCGCCAAGGCCGTGATCCACGCACTAAGCCACCGCAGCACGGCGCCTACTTGTCGCGACATGCAGCACACTGGCCGAGCTTGTGCTGACATGAAACCATACCGCACCCGTTCCTCACCTCACAATCCGTCAGTCAGTCCTAAACAATCAACATGGTGTCTACCAAAACTTCTAAGCGTTTGAGTCTTTGTCCAATTCTTGGTAAGTCAAAACCTTTTAGTGAAAGTGTTTTACCCACACATAAAGATGTTTTGTTAGCATGCATTGAGGAAACATCAAATTCTGCGAAAAATGTACCCTTTTCCGAGATATCTCATTGTGTTGGTAATCAAATAGAAAAAAATTACAGTAAAGCTTCTATACCAACTGTAAGTCATCAACGTGTTGTAAAATTAATTAAAGATTTGCATGCAAGTATTTTACTTTGAAAAAATCATTCAATCGTGTTAAACAAAAACCTAACTTTAAGAAAAAGCTTAACGAGTTTGTCAGTGAAGCCAATAACAAACTTTTTGACATTGCTTTCTGCAAATGTGTTATGCATTTTACGTGTTCATGTGGTAAGAGGCCAAACTCTTGTAATTGTAAAATAGTTATGGATTGTAGGTGTGATAAGGAAAAGAAAATCCCTATTATTGAGAGAGAATTTATCTATGACCAACGAAATATGAGGTTAAGGTATATTGGTTCCTTGGACAGAGTAGAGACAAATAAGTTAATTAAAAGAGATCAACGATTACAAATCTGTAAGAAACCTAAAATTGATGAACCTGATGTTAATGCCAGTAAAACAGATATTACAATTGAACCTTTACATGACATTCTAATAGAGAATTGCGGAGATGACAGTGACAGTTTACCATCGACCTCTCAAATGCGAATTAAACTTCCTGCGACTGCATTGATGAGTGATAGATACGGGATATCAGATAGAGCCACTGCCGCTATCGCTTCAAGTGTTTTACAAGACATCGGCTTAATCAATGAAGGAGATTTATCGCTTGTAATAGACAAGAGCAAGATCAGACGTGAAAAACATAAAGTTCGAGAGTCCTTACAAACCGAAAATAACAGTGCTATGATATATGGGGTATATTTTGATGGGAGGAAGGACAATGTTTATTTCCAAGAAAAAATTGGTAATAAAATGTATCGGAGACTGAAGAAGGAAGACCACATAAGTTTAGTACAAGAGCCTGGTGGAAAGTACATAGGCCATTTGACACCAGTAAGTGGCACAGGAAGCGAAATGGCATCAACCATTTTGAGTTTTTTAGAAAGTAAGGAATTTGACCATAATGAGCTTGTTGCTGTTGGATGTGACGGCACAGCAACAAATACAGGTTGGAAAAACGGTGCAATACGTAATCTTGAGATTAAACTTGCCCGCCCCAATGGTTCATATGCTTGCTTCATTTCAATGAACTGCCGCTGAGACATTTGTTTGAAAGTGTAGATGGTGAGACTTCAGGGCCAACAAGTTTCTCGGGAACAATTGGCAGACTTTTATTGAACTGTGAAAAACGCCCGGTTGTTAATTTTGAAACAATCACTGGTGAAGATATAAACATAACAAAAACTGACTTGAGCAAGGACCAAAAGTACTTACTTGACATATATCAAGCAGTGAAGACAGGAGAGTGTCCTTCAGATCTTGCTGTGAAAGATCCTGGTCCTCTTAGTCATTCTAGGTGGTTGACATGTGCAAATAGGACACTAAGGCTATACATATCTGAAGTATGAACCCTCTGAAGGACTTAAGATGCTTGTAGACTACATTATGAAAGTATACGCCCCAGTTTGGTTTGAAATCAAAAGGCATCCATCAGTGAAGTTTGGACCCAAGCACATCTTCAAAGCTATTCAGTCGTCACGTCAGCTACCCGATAATGTAAAGCATATCAGTGATCCTGTGATGCAGAAGAATGCTTTCTTTTGTCATCCGGAAAATATGTTAATATCAATGGCAGTAGACGAAAGAATCCATGTTCGGCAGTTAGCTTTTCGAAGGTTGCTAAAAGCTAGAAATCAAGAGCCCAAAGGGAAATCCGTGCGTACATTTCAACCTCCGACCATCAATTTTGCTGCTTCAGATTACATTGAACTGATTGACTGGTCTCAGTGTAAACTTTCACCTCCTCCAGCAATGAACCATGTGTCAAATGAGAGCTTAGAATAACTGATTGGTAGTAATGTTTTGCCGGAGTTTGACCCGATGAAATTTCCTTGCCATACTCAAAGTGTGGAAAGAATAGTAAAACTGGTAACTGAGTCTTGTACAAAAGTTTGCGGGAAAGAAAATAGAGATGGCTTCATAAGAGCAACACTGCTCTCAAGATCAGTCATGCCATCGTTTAACTTTAAAAGTGAATTCAAGACAATGTCTAAAGATGATAAGTAAACTTAAATTCACTATCATGCTAGCAAAGAATTGGGGAATGTAAATATGTAAATATTGTAAAAAACACCCCTACATTTGGATGGATGGTTGGGTAGGGAGTGGGTGGAACTCGAAGTGCAGCCACCTCCCCGTGGTGAGTTCTGGGTAGTTTCAATGTCTTTGAGACGAGCTAAGAGCTGCACACATACATGCATCGATCACACTTTCATTTTTAAGTGTAGTTAAAACCTTTTAACTATTAATTTTGGTACAACGATGTGATTTAAATATAGTCAAAAATGTCCGAATTCACCGATTTATTACCATTTTATAACTTTTTTTGCGAGCCAAAATTATTTTAAAACAGCAATAAAACCATTTTTAAAATCAAATGTATGTTACATACTGTTGTTTTTTTGGTGTTGGATAAAAAAAACATAATTAGAATTTTTTTTCAACATTATGAAAATTTTTGAAAAAAATTGATTTTTTCGTAATTTTAGGCGACATGCGCGAACTATAGATGATAATTTAGAATTTTTTTATTATTTTTCCAGAATTCAGGGTACAAAACTGCAACTTTTGAGGGGTAATCGGATACCAAATTCGAAAAAACGTTTTTTTCGAACCACCCTAATATACATATGTCGAAAAAAATAAAGAATTTTCAAACAATGCATCATAGGGGTATTATTTCTAATCTGGTTGAAATATAACTCGAGAATTTCCGTCGAATTCAGTCATCGAATAGCAGACATGACAGCAAAAGGCTCCAAACTTAAAATTTATTACTGGATTTTACCCATCTGTTCGTTTTCAAAAATATATAACATCAGCATGCTCATAGTTCTGGGGAAATAGTTGTTAACAGACGTATTTAGAGATACTTTAGAGATGCTTGAAAACAAGTGATTTTGTTTGCAATTGGTTTTGCTACGTGAACTTGCTACTCTGTTTGTGAAGTTATAATCGTGTTGGTAGTTTTTATGATTTAATAACTTTCTGCTGTTATGGATCGATGGTTGAAAACTGGTAGTTTGGTTGAGCGACAAATGGACAAGCAGTCAATCGATCAACCCTCAACATCAGCAGTAACTTTCGAATCAACACAGGATATTGAAATAGATAGCTGTAATGAACTGCCGCCTCCCCCGACTAAACAGAAAAGTGAACTAGGGGAGAAAAAAGGAAAAAAGCGAAAATATGACAGTGACTATTTACAAATGGGCTTTTATTTTACTGGAGAAGAGTCTGAACCTAGACCGCTTTGTCTTCTCTGCAACGAAGTTCTAGCGAACAGCAGTTTGAAACCGTCACTTCTGAGAAGACACCTCGAAACAAAGCATCCGACACACAAGGACAAACCTATCGAATATTTTAAAAGAAAATTGAAATATAATAAAAAGTGTAGCGTCTTTACGTTCCTGTTAGAATCCAACGAAGATAGTAAAATGGCCCTTGAAGCTTCATATCGAGTCAGTTATAGAATTGCAAGATCTGGACAGCCACATACAATTGCAGAAAATTTAATTGGACCGTGTGCTAAAGATATTGCTAAGTGTATGCTGGGAGAAAAGTCAGCAAAAAAAATTGACCTGGTTCCGCTATCAATCAACACAGTATCACGCAGAATTACTGATTTGGCAAGTAATGTGGAGAAAGAACTTGTGAATAGAATAAAAGAGAATAATTTTGCGATCCAGCTTGATGAGTCGACTGATGTAGCAAACGCTGCAATATTACTTTTCTATGTTAGGTATATTTTTAACGATACAATTAAAGAAGATGTACTATTTGCAAAACCTTTAAAAACCAACACAACTGGAGAAGCAATTTTCGAACTGGTCAACAGTTACTTTGAAGAAAATGGAATAGATTGGTCTTTGTGTGTGGGTGTGTGCACGGATGGTGCAAAATCAATGACAGGAAAATTTGTTGGCTTTGTGGTGCGAGTAAAGAAGATCAACGAGAAAATTGAATGGACTCATTGCTGCATTCATAGACAAGCATTATCATGTAAGCGTATTCCCGCAGAATTATCCGCTACTTTGAATGATGCGGTAAAAATTGTAAATTTCATAAAATCACGTGCCACAAACTGCCGTCTATTTCACGCGCTTTGTGAGGAATTGAGAAGCCTTCATGTTACTTTACTTCTTCACACAGAAGTTAGCTGGCTTTCCCGTGGCAAAATTTTGACACGCTTATTTGAATTGAAGTCAGAAGTCCAAGCATTTTTTGTTGATCATCCATTTTACTTGTCCACTTGCATATTCGATCCTCTTTGGATGCAAAGGCTTGCATATTTAGCTGACATCTTTTCAAAATTAAATGAATTAAATCTATCCTTGCAAGGTGCAGTTGTTAATATTTTCGTTGTATATGATAAAATTGAAGCTATGGTAAAAAAATTGAATTTCTGGATCCAATGCCTGGAAATGGATGAGTTTTCTTGTTTCACTTCTCTTAGTAGTTTTTTATCAGAAAACTCAATGAAACTTGATGAAAGCGTTAAAAGAAATGTATGTGAACATCTGCAACATCTTGAACTAACTTTTGACGAGTATTTTCCTAATAGGCGTAACGTCCCTCTCTCAAACAACTGGATACGCAATCCTTTTGAAGGAAATCCATGCTTGGAGAACACCCTGACATTACCTGAAAAGGAAATGCTCATCGAGTTATCCTGTGATAATTCATTGAAAACTACCTTTAAAGAGCTCTCGTTAATTGACTTCTGGCTCAGTGTAAGAAATGACTATACCGTTTTGTCCAAAAAAGCAATTCGAATTTTATTACCATTTTGTACAACATATCTGTGCGAGAAAGGATTTTCCTCCTATACTTATCTCAAAGATAAATACCGAAGCAGATTGAATGCAGAGCCTGATTTAAGACTCAAACTGTCAGACATTGAACCAAACTTTCAGTTTCTTTGTTCCGTCAAACAGCCACAAATATCGCATTAAGGATTTTTTCCCCAATTTAAAGTATGCTTTAAAAAAAAAGTTGGTTTATAAAACTTCTTGTTTATAATTTTTCTTGTAGATGTAGTTTTAACTTTTTATTAATGTTTGCACTTAATGATATTTTACAATTATATTTTTGTTTATTGCAATCAAATGCTGCAAAAAATGGAAAGCAAACATGCTGTTTTTTTATTGTTTCTTACATGTTACTAATTTCAACATCAGGGGGTTCGCGAACTTTTTTGCCTGTTCCAAGGGGTTCGCAAAGAGAGAAAGGTTGGGAACCGCTGTTCTATTCTAAAGCAATATTTCCTGTTATTAAAGATATTATGTCTGAATATGCTTTTTTGTGTTTATTCATTTATTTTTTTTCAGAAGGCAGTTGAAATAAATGCTAGGTTATGTTTTCGGTTTATAAAAATAGAATGCGTATTGCTTGTTTATTCTATCGCAGCAAAACAAAATGGCGAGCTGCTACCAGCTGTTGATTACCATCACCTGGTGCTTGAAAGTTTTCTGCGTTTAATATTCCCGCTCAGATTTAACAAATAAAAAAGACTGGCAAAAATCAACTAATTGAATTGAAAACGGATGGGGAAAGAAAAATAATATTAAATAGAAGTGTTGGCTTAAGGAGTTTAAATTATTTCCCAATGTTTTTTGTATTAAGAAAAATATTCTCCCTGTAACGAATTGTTTGAACACAGATTTTTTTTTTTTTTTAAGTCTTTATTTCGAGTTTTAGATCCGTCTTTTTAATTTTTAATGTCGTTTTGACGAAAAACCAGCTTTGCTCTTGTATCAATCGGCATACTATAAGTGGAATTAAATTGTATTAAATTATGAGCAGAGTATGTTTTGTGCCATTTTTAAATAGGATCGAATTTATGTCGAATCAAGGGGCAAAAAAAATCCTCAACCTGACCTTTTCATATTTTCATGAAACTTTCTAAAATCTTCTCTTCCCCTTCTTAAATTTGTAAATAATTTTGAAAAAAAAAAAATCACTCATTCATAACTTATGATTTTGAAATTCATTAAAAAGCATTTGCTGGTCGGCAGTGCTTTCAAATATTTAACTGCATTTCTATGAGAACTTCAGTCTTGTAAAGTTGATCCTTTTGAAATACAATTACGTGCTCTTTAATTCGATACGTAAATTGAAAACCTTTTAAAAATATGTTTCTCACAGAATTTCAAAAATACTTGAGATAGTGTCTTTTATCTCAAAAAATTAGTGCTAATCAGGGGTGTTTGTGATTCCAAATTTCCGAAACTTTTGGGCTGACGCAATCTTAAACTAAAAAAGTATTTTTAAAAATTTTTTAAAGTAGTACTTTTCAAATGATTTCAAATGTAAAGGGGGCAACTTCCATAAATTTCACTGTCTATAGTACAAAGTACTTGAGTCCACCATCGTCCCTGGTACTATCCCTTAATGGTTCCACTCTTAAAGTATTTTTTTTTTTTTTCAAAATCTCTAAAAGACATTATCTCAAAAAAAAAAAAAGATTTTTTTTCCCCTGAATATTGAGTTATGTGGAAAAAAAAATTTCGAAGAGTATTTAAGTTACTGATCAAGTTAAAGTGCATGTAATTGTCAGCCATTACACAATCCTGATGCTCCCATAGCTTTGAGATATCATTTCAAAGCACTGCAGGAAGACATATTAACAAACATAAATTACTCATTAGTTGCGTCGCCTGGCTTTGCACGGTCTACCTCGAAAATGAAAGTTATGTCAAGTGACCATTGTTCAGCAATCACTCTTGAACAAAAAACTAAAAAAATCAGTAACATTTTGCGGCAGATTCCGAGAAAATAACCAAAAAGGGAATATTTTAAGTATCTCGTTCACAGGAAAACCCTCAAAGCAAAACTCAGAATTTTATTTGTTCATGTTTGCGAAAAAAAATGCAACAGATCTCTTTTCTCAATGATTTTCTGCATGCTACAAATTTCAATAAAAGCATTGTTACGGAAAATTGATGAAGCACTGATAATTTAAATGGAGGAAAGCCCTCGAAAAATAGGAATTTTATCTCGAAATCTAAGTATTATAATTAGTAGTTTTCAGTTGATATCTCCGCTAATTATTATCGGGGGATTATTTTGCATAGTCAAACATAAATACGGGAAAATTACCAATACATCGATACCTGGTTCGATGTTCAGTTTACTGGCGTTCGGGAGAAGTAACTCGGATAGAGATAGATTAATGCATAGATAGATAGGTACATACGCTCAGTTTTTAATTATGTAAGATGAATTATGAATGATTTTTTTTCAAACCATATGCATCTTAATGATATAAATGAGCAAAGTTTCTGAAAGTTTCATGTTAGTCTGAAATGGTCTGGTTGAGTGCCTAGTTGATTAGTTGATTTAACATGTGAGTGACCCAATACGAAATAGAACACTAACAAATGAAATAAGCTTATTTTTTTTCTTCTCCTGAAAGCAGCAGGCCATGTTTTATATGTGTACTAACTGGTTTTCCTATGTAAAAGTAGAATCAAGTTATGACACTTAAAATTATTACCCAATTAGACTAAAAATACTAACCAATTCAGGTTCCATATCAAACAACAAATAAACACGCAAAAATGATGCATAAATGCCGAAATAAAGAGTATCAATTTATTTTTAAAATAATGAAAATATGTTTTTTGCAGTATGAAATGGTGGGAAAAAAAGTACAGCGAAACCTGTGTAAGTTGACCACTTGCGGTGCACTACTTTAGTGGTCAACTTTAGCAGGTGGTCAACTTATAGAGGTTGAATTATATGACACAAATCTAATTCTATGCCTGAAAATAGCGGTCAACTTAGACAGGTGGTCAACTTACAAGGGTGGTCAACTTTACAGGTTTTACGTACTATCATATAAAACGCATAGAACTTTCTTAGTGATTTTTTTTTTAGTGATTTGGACAAATTAAGGGTCTTTCTTGCTCGATATATAGCACATAAGTCACAAACATGGGTACTCGAGTTGGATTTTGAAATTTCTTTAAAAGCAGCATGGTTTTTCTGTGATTAAAACTAGAATCATATTTTATGTTTTTTTTTACACACATCATTACGTAATTTTTTTCATTAAAGAAAATCCCAAGTCAGATTGTCTCTTATGTTAAAAAAATTTATTGCTTCTCTATGACTACTTCTAAAAAATGATGAACACACTGGGCTCCCAAGGTATGACCAACGGTTGTATTGTACCATTGGATTTGAACATTTCGGGTTACATTTTTTTCCTACTTATTTAGTTTAATTTGTATCATTCAAAAAATAAGAATGTTTACGTCAGGTGATTTTTGACTGTACTTCAAATTTTTCACGCACTTAATCTTATTATAAGCTGCAATTTTTGTCTTTTTATTTGTATTTTCATTTCAGGCAGCCAAGGTCATTAATGGGACAAAACGATCAACGCCTTTCTTTTTAATTCCTTTTTGGTTGCTCCTAAAATCAAAATATGTGTAAGAGTTTATCATGTAAAGTGAAGGGTATTTTGTGATTAAATTTTTTTAAACTTATTTGCGTTACTTCATTGATTTTTTGTGTGACTTACGTTATTCTTTTTGCAATTAACTAAAGAATATAAGAATATAATTCACATGAGTTTTTCTGAGGGCTAAGAAACATCTTGCATTTTAGAGAAAGAAAAAAAAGGGGGAGTAGAGGAAATTCAGGGTTTTAACCATAAAATTCTTTATACAATCAAAAAGTTAATGCCGTAAAATGGCTTTACTAGGGAAGTCCGTAGAAAATTTGAGACCCTTTTCAAGTAGAATCATAAAATGATTCAACCAATGTAATTTTTTTTTTTATCATCCAAATATTATTATTCATCACAGACCGACTAAAAAGAAGCAGGCATTTCAAAAAAAAAATTCCCTAGCACATTTTTACATTTGTGATAGTTTTACTAATGTTGCTGTATTTTATTTTTAAAATTTATTTCTCCATATATGTAGTAGAAAAATCTTAGCCATTACAGTGCATCATTTGAAAATTGTAAGAACTTTAAGGGGAGTCAGTACCCTAAATACTTTCAAAAATTCGATTTTTTGATTTCTATATATTTTGATACTCCATTTCAATACCTTTTTAATGATACAAACTTCTTGATCGTGCTCATATGAGAAGTAAGTTAAAATAAGCTTTAAAAAAATGTAAACATATTTTGATACGGTATGTCGAGAAATGGTATTTTTGAAACTAAATGTTCCTTTTTCTCAGAACCTAAATTGTGTTAGACTTTGAAATTTTTGCTACCAATTCCATACCTATAATTAGAATTTTTTAAAAAAAGCTTCCTTTCTGTAAAATTTTACTTCAGTATAGAGAAAAATGTCTACTTAAGGTACAGAAAAAATTCATAATTGTATCTTTAATAGATTTTCAGAGAAAGGTACATGAACATGTGCAAATTAACATTGACGGTATAGGGGGTACTAACTCCCCTTAAAATAGGTATTTTATTTATTGAACTATTTTAATTTATTAATGTACAGGATTCGTCAAACCGGGCCCGGCACGAAAAAAAAAAACTCGTGGGTTTGTTAACACGAGCCAATTGAAAAAAATAAACTATCTCAATAAAAACGATTTTTTTTTTTTTTCAAAATTTGCCGCACATTGAAACATTTACTTCAGAAACAAACTACATATAAGATCTAAAATAAATAATACCGAGTACGAAAATTGGCATCTGTCTTTCTGAACAACTTCTTAAGTTTTAGGAATTAAAACTGCATATAGATTTCACGATTAATTAAAAAATATTTCTTTGCTGGGAAGCCAAACTAAGCAATTTACTTAATTTATTTCAATCTCTTTTAAAGATTTTCTTTTCTTTTCTTTTTTTTGTATTGTTCGAAAAAAATGATTTGATTAACTACATCAGGGAATCTCTTTTTTAATAGATGCTTAATGCAAGATTGCAAAGTGTAAAGGTAGACTACAATAATCATAAAAAATTAACCAACTGTGTAATGACTATTCCAGATTCCATAAACTGTAATCATACCTGAAAATTTTCTCACATATTCCGAATTATTGTGTGCAAAATTATTTTGCGACTTTATAATTACTAATTTTAATATTTTATACAGTTCAAATTTTTATTTCCAACTTCTTGTGTGGAAGGATATATAAAATACTTGATATGATTCATGGTTATGGTTCATGCGGCTCTTTTTAACGCAAAATTTAGTCAGAGGTTTTTTTTTAAATAAAGTGAAGAAATAAAATACTACTAAATGCCTTTTGGGACTAAAAGGAAAGCTTTTCTCAAAATGTGACATACTTGCTTCTCTATGGATGAATCTGTTTTCTATTTATGGTGTGGTTATGTTTCAGAAAAATTAATTTTGATAATATTTCACCTAAATGCTAAATATTTTCAGTAAGTTTTTCAGAAGTTAGCTAGCGGTGTATTTTATGTGTTTTATGTAAATGCACATGGTTTTCAAATTCATTTTTTTCTTCAATTTTGACGATTTTTGTAATAAATTTGAGTAGAAATAAATTCAGGATTTAAAATTATTCATAACTCTATGAAAAAAAAAGTAACAAAGTAGTACAGTTTAAACAATGTTAAAATAGTGATCAAGATTAATTTTTTTTCTTGTCCGCAAAGTCCGTAATTTTCAACAATGACCAGGGTACTTCATAAAAAAAAAATCCAGGGTAACTAAGGTTTTTTAAATTACCCCGGTTTTTCTTCAAACTCTGTTCATGTACTCATGGGAAATTACTTTTAAAGTTATGTTGTAATACACCTTGAATAAGCCCAAGAGTCGAACCTCGAAATTGTGGTGTGGCTGCAAGACGCACTGCTAAAACTGCTCTATGGAGCTGCATTTCAGGACAGTAAATCCTCTACAAGTGTTCATTTCATCAAAATCTGTAAATTAATCGGTATTTTTGTAAATTTTGTGTTATTATTTAGTCTGCATAACAGAAAATATAAAACCCTAATTTACAAAAACTGTACACATTTAACAGATATTGTAAACAAAAGGTTACAAAAAACTACGTTTAGGAAAAAGTGCACAAAATCTGAGCATTGTAATGCAAGGTAGTATTTACGGGAGGAGTCGAAGGACCCTGACCCCTCTCAAAGTGCCAAATTTTGCAAAACGTTAAATTTATATTTTCCAAATTTGGCTAAGCTTTGATATTACCTGAATTTTTGTATAAGATATTTTTGCATTTTACTAGAGGATAAAAACTCCCCTACTTGAGTTTTCGAGCATCAGAACACTTCTGTACTAAATTTGGAAAAGATCCGTCGTAAACTAGAATTGTCAGAGGAAAACCCCTTTATGAAGGAAGACCAAACTCCCTCCCCACCCCTTTGTAAATTTTTGCGCATCAAAGGAATTATGTGCCAAATTTGGCAAATATCATTAACTTGATTTGTAAAAAGGAAAACGCGCTATGGGGTTTTTCCTCCCTCAGGGTGGGAAGAAAACTCCCCTATGTGAAATCCTGAACATCAAAGGACCTCTTAAACGATATAACATAAACTGAATTTTGCATAAGGGCAAATCTTCTTTGGGGGAATTTCCACCTCCATAGGGAGGCGAAAACTCCTCTATGTGGATTTTTCAGCATCAAAGAAAGCTATGTGCAAAATCTGTCAAAGGTCCAGTGTAAACTAGATTTTTGTAAGAAGGAAAACCCTCTATGTGAATTATTGAGCATCAAAAGACCTATCAGCCAAATTTGGCAAAGATCTGACGTAAATTGAATGTGTACAAGGAAAAACCCTCTCTATATTGTTCCCCCATCGGCAGGGGCGAAAACCCCAAGGGAGTTCTTGAGCATCAAAGTATCTACGGATCAAATTTGGTAAACTCGATTTGTAAAAGGAAAAGTCCTGTATGTGGGCATCTGCACACCATAGAAATGGGGCGAAGACTCCCCTATGAGACTTCTTGATCATCAAATGACTTGACAAAATTGAGTGTGCCAAATTTGTCAAACATCCGACATAAACTGGATTTTTTTGTAAAGAAAAATCCTCATTGTGGTGTTTTTTGAGGGGGAGGGGGTTCTTTCTATGAGGAATTTTCGATCATCAAAAGATTTCAGTACGAAATTCAGCAGAGATCTGACGAAAACGGAATTTGTAAGTGGAAAACCCCCTTATGGGGTACACCCTTCATTTTTTCGAATTTTTTTACCTGTGAAAGCAGAATATTCAGTATTGTTTTGTTAACACCAAAATGAAACGTCATCCTACCACTTTAATGTAACGTAATATTCCACGTTCAAAATTGGTGCAAAAGTGGTGGTACAACACCAGATTTTGACGTGCTATACGAGATCGATCGACGAGACACATAGACGCTTTTTAGACCGTTCTAAGAGAACGTAATTTGAACGTGTCGGTTGGTGTGCTCTGAACGTGTTATAGAACGAGCTTTGAACTCCTTTGTGCTGCTTGGGATTGAACAAAAAAAAAATCCCTCGAGATTTGCCTTATGTCTGACTCGAACCTACGCCCACTGGATCGGGATGCGGTTCGCGATGCCCGCGTCTTCAGGTCGAGCCACCGCGGTTTCCTGAGTTCCTAGCATTCTATATTATAATTAAATTTACCCCGTTACGCGCGTTATGTCACAAACCGGTTTACCCTCCCACAAGAAGTAATCACTTCAAAATACGGCAATAGGAAGTATCCGAGATTGTAAATAAATTTGCTCTGCTTTATTCACTGCAAGAAGAGATTTTTGCTCTGATTTCAAGCACTAATAAAATAAAATAATCTATTAAAATAAACTATGTAAAACAAACTATTCTCAATTATTTTTCGAAAAAGCTTATTTATTCATCGGTGATGGGCTCACTTTTCTATGAGACTTTATGACTAGTTTGTAAAGTTTTTTTTTTTTTTTTTTTTTTTTTTTTTTTTTTTGAGCAAACAAGAATTGCTTATTATCCTCAATTGACTAAAGTGGATGTTGCTCCGATTTTTCAGATTGCCATGACGACGAGAATAAGCAAACTCGTTGTTTTTACATTTATTAAGAGGATAAATTTTCGTACAATTTCCGGACAAAATTTCCAGATTACTGATCCGTACGATTTAATATTGATAAGAAATAAAAATGCATAACGTTATACGCTGTAAATAACCTTTATGATAAGTCTTACTGGTGGATATCGGCCATAAAATATTTATCTTTATAACCGCATCCTGATCACTATTTTGTTTATATATAGATAGTCCTCATCTAAATATATAAAGGTGACGGTGTTTCTTTGTTTGTACCCGATGGCCAGAAGACCCCATAGCACCTACAGCTCTGAAACTTAGCACAAAATTCGAACCTACTCCGGGGGTCTGCACCTCGAAGCACGAATTCTAAATTTATTATTAGTTTTTTCATAATTAATTAATTAAGCTGAAATTTCGGCTAATTAGGGGATAACCCCCCCCCCCCCCCCCCCCAAACATTATATATCGTTGGAAAGGGTTTTCCTTACCGAACAAGATGATGTTTGTTCCATTTTTCTCAATTAATTAGAACAGGAGATATAAGCGATTCTAATCGAGCCAATTTTCAAGGCTTCTCTTTCGAGAAATTGCTATAACACTAGGCCCAATTTCCAGTCAATTTTCAACTATAACACTAGGCCCATTTTCCAGACAATTTTTCAATCACTTTCTTTTTTAACCGACTTCAAAAAAGGAGTTTATGATTTCGTATTACGGCTTTTTATGTGTGTTTTCGAATTATTCTAACACTACTGCACCGATTTGAAAAAAAAAAATGTTTGGCAGGGTATACTTCCCAGTTGGTCCCATTGTAATTTGGTCTGGATCTGATAATAGGTCCCGGAAAAATCCAAGAAACTTTACATTTCATACGTCATGGTCACGTGGTGTTGCTGTGATCGGTGTATTTTCACACCTAAGGTTTAGGCTTTCTCTTTGAACGATATTTAATTCTCGCCGCACATGGATGATTAATTTTCTCAACGCTGCGCCGCATGGTAATTTTTTGTTATAGGTGTCATTAATGTATTTATTACTGCGTAGCAAAAGCAGTAAATTAAATATATTTTGCTACTTTAATAGTTGAATCAATTACCTTAACATTTTATTTACTAATAAATAACTTTATTTAGGCACTGAAATATAAAGTTCTTTAATTAATATTCCAATTTTTAAATATATTTAGTGTTCCATTGAGGGGGAATTGAATACAGAAAACCCCTCCCCCACGATTTAATTTATATTCTTTAATAATATACATTATCACTGTATATGATTTCTGAAGTTTGACCAATATTCTGGACTTACTGTTTCACGATGAGTTCAATTTGAAATTAGGGTTACATTAATTAGCAGGCTTAAAAAAAGAAGGAGGTTCTGCACTCGTCGGATTTGTTTTCCTTTGTACAATGTTCCATAAATACACGAAGACACCTGTACCCAGGGGCGTGCGCAGGGAGGGAGAGGGACACCTGTTGGCCCGGGCCCGAGCCTGGAAGGGGACCAATATTTTTGTAACTAACGGTGAAATATAGGGGTAAACAATATGGAGAGGAGCCCGGGAAAGTCATTTGTGACGGGCTCCAAAATTTCTGTGCACGCCCCTGCCTGTACCGATAAGGAAAAGTCTTTTTTTTGTTTGAAACAGCATAGTTCCTCGGCGGTCTAATGTTAATCAAGTTCAGGTTTGATGAAATTGAAGGAACTCTTCAAATATCATACTCACATTTAAATCGATTTGTACTTTATTAACTTTGTATATCGTCTCACTTAGTGAACCGGTTTTTATGTTTTTTTTTTTTTTTTTTTTTTTTTTTTGTTTGTTTAGTGGTGGTTTTGTTTAGAGGTGGTCTAACTTAGGTTCCAAATCTTTGATTTACCCTATTTAATCTTTAGGTAAAAGTTAAGGGTAAAACAATAAATTTCATCCAATTTCCCTCACAAATGATTAAATATAAAACCCATTGATAAACAAAGGCCATAAAACAAAGGTTTATACTTTCTTTACCTATAGTTAAAGAAAGTACTAAAAATATATATTATTAAGCGTAATGATAGTGAAAATTTTGAATTAAGTATTCTCTGAAGCAAACATAAAATTCATTCTAGTGGAATTTTTAATCTTCAACTATAGTGGGGCCATGTGAAGAAACATGCGACTTTTATCACGAGTTACATGACACTAATTGCGAAACATAAATTACAATTTACAATATTACAATTCTAAAAGTTACAATTTTACAAATTTAAACTTAAAGCGATTTTGGGTTTTTTTTTTTTTTTTTTTTTTTTTTTTTTTTTTTTTAGTGACTCGTACATTTGCTTTCGGAAAGCAAACTTTGATAAAGTTGAACAAATGATGAAGACAATTTTTTTGTACATAGTTACGCGTTTGAAAAAACCTTTCTTCACAGTCGTCGAAAGTCTCCGAGACGCTCGCCGTGTTATTTACACCACTAAAAAGCAAAAAATAAATTACTTTTAAATAAAAAAAAACCGCCTTCAAAAAATACTCAGGAACTAAAGAGCAAAAAATAACTGATTATACTTACATTCTTTTTCCCTACCCAAACATAGAAATGAAATTTATTTTACAATTCCAGTACAAAATCAACTAAACTAAACACCGAATTATAAAATAAACACAGATTTAAATTACTATACGATGAATTATTTTAAATACCTAACTAATTATATACGATCTCTTAATTTTTAATAACCTTTTGAAGTCGGGGCTTCCAATAAACTACTACATAACGTAACTGAGTAGGTTTAGTTTTAAAGACTAATATCGCGTATAGTTAAATTAGTGTTTAATTCAGGATTCGGTGGGTTGTCAGTTACGTTATGTGGTTGTTTATAGGAGGCCCCGACTTCAAAAGGTTATTAAAAATTAAGAGATCGTATATAATTAGTTAGGTATTTAAAATAATTCATCGTATAGTAATTTAAATCAGTGTTTATTTTATAATTCGGTGTTTAGTTTAGTTGATTTTTGTACTGGAATTGTAAAATAAATTTCATTTCTATATTTGGGTAGGAAATAGAATGTAAGTGTAATCAGTTATTTTTTGCTTTTTAGTTCCTGGGTATTTTTTGAAGGCGTTTTTTTTTTTTAATTTATTTATTTAAAAGTAATTTATTAAACATTTTGGAGGAAGTTGCCTTTGTTGCTTATGAATATTTTACTGTTATTACTTTATTTCAAATTCATTCTTCGTATGTTAAATGATTTTTTTTTTAAATTAGAAAGTCGCTTGGTGAATTTGGCGATGAATTATGGAGTTTTTACATTTGAAAGCTACTGTAAATGTAATTTTGATATAATTTGTTTTTCTTTAATTCAACGGATTTTCTTTAAATTTTTAGCACAGGCATCGCTGTGCGGGTACTGCTAGTATTACCTATTCTGGAAAATCAGTATTTATAATATCTGTACCTCAGAGCCAGAAGCAGGTAAATCACCTTCTGATAATTTTTCAAGAGAGGGGGGGGGGACTTTTTTACTTTTTTGTGGCGCATGCAAAGGATTCGACGCGCGCTCTTTTAACCTTTCTAAAAAATTGAAAAGGACTTTTTTTTTTAAAGAATTACGTTCACATGGCTCGATGCAGGATAGACTTCTACACACTATGCAATAATAGACGGTAAATCGCAGTTTTTGAACTTAAGTCCTTCTGGCTCTTAGGTAAAGATATGAAGAGTGGAAATTTCTTGGTAAATTCCATTTGTAGAAACAAAAAAATCTAGGAGTAGGATCCTAGCGAAAAAAAATTTGAATTCAAAACGTCAAAGTTCAAATGAATACTGGATTTTTTTTTACCTTAGTGGCTAATAACAGTTGAGCTGCTGAAGACGCTCAAGCTCGTAATCCTGCATATACGCATTTCTTGACTTCAGTTTGGATTTCCTTTAAAACTCTCTTTTTTATTATTAAAAATATGTATTTTATTTTCACTCCATTTTGACATTAAGTTATTTTAAGCACAAAAATCTTCTGTATAAAATTTTGTGAAAGGAAAATATTTACCTGCTGACCTTGGAACCTTTTCTGGAACTGCATCCGGTTGCCCATATAGAGAGAACATCATGAAACAGTTGAACGGGATCTGTATGGAATGACTTAAAGCTGGTACTAAAATAGGCTCCCCGCTAAAACAAAAAGCTATTTTAAGTCAGGAAATAAACGAACAGGATTCTCTTCACGTTCACCTTTTCTCTTGAAAATTGTTAAGTTAAAAGTAGACAACATTTTGTATTCGGTTTTTAGGATTGTTCAGAGGTGTCCACAGGGGGGAATTGTTGTGCCTTAAAAATGGGGGGGGGGTAATTATTTTTATTTATTTAAAATTATTTATTAATTTATTTTTGATTTAATTTATTAATTTAATTTTATTATATTTATATTTTATTCCATTTATTTATTTAGTTTGTGTGTGTGTGTGTCATTGGCGTAGTACAGAACTTTTATAATAAAAGTAGTGGCACCTGCGCGGCTTTGCCCGTAGTAGAAAATTAAAAGGTCTTTTGATTCGCCTGTATATTTACAAATAATGTATAATGAATTTCTCGGCAATTGGCTTGCCCATGTTACGGTTCCACGTTATGATAACTTGGTAATTTACCCGTCAATCTTATAATAATTTTGCTCGGGAAAATGTTCTTAAAATTGGAATAGAAAAAGAACAAAATCGAATTTTCGAAAAATCGCTTCGAGGTGCACAACCCCATACTACAGACTAATTCTGTACCAAATTTCATGAAAATCGGCCGTACGGTCTAGACGCTATGCACGTCACAGAGATCCTGACAGATATCTAGACAGAGAGACTTTCAGCTTTATTATTAGTAAAGAAGAAGATAATAGTAATAATGATAACAGTAATTAAAAATAAATAAATAAACAAATAAATAAAAAGTATTTTTTTAAATAAATAAATAAAACACACTAAAAATTAATAAAAAAATAGATTTAGAAAATAAAAATAAACAAGGGAAGGGGGGTTAAAAATTGGGGGGGGGATTGGTGACATTAAAGTTGGGGGGAGGATGGGAAGCCCTGGAATTGTTTGAACCCGGTTTACTTACGTAAGTGATTCAGCGATTGAAAAAGAGACAGAGTTCACATTTTCATTTCTTACGGATGAGATGTCTCGTGTTCCAAGATTGCATAGCCGAGCGCTCGAGATAAAATGACTCATTTTCTACAGAAAGTTTTTCTACATTATTGTAGCATGTTCTGTGCCTTTTTAGAGCTTTTATTATACTTGCTGTGTTTTGATGTCAGTTTGGGTGGGACAAGGGTTTTAATCGTTGAAAAAAGCAAAAAATGCATACTAATAATAATTATTTGTTCATATTAAAAAAATTTCGTACTCAGAACCGTAGGTTCGTTCATTGGGGGGGGGGGAGCCATTCTACAGTGTGACCTCCTCTGAAATGGTAGTCTATATCCGCCTCTAGTTCATGCTGGTTATTCGTTCTGATTTTTGAGACCATATTCCACACGTTTTAGGGGTCATTTAATCAATAACGTTAAAATCTACTAATATATTCCAACTTTACAAAAGAAAAGAAAAGAAAAAACAGCCTCAGCGGTGGCGTTCGAAACCCTTCCTCCCCTACCCTTTCACAAGGTTTACCCTATTTTTTGCAGACATTTGAAATTTTCTGCCCCCCTTATACCCCTTACCAAAAGGGGAAAGGCTATAACGGTAAGGGGTATAAGGTAAGGGTCATCCCTTACCTTATACCCCTTACCCCTTATACCCATTTTTGTTTATTTTTTCTAATTTTATCAAAAAGATCTTACGGACAGTTCTGCTCATTTCCATCGATTTCTACCACACAGCTAACTACTAGGTCTTCCCATTGGTGACCGAAGGTCTGTTGCTCGTACCGCGTCAGGTTGAACTCTTCCAGAAAAATAATTGGAACCTGAAATGGAAATATATTTTTTAGCCAATTTTGTACAATTCGGCAGTAGTTTCTTCCAAAATAAAGTTAAAAAACACAGTATATTTTTAAACACAGTGGTGCCCAATCTTTTTTTGCCCAAGGGCAACACCTCATACTTATATGAATTACTCGGGACTCGGGCCAGAACACTTTTTTTTTAATTTATTTATTCACTTATTTATTTATTTATTTATTTATTTATCTTAAGATAGGATGGAAAACGCAAAAAGTGAAAGAACATTACAAGCAAGAATTATTAAAAATACTTTTTTCCACATGCTTTCTTTTTTACTAGCTGTGTTTCCCAACTTTGCACGGTCTACCTCGAAAATAAAAGTTATGTCAAGTGATGCGTGTTCAACAATCAGGATTGAACAAAAAAAATCTGTAAAATTTTGCGACAGGTAGCCGAAAAATAACCAAAAACATTTTAAATATCCCGATTATAAGAAAAGCCTCAACCCAGAATTTTATTTGTTCACATTAGAGAAAAAAAATGGCAGCAGATCTTTTTTTTTCAATGATTTTCTTCACGTTACAAATTTTAATAAAAGCACTGTTACTGAAAGTTGAGATGAAGTACTGAATAATAATTTGAATGGAGGAAAGCCTTCGAAAAATAGGGATTTTTTGTCGTATTCTAAGTTTCATAATTAATAGTTTTTAATTGATATCTTTGTAATTTTTATCGGAGGATTATGTTAAATAGCCAAACATAAAGACGGGAAAATTACGAATCCATCGATTCCTGGTTTGATGGTCAGTTTACTGGCGTTCGGGAGAAATAACTTGAATATACAATTGTAGATACAGTGAAGTACCGTTTATACGTTTCTCTTTTATACGTTTTTATCAATTATACGTTTTCAAAATTGGTCCCTGCAAAGTCTAATACACATTAACCTATATCTATTATACGTTTTTTCGTTTGTACGCTTTTTTCATGTAGTCCCTTCAAAAACGTTTAAACGGTGCTTCACTGTACATCGCTCAGTTTTTAATTATATAAGATAGATTCGAAAAGTTTCTATTTGTTTTTAGAAACTCATTTCTGGCTATTTGGCTTTACTTTACAACATTCATTCGTCATTCCGAATAATGATGATCGGTTGTTTTGGAAAATTCTAGGGGTTTATTACTGAGGGTGAAGTGAAAATGGATCTTCCTTAGCTTGACTTTAAATAGACGCAGCCATTTAGTGTTTCCAGTTTCTTTTTCAACTTATAGTTTTGACTAATTTACTAAAATTGATCTGAATCAACTGTATTACGTTTATTAAACCCACATTTATGTGTAGAAGTAAAATATGTACCTATAGGCTTTCAATAAATTTCATAGATGCAATTGTTTTATATTTTGTTTTAAAATTTTCCGTCATACAGATTTAAAGACAATAAATATCTCATGAATGAGTGCATTTACAAAAAAATAACTCATACTAAAATTTTTCATACTTTATTATGTAAGACCTCCTTACCCCCTTTTTTTAGTTATGCTTCAATTAAATGTAAATAAAAGGGGGTGAACCACTTACCTCTTATAATGGGGCAAGTGGGACACCCATTTTATTTATTTTTTTTTTAATATCATTGTTGAGAATATTTAAAGTATTATTTTGGAAAACAATGATGAATTTTTGTTTATTACTAATTTCCAAAATAAATTAAGACAATATTTTTTTTTTTTTTTTTTTTTTTTTTTTTTTGCTTCAAAACTTTTGTGTAAGGTTTTAAAAACGAACTGTTCTCAAAAGGGGTCCCGCTTACCCAAACCAACCCTATATTACTTTTTCATACTTTTGGTAAGGTCGTATGAAAATCTACCGCAGAGAGCCGCTTATAGAAATGACGTATAAGTGAAAGATTACTATGCGTACGTACGTTACACATTGTAGCGAAGAGAAGCAGTCTGGTTGTTTTCTCTGTACTGACCCTATGCTAGCAGTAAAACAAGTTCTACAGATTTCACTTTCACATTTGACTGAGTAATCGAATGAGTTCTACAGGGGTTCCCAACCTGCGGAAGGGGGTCGCGACATTATCCCTAACTTTCAAAATATCTCATTGCATAGTTGTCAGATTAAAACACATAGGGGGGAAAATTGCATCATTTTTGAGCAGCAGCAATACTTGAGCTCAATGGCGAATCCAAGAGTAGGGCCATGGGGCTGTAGCAGCCCTCCCCCCCCCCCCCATATCTTATGCCACAGTGCCTGTTTCCCCAACGTCTTCTTAGATTATCATAAACTTTAGTTAAGGTAGACGAACACTCTAAATATTATTTTTCTTTAATATTCATTGCACCTTTCTAAAACTTAATGCGATTATTAAATAATAACATAAATAACACATTTTGACTACCGTAAAACCGTGCAACTTTAGACCACTTTATGTGTATTTTTCTTCATATTTTCATTACTCTTCGCCAAAATAGGTTGAGAATTTAACCATACACTACCATACATCTCAGCTGTAGAGTGACGCTTCGAAAAAAATTCTAAATTACACATAAAGAGAGGGGGAATTTTTGTATAGTGGTATAAAGTTTGCTTATGGTGGTGACAACTTTGGACCGCCTCATATTTTCCTTGATATGCACCGTTAAACCACTCCGGTCTAAATTTACAATGCATAGATCGTTCCGTTCCAATCCCGTACACAGCAAAAATTAAAAAAAAAAAAAACAATTTGTACTTACTTTTTCCGATTTATAAATTTTTTTATACTTTTTGAGTCAATTTCAGGTTTTCTTAAATAAAATCAATTGTGAAAACACAAAATATTATTCAGATATATAAATATTAACGTTAAGTAATATGAAAAGCAATTAGTAGGTTCCTACTCCTGGATTTTATTATTGTTTTTTTAAAGGGCATTTTTGTTTATCTTTTTTTACAGCAGCTTGAAACAAATTTTATCCCAGTTTGGTTGGTTTCTTCGTTGTCGTAATATTTTATTTTTGATCTAAAGATGCAACACTGGTCTAAAGTTGTAGGGTTTTACGGTACTTTTATGGTACGGTACGGTAAAAAAATTCTAAGTTTTTTTTTTTTTTTAAGATGTATTTTTAACAAAAAAAACTACCTTTCCTTAACACTACCAATGCATTCACTTTTTCATAATTTTCAAAACTTTTTATATCTATCTCTTCGTTACATACAAGAGAGTGATATGACCCTCCAGTTTGGAAATACATAATTAATTAAAAACAGGTTGTATGGGGGAAATGTTTGAAAAATTCCCCGGAAAAACGTGTTTTTTGCTCCCTAAGTTTAATTGTACATTATTTCAAAACCACATTTTGCATGTACATTAACTTTTCGGGGTTTTTATTACAGTAATATGCTCAGTAATCATTTTTCAAAGTTTCAAACGTATAGAGTTAATACTTTTTTCGCTTGAACTGTTGGCGTAAATATAAACTTTGAAAACGTAGTTGTGAGAAAATTAAGAAAGAAAAGTAAATTTCAGTTATAAGCAGTGCATTTGAGTTTAATAAATTTCTTTTAGTTTTCTCACTAATTCATCGATTTAAAAACCATTGCGGATTTAGAAAGAAGAACACTGGGCCTCTCTATGTTTCTCAAAGTCTTGAAATCGATTTTTTTTTCGAAAATTAGGGGCCTACCTTAAGGGACTTCAATCTCCTACAAATTCTGGTGAAAGAGTTCAGAATTCACCTCCCTCTAACATCATCCAAAATCGTCTAAAACTTCGTTTTTGGATATTTCGAATTCGGATTTGGTCAATTTCGCATAATGTCTGAGAGAGATACTCTCAACCTCAACCCTTAATCTGAAAGATGTCCTGTAGTTGAGATTTTAGGATTTAATTTTGGAAATATTCAAAGGTAGAGCCCCGAACCCCATCCCGTCCCCTAACTTCATTAAAAGTTGCCAAGTAGTAGGTTTTAGGATTTTAATTTCGAGAAAAAAATCTCCGGGAGTGCCTACTGTTTCCCTTCCAATAATTAAAGACTGTATAAAACGTCGTGCTTAAGACTGAAATTTCTAAAAAAAATTCGGGTGAGGGCCTCGAACATTTCTATTATAATTTTCGGACTTTAATTTGGAAAAATTTCCTTGGGATTACCCCCAATCCTCTCTCCCACCACATCATTAAAACTCGTCTAAAATTTCGTGATTGTATCTTCAATTCCTAAAAAAAATCCGAAATAGAGGCTCCGAATCCAAACCCTTTTCCTAACGATATTAAGATGGTACATAATTGCGTTTTTAGAACCTCAAAATCAAATATTTTCCGAGGAAAGGTCGTCCGAACCTTTTCTCTTGCTTAATTTCAACTAAGAAGGTCTACAACTGAAGTTATTTTGGACATATCATTTTCATTTTCGAAAAACTAGAGAGCATCCTCGATTCTCCTCCCCTTACCCTTCCCCTACCCTGTCGCTAAAGTGTCTAAAACTTTATTTTTAGGACTTCAATTCCAAGAAATTTCAAAGGCAGTTTCCGAGCTTCAACCGTTCATAGAAGTCCCTGAAGCTCTTCTCCTCCGAACAGCACTAGACATTGTGTAAACTGCAATTTTAGAGCTACATTTTCGGACATTATAAGGGGGAGAACCTTCGTGAATGTTACTACATCGAATGCTAACGACTGTAGATTCATATCGTTAATTCTCTTTCTCCACTTTCATAACTCAATTCTCTTAATGTGATTTCTGAATTTCTCATGTGCTAATAATGACCCCCCCCCCTTTCCAAGTAAAGATCTAAACTCTTTCTCTGTCTCTTTTTTTTTTTTTTTTTTGCTATATATATCTTTGAAAAAAGAATGGCTTCCAAATGCCCTCCTCGTAATGTTTTGATCACTCGACGGTCTTGTTCAAAGAAAACGCCATAATTTGCTTCGATGACGTTAAGAAAAATATGCGCAACGTTTGTGCGCGAGAACGTACACTTTTATGTATTTTTTTATATACGTACATATATATTGTTACAAATTCTGTAAATAGTATTTTTTTATGATTAATTTATTGTAATCTGGCTAAATTTGTCGTTTATTCCATTATTCATCTAAAAATTATTGTACTAACTTAACCTGTAAATAGTTTTTTGTAATAAATCTACAAGCCCCTTACATCGAATGAAGTATTGGAATATAGCTCATGAGTAATTACGTAAACAACCATGGTTGATAACATAAAAGTTGTAGATAATTTTTGCTTTTAATGTTTAGTAATATATCTTGTTATTATTGTGTTTTCTGTGTCTTATTTGTTATTATTTAATGCCTGTATTTGCAAACTTGTGATATAAGTTTGGCATCCTTTCTGGGGATTGTACTGCCCAGGACGTGCAGTCCTTAGGAAGGGGGCAATGTTACAAATTCTGTAAATAGTAATTATTTTTATGATTAATTTGTTGTAATCTAGCTAAATTTGGCGTTTATTCCATTATCTTTCTTCTAAATTTGTCTTAGTAACGTCACCTGTAAATAGTTTCTCGTAATGAATATACAACCCCCTTACATCCGAATGAAGTATACGGTCTCCCCATTTCTGAATGATAAAAATTTGTGAATGGAATAAAAAGAAAAAAAGGGGAAACATCTCGAATTTTGTCGAAGTTTCTCTAGGATTTATAAATAGCCTCCGCGCGTGATAAAAAATCAGACTGGTCTGAGCCGTTGGGCTGAGCGCATGTATTTAGCTCTGTGTGTATTAGCCTTTTGTTTCGCTGTGTTTTTGCGTATTTGGAAGTAAAAACGTGTGTGACCGTTGTGCTTACGGTATTTAATTGATATTTGGTTACTTGCTGATGATTGATTTAGCAGTTGTAACTACATTTCCTGTACATAGCTCTAAATAAATCTTTTGTGTTTTCTCAAGAACTGTGTCGTCATTTAAAGAAAGTTTGAAGCTGCACGGAATTCGTAACAATATATACAGTGGCTCCCAAAAATCTTCGTACACCTACGACTTTCAACGAAATAGGCCCTAATCCATTGGTTAGAATTAATATTTCGGAATAGGTATTTAATTATAAGATCTATGATTAATGTTTAACAAAAATACATGAAAAGTTTTTAAAAAATATTAAAGCTTAATTTTTAAAAAAATCAAAAACCAAAAAGTGCCGGAAATTCTATGTCACAAAAGTCTTCGTACACTTTATAAAATGTCTATATATTATTGAATAATCTAACTTTTTATTAAGTTATTAATTAGTAGAATATCATACAGTATTCATAACACCTTTTAAACGTCTGGGAATAGATTTCATTCTTTTTATTTCTTTTTTTTTTTTTGCATAATTTCTGAGTAAGTGTTCAACCACACTTCGAGTCTTACTGTTTCTATCTCTATTTTCGTTTTAAAGCCGTATTTTCGTAATCTAGCCTATAGATATCTCTAAATACGTTACATTAAGTTCAAATCTGGAGATTGAGGGGGTATTTTCTGAATTTTAGGACGATTTTTGAGGCACTAGACGCACACGTTGAAAACCGAGTGCTTCATATCGTTATCTTGATAAAAAACAAAGTTGTTTCCGATAACCAAATTTTCGGTTAAGAGTTCAAAATTGGTTTTTAAAATATTTAAAGGAACAGTATGATTCATTATTTCATTAAAAAATTCCGAACTAATAAGTCCTGATGCTGATATGCACCCTCACACTAGAACGGCTCCACCGTCGTGATTAACTGATCCAACTAAGTTCTTAAGATTAAGTTCCTAATTTTTTCTTCTACTTACAATTATGCAACAATTTAACCAAAAATGTTAAATTCATTTTTATCTGTAAATAAGACGTAATTCTAAAATGTTTTTAGCTTATTTATCCTTGATTTTGCGACGAAAAGCGTAAGCTTTGTGTTTTTCGTGCGAACAAGAAAATTTCTGCGGGAAGAGGCCAGATTTAATCCAGCTAATCAGAGAACTTGGCGAAAAATTTTAGGTGAAAATTAAACGTAAAGTTTTTCTTTTGACTCTGAAGAAACTTTTACAGCACTCAAATGTGTATTTTTTATAATTTTTTCAACTTTAAATCTCCGATCACGTTTTGCGAACTTTGCCGGTCGACCTTTTCTTACCTTGTTTTCGGTCCGATTCCTTTGTTTAAAGCATTTTATCAAGCACTCTACTATACAAACAAATAAATTAACTAATTTAGAGTCATTTCAAACCAATTTACCGCAACTGTGGGAAACAAATTCGAATTTTGAATGGTGTTTGTGGTTTTTTACGAATACCAGCGATTTTATAGCAAAAAGCACAATATTAAGAAATAAATAAACAAAAAATTAAAGCCAAATGACTTATAAGGGTCAACACAATGCAAAAATATTCATAAAACGGCATATGATAATTTTAATCATGAATTTATTCGAAAATATTTGAGTGTACGATGATTTTTGTGGCGTGTTATTTCTCTGTCTCTTCGTTTTCTGATCCATTTCAAAAAGTAGATCCGTTAATATTTTGAAAAAACCAATGGGTTGTATTTAGAATAACATAGGAATGATGTGAAAAAATATTGGACTCAATATTCGAATTCAGTTTTGAGTTATTTTGGTTTTACTAAAAAATTTCGAAGTGTACGAACACTTTTGGGAGCCACTGTATATATATATATATATATATATATATATATATATATATATATATATATATATATATATATATATATATATATATATATATATATATATATATATATATATATATATATATATATATATATATATATATATATATATATATATATATATATATATATATATAAAAGGCAAGCCGTTTTCTTTCGGTACCGATTCCTCCTCTGTTTGTGAACCGATTTCCTTCATTCTTTTTTTGTTTAGGAGCTATTGCCGAGTTTTAGTGTCATCAATAAAAGTTTTTGAAATCGCACGCTAATTAACGGAGACATTAATAAAAAACGCATTTTCGTCCTAAATGGTTCTTTCTATGCGAACGGATGGTCCAATTGTTTCGAATTTGACATTTTTGGAAAGTTGTTTAAAAAATACTCCTAACGAAGAAATTGTCAGGGCGCCCAAGATCCAATAACCTAAATCCACTAGAAAAAAAGTTATAAGCGTTTTTTTGTTAGCGAAACCCAAAAATTTTAATTTTATCTCTTTTCCATTGTTGAAACTCATTGTTGGAAGCGTGAAACATTGTTTCAATTCATTTTTAAACCGTTTTTTCTGCACGAAAAATGCATTTTCGTGCTTCGAGTTTGGTATAGTTGGAAAGATCGTAAAAAATACTTCTGAAAACGTTTATCCCCCGTTTACGGCTCAAAAACTAAAACTCGCTACGATGACGAAGCTAGAAGCAATTATAAGTTAGCGAAAATTCATTTTTATTTGATTTCTCACGCGACTTCGTTAGCGTGAAGAAATTGCTGGATAATATTTAGTGTTGGCATTTCTCGCTTGAGCGTAAAGAAATTAAATTATTGCATTTGTTTTTATTATTGAGGCTTTTTGAGTAACTACGGGCAATTAAAATACTTTCATTTTAATTATGTTTTCGCGGTTTTAATAATAAATTAAATCATTTTTCGGAGCGAGGGAGGACTTTCAGTTTCAATAAAATCATCTTCATAAAAACAAATTAAAAAAAAAAAAAAAACATAGCTTCCAATAATGCCTGCACTTGCTATCACCACAAACAGATCTCAAGGGGAAACTTCCGATAAAACTGGCGTATTATTACGGCGTCCAGTGCTTTCGCATGGACAGTTATATTTTGCAGCGAGTAGAGTTCGTTCATTTGACTGTTGGAAATTTCGTATTTCTAACGGCAAAGCTCATGCCTACTTTCACAAAGAATATTGTTTGTACAAAAGTGTTTTACGTATTAAATGAGTTTTGAGAGATCATTTCATTCAGGAAGACTTCCATAATTGTGAAATTGGCGAACTTTATCCATTGGTGTCAAATTTTTGGCACCAATTGGTGTCAAATTTTTGGCAACTATGCCAGCTTGAGAAATATTTTTCTTTTGCATTCGTGAAAAAAGAGGAGAGAAATGTCTATTTGAAAGGAGCTGACTGCGAATGAAGTCCCTCTTTAAGGTGAGGTTTATTAAAGTGTAACCATTCGTGACAAGGGGAGGAAATAAATGACAAGAGGGACATATAATATGGAGAATGTGACATAAAGCCTTTTTTGATAAGAACGTTTATGAAAAACAGAGTGACATGTGGCAAAGGGAAGAGGGGGTATGGTGAAGTGTGATACTTTGTGACAAAAGGAAGAGGGATCAAAAATTTTGAAAAGTGCATTAGCAAGTTATCCCCTAAACAGTAAAAAAATCACAAAGATGATTTTTTTTATAAAATTGCACTGTTATTGCGACGTTCAGTGTTTTTGATTAGTACAATTTTTAATGTAGCAAGTAGGATTGTTCATTTGACTGTTTGAAATTTTATATTTCTAATGGCAGAGGTAAAATGTGACTTACTCAATAATATTAAACTTTTAAAAAAGAAACGTGTTCGTGCAGAAGTTTTACGTATAATCTGTGTTTTGCAGCATAAATTCATTCGGGAAGATTTCGACAATTGGGAAATTGGCGCTCTTCATGTATTGGCGTCAAACGTTTGGCACCAATTGCAGCGAGAGAAATATTTTTTCTTTGCATACATGAACAAAGAGTAGGAAAATATATATTGCATACGGTTAACATAAAAAAGGAGCTCTCCACGAATGAAACCCCTTTTAAAGATGGTGTTCACGAAATAGTAACAGTTTGTGACAAGGGAGAGCAAAGAGATGACAAGAGGGACATACAATGGAGAGAATGCGACAATAAGCCTTTTTTCAATAGGAACGTTTATGAAAAAACTCTTGACGTGTGACAAAGGGAAGAGGGGGTATGGTGAAGTGCGAAACTTTATGACTAAGTGCGAGAGGGTCGAAAATGTTGAAAAGTGTGACATTAGTTATGCCCCGCCCTTAACCATAAACAAATCACAAAGACGACCATTTTTAAAAATTGTGGTGTTGTTGCGACGTCCAGTGTTTCCGAACGGACAGTTATATGTTGCCACGAGTAGAGTTCGTTCATTTGATACTTTGAAATTTATATTTCTAATGACGAAGAAGCAACTCTCTAACTGAATATTGGTAGACGTTTTAAAAGTAACAAGAGGACCCGACAGACGTTGTTCTGTTTAAACTTTGTAAATTGAAAAGTTAAAAAAATTCAATAAACGATCAAGTGTTTGAACCGTTTTGTTGAAAAAAATAAGTAAAATGAAAATTATTTAAGTTGCTTGGTGTCAAAATGCGTATATATATTATATATTACAACTTGATTTATTTAGTTCCCACTGAGCAGTTGTTTTATCAACTATTTTTTCTCGCGTACTTGAAAGATCTTCATTGATAGTATGGTTTGTTCCTTCAGCCATACTCAAAGTATAAAAATCATCCTCAGATATTAAGGATAAAAAATTAACTACCCATCTAGAAAAAACGGGAAATCCCGCTGCAACGTCCCCCATATGTAAAAGAATAAAACATCGAATGGATATCGTTTAAAACAATGATAAATGTAAAAACGGTTCCCTGAATAAGCGAAAATCACTCTCTCCCCTCTCGATGTAAAATAAACACGTTCTTCAACTAAAATGACTAAACACTCTTTAAAAATCAAAAACAATTCTTTGCAAGTTGAAATATTTCACCAAATGAACAAAAAATACAATAAATTACATTAACAGCAGTAAACAAATAATCACGCAACTGTACTGTTATGGCCAATCTCGCCAAGCCACCACGTTCCTGTAATCCAGCCGATCAGTCTTCAACCGATTAGCGGTCCCATCTTTTGAACGAAAACTTCATATATTTGCCTAATTTGTTATTTCCACCAAAGATAAAAATCTTCCACTGCACTGATCTTGTGTGTACAGAACTACCCTGTCGTAATTTATCTGAACGAAAATAAAATTTGTTTCGTCTTCAAATTCCACCATCTTTTCCTTTAATAACGTACTGATTAGTTTGATAATCCTTAAAGTATTCTTGCCATTGGTGCAAAACCCAGATGGATTTGAACCGAGAAACAAATGTTGTTTTGTACGGTATTATCCGATCATTTGGCAAGGAAAGCCTAAAGCACCGATCCGGTCACATGGTTTAACCAAAGATAATTACGACGAAAAATACGCGTTTTGCGTGAACCTAGTGAAAGAAACCCGAATTCTTCCTGCACTTTACTTCAAAATTTATATCACGGGACATTTTCAAGAAAGGAAGAAAAAAAAGTCTCTCTCTCTCTCTCTCTCTCTCTCGCTCTCGCTCTCGCTCTCGCTCTCTCTTTCTCTCTCTCTCTCTCTCTCTTTCTCTTTCTCTCTCTCCGTTTTATCTATTCTTAATTCACATATCGCATTAGGAAATTTCATCACCAAAAGCAGAACTGACTTTCTTATTGTCCTTTGACAACGGGTTGAATATTATTACAGTACTAGCATTCCCGTACCCGGCATTGCTCGGGTAATGGGTTAACAGTGCTTGGTGCACCTAGTTTCGAAAATCCCCTATAATAATTACTTATTACCTATAACTTTTTCTAATTTGGGGAGGATATTATGTGTAAAATATAAGATATTAAGTGTAAAAAACTAACTACCCAAAAAGAACAAACGGGAAATCCCGCTGCAACATCCCCCTATATGGAAAAGAATAAAACAATCGAAAAGCTATTGTTTAAAGAAATGATAATGGTAAAAACAGTTCCCTGAATAAGCGAAAATCACTCATCCACCCCCCCCCCCCCTCCTGATGTAAAAAAACATATTCTTCAACAAAAATGACTAAACATTCTTTAAAAACCAAAAAAAAATTCCTTGCAGTTTAAAATATTTCGCCAAGTAAAGAAAAATACAATAAATTACAATAACAGTAGCTTTAAATGTAAATGAATATCCCGCAACTCTATTATTTATGGCCCAAGTCCAAGTCGCCAAGCCACCGTAATCCAGCCGATCACTGAGCGAAGCGAACTCCGACCGATTAGCGGTTCTATCTTTTGAACGAAAACTTTTAAATCC
Source organism: Uloborus diversus (assembly GCF_026930045.1). Taxonomy (NCBI): domain Eukaryota; kingdom Metazoa; phylum Arthropoda; class Arachnida; order Araneae; family Uloboridae; genus Uloborus; species Uloborus diversus. The sequence goes on along the minus strand of NC_072732.1, from coordinate 79,732,783 downwards.
CGCTCTCTCGCTGAGCATTTGTCTCACTTACTATCTTTCCTTGCGTACTTAAATGATCTTCACATATACTGCCCAGTTTGTTCTTTCCATCAAAGATAAAAATCTTCCAATGCACTGATCATCTGGACGGAAAAAAAATTATTTCGTCTTTAAATTCCACCATCTTTTACTTTAATAATGTACTAATTAGTTTGAAAATCTTTAAAGTTTTCTTGCCAAGTTGTTGTACAATGTTGCCAAGTACGGTACTTTCTGAGCATTTGGTTAGGAAAACCTGAGGCACCGATCCGATTACATGGTTTAACTACGCCGAAAAATACGCATTTTTCGTGAATTCAGTGAAAGAAACCCGATTTCTTCCAGTACTTTACTTTAAAATATATCACTGGACCTAAAATCGTTGCTTTCAAGAAATTAAGGCTTTGCTCTCTCTCTCTCTCTCTACGTTTTATCTATTCTCAATTATTGACATACATATCAAGGAAATTTCATTACAAAGAGCAGAGCTAACTTTCTTTCTGTCCTTTGGCAACGGGTTAAATATTTATTTCAGTTCTCGCTCAACAATAGGTTAAAATAAATATTAATCATTTGGAACATATAACCATCCAATGTTTAAATTAATTAATTAATTAACAAAAACGTTTCCGATTCGATCCATCGCGCTTCGAAACCATGCTTGCCACAACTTAATGACACACAAAAAATTTGATCAAAATCGGTCCAGCCATTTAAAAGCCTTATTGTGACAAACGTCCGCATAGAAGATTTTTATATATTAAGGTATTGTTCACACAGAAGTTTTACGTATAAATTGAGTTTTGATGCTTCATTTCATACGGGAAGATTTCGAAAATTGGATAATTGGCGATTTTTATCCATTGGCGTGAAATTTTTTGTTTCCAATGTCAGCGTGAAAAATGTTTTTCCTTTGCAAACGTAAACTAAGAGTATAGAAATATCTATTTGCATAGAGTTAGCAACATGGTATCTAAAATAAAATTAAGCCAAGAATTTGACGACTACACCAATTTTTCAATGGGGTTGTTTCCTTCAGTCAAAAGTACTACTTTTAGTTACTGAAATTGATGGAATAAGCAAAAAATAAATAAATGAAGTGGAGGGGCCAGAAAAAACTTTTGTTTTCCCAACAGTTATTTTTTATTAATTTTGTTAAATGTCCGATTTTGGAAATAAGGCGTGGTCTTTATGACGTTACAAGTGATGTACTTTGGCGCGCTATTCCATTGCCGCGCTAAATGTTTACGCTTTGCTGTCAACCGCGTTTCCAAGTTATGATAATTTGCGATATGCGGTAATGGCATAAGTGAATGGCATTTCATCGCTTTTGATGCCAGGCGCAGAAGCGTAAAAAATGAATTTCAATCTGCGCACTGATTAAAATAAGTGTTAAAAAATATTAATATTTATCAAATTATTTAAAAAGTAGTTAAAACCCGTCTTTTAACCATGCTCTTCCAGAAAAGAATACTTTTTAAATTTTGGAAACGACCCGTTTACCGAACTATCCCTGTTTGGTATTGTGTGTACATATAAAAACTGTATGTTTCCAGATGTGCAGTAAACATGAGTAAGAGTAGGAAAAAAATGTTGCAAATAGTTAAATTCATACAAGTTTTCTCAAATATTCATTTATGAATATGGTTGAATTTCAACCACTGAGCGAACACACCGTTACCGTTAAAGTATGAAATCCATTATTTTGTAGAATACCTAGTTATTTCATGGAATAACTGATCGTGTCTGTTAAAACGTAAAATAATCTATATTGTATATCTTACACTACAAATACCCTTACCTTCCATCGCAACTGCATTTATGAACTACTCCAGGCCATAGGGAGAGAACTTGTTTAGCGTGTTGGCACCAAATCATTCCGGTTAATTGATTGCTTACATATACATATTGCCGGCTGCTGTTCGTTAAATACTGTTTCCAGGTATCAGCTATTGAGATACATTGCAGCGTATAAATACCGTTTATACGCTGCATAAGTTAGATAGATTGCTTCTTTTTCATTTTAATTGTCTATCATTAGGTTATTTATACAATACCTATATATATATATATATATATAAATATATATAGCTATTCTATAAAATAACTGCATTATATACTTTAACGATAACATATATATATATATATATATATATATATATATATATATATATATATATATATATATATATAAGTGAAAAATCACACCAAAAGCCCATAGATGCGCAACACAGCAGAACTAAAAAGCCAAGTAATATAAAATATGCAAGCAAATACCAAATATTAAACAAATTATGTAAAAAATAATGATGAGAAAAAGGAAAATTGCAAACAGCTATTTAATAGGAAAAGACAAAGTATAAATCCAGAGCTCATCAGCCGTGGAGGATTCAATAAATATGGTCAAAAGACCAAAAAGTTTAACTATGAACTAAAAGAGAGTGTTTAAACTCCAGTACATGCAATATAGAGTAACATTGGGCAAATGCACCACATGTTAAACTATAGACAATAAACAAGAGCTCTCAAACCTAAAATTAAAAGCAGGGGATTTCGCCTCGACTAATTAGGAAAACAAGTTCCGCAATGATTAGCCATCCACGGGGAAGTACCTGCCAATAACCAAAATTATCTTACCTTGAGATCCAGTTATAATAAAATCAATCTGATGTTCAACTTCACAGAATTCATTCCAGTTATCAACGTAAAAGTAAAAAATAAGTCCCTATTCAAAGAGATTAATCTAAAAACATGCCAGTCGTCCGTTTCCCACGTGTAAAATCCTTCCACCACAACGATCCAAAAAAAAAAAAAAAAATGGTTTGTCACGGTTGTATCATATATTTACACAGTTAAACAGTTTCAAAAGAAGCGAAATGTTCATCGAAGTCTATACTTAAGCAAATGTTTTCAACCAGATTTTTAGGGAAGTTATTATTAAAAAGTATATTTTTGAGTACAGAAATTTCTTGATTAAATGCGGAAATGGTATTGCAAATTCTTTTTGTTCTGATAAACGTGGGAAACGGACGACTATCATGTTTTTGGATTAATCTCTTTGGAAATGGACTTATTTTTTACTTTACCAAACCTATCCATTTAAGAATTATAACTTATTAATCGAAAACATGAATACACTCACCCATTTCTATTGAGTTAATGAAAATAAAAATAGATATTTAATAGATACATAAGCAAATTATGTGGTGTCCATAATAGATTATTGAAGAAAGCTTTTCGGAAAACTATCAAATGCCATCAGAAATTGCACATTAGACACGTAACATACCATTTTTGGTCCGTTTTGTAGCTTGCAGTATTCAACATAGCGCGTACAAAAGTCAGGTACTGTTTTAGAATTTCCACATTTCTGAGGATAATATCGGCAAAACTCTGATGCTCTGACTCTAATGGAAAGAAGAAAAGAAATCATGCAGACTATTTCCTCAAACTAAGATCAAAACTGATAAAGTGAAAATTTTAAAATATTGTATTACGTTAGTGTACATAATATTAGTTATAAGCATAAGGAGTTTCTTGGGCAGTCTTATCTTTTATGAACTGCTATTTTAGAAATTCAAGTTTGATTCCTACAATGTGTCAAATTTTGAGCTGCGACCTTGGAAGGGTCTAGAACAATAAGAGGATAGGAAAATGCAACTTCATGACATGTATTTTGCCTTGCCAAGTATTTTCAATAATATCTAAAGTGATGCATAATACAATAATGACATTAAGTTGAAATCCTCCACCCTTATGAATCATTTATTAGACTATTTACGGTCATGATTCCTACGTTTCACGCTATATTGAAGGTCAAGAAGTGACAAGTATTGTTAGAATGTCATAAACCCTTACTGTCTGACCACGGATTGTATGGAAAGACAAACATCCGTTTTACAGCCGGAAATGGACAAATCTGTTATTTTTAGCGATGTCAGCTTTTGCAGAAGCAGAGTTTCATTCAAATGAGCGGAATACACGCATTAAATTTTTACTTCCCCCCTCATTCAGATCGATTTGTCTCATTTGGACGTTTGAAAATTCCATACAATCCGTGGTTAGACAGTATGTAGCATTATAATCACAAAAATTTTAACTCTGATACAAAATCTTTTTTTCATCATAAAAAAAAGTTGTCAGCTTTGTAGTCGAAGTATAAAAGGCTCAATGGAATTGTTTCAAAGCATTTTCAAAATATTTATGTGCTTAGAATTCAGTGAATGCCGTAATCACTGAAATACAAATGACCGAAGATCTTACTCGTTTAAATTGCAAACGGTGAAAGCAGGAAGATCCACTTCTTGAGGTTGGTCAACGTCCAGTTGCAGCATGGAGGGGTGTTTTGAATACATCTCAAAAAACAAGATGCTTTGAACAATGAATCCAGTCACCATGAAGATTCGAAACAAGCAGCGCATCCTGGAGCGCCATGGTGGCAATCTCTTTTTTGAGGATTTCATTTAGCTTTCACGAGAAAACAATATTGCTCTCATCACACTCATACGAAATTTCGATCAATAATGCCTTTGAGAAATGCAGTCTGTTATTGGCAATTGACTTGACAGATGGTGAAAAAAAAGAAAATCAATAAAAAAAAAAAAAAAAACAATCACCCGTGCCTTATGGATGAAATTAGAGTAAAAACCATTGAAAAACTTGTTCTATGACATCGCATATTGTAATTTCATGAAACTAAAGCGCCATGTAGAGCCCGTTTTCTTAGTGTTAATTTGATTTCCAGATTTCAGTCGTTTTGAAACTATTGTTTCTTCTAACATGAGAAGAAGTATGTTAATAATCAAAGTTAAGAGATATATTCATTCAACAGAAAACCTTTCAATATTCTTTCGTAAAACGTCAGGCTAAAGTATGACTTACTAAGATAATTGTGCTAAATAGTTAAGACTAAAAATTATGATATTTTCCTCCTTTTTTTTCACTTTGAATCCAGTCATCAATTAGCTTCAAGTATTATTTTAACGGTTCCGTGGTACATTCAGTGCCGAGTAGACTAAATACTGGAATACTGCAAAAATTTCTCCAGTTTCGCAGCTGACACAGGTTTTAAGTGATCTTGGGATGTGCCATGAATTAAAAGCTATTTTCTCTTAAGAACGCAATCTATCCTCAAACAGTTCAGCAGCAGAGGTCATGCTGAAATTTGACCAATCAACTAATCGCAATTGCGGCAGAACGATTTAATCAAAAGAACTGTAAAAGCTCTTAACAACTGCAGTATCTCTTAAAATGTAAAAGGCAGCTTTTTTTTTTTTTTTTTCCTTACTATAAAAACTCACAAGCCTTAGTACTTTGTTTCTTTCTTAAAACTCTTTTGAATGAAATTTATGAATGAAGATGTAGACAATAACAACACAGCACGTGAAAATTTTCACTACCACAAGCTTGCATAAAGCTTTCTTGATAACACATTTCATCTGACAGTTTACGTATCTAATGACAACATTAAAAAAAATCCCTCTTTGTTTAACAGACGTTTACAACAATGTTTCTCTTCGCCAAAACTTGACTATTGTCAATTTATTGATTAAGTACGTAATGATTTGATTCACGACATAAATGTCATCTAATTGACATGAATTTTTAATATTTACGAAAGCGTTACTTCAAGGTACATCTTCTGAAAAACAAAAACATATTTTAAGCAATTAACTCGGTTACCTATTGATGAGTTTTTTTGTTTCTTCAAATCTGCTTTGGTAACATGAAAATCTATCAAAATAGTACCTTGAAGAATCGTGACGAATAATAATTTGTCATTTCCTTTTCAGCTAATAATGAGTTTACAATGAAGTGTTTTTAAAGAGTTGAGCTCGTTATATAATACCTTTTATGGAGCAATATGGGCTGACCTACTGATATTTTGATATCTTAAAGCAAACCTACATGTCCGAAATCTTAATTTATTATTTAGCGTAATCCTTGCTGCTCTAGTAAATTAGAAACGTCAACTTAAAATAGTTGAGGCTATTTTTTTAACACGCTTTTATTAGCTTCACATGTATGTATGTATGTATGTATGTATCTTGTCACGGAATCTTGCAGCTCAAATTTCGCCCCCTTCCTGCGATCGGATTCTTTTGAAATTTGGCACGCGACCTCAGACCCGATGACAATGCAATATTCTATAATCAAATTAACTAATTAACTCTTTTAATTGTTAGTTTCCTCCAATTTTAATCAATATTTTGGCATAAATCCAACAATGTGAAAAAGGAAAATTTTTAAAAAATACATTAAAAAATGCTCGCAAAAATTGTTTAAAAATATCTACAAAAACCTTCAATTTTTCTGCATCAGACAAAATTTGTTCCAATGTTCCAAGGTAATTAGAACATGAAATATAATAGTTTTTAACTAATTTCATGCCAAAATTTAGGTGAGCCATCAATTGGAAATTCATTGCTGATCAGACCATTGTTGAACAAAACTTTTATTCAAATGCATCTCAAATTTTCAAAGTAATATAAATATGATTTCCGCAAACATACATCGATGACTCACAGTAGCTTCCCATCGGGGTGCCCTTGTCTTAACTTTAAGATATTACCTCGCACTCGTTTTATAAATAATTTCGTCGCCTGATAATTCTCCAAGAAAAGACTAAAAAACAGAAAAATAAAATAATAGTTTAAAAAACTAAAAAAAAACGCTTCCGTAGCAAAATGAACTAAAAAGTGAAAAATAATCTTTGGATGATAGTAGTTGACCAATCACTTCATTTTAATGTTATACAAAAAAGCGTGGGGGGCTTCTTATCAGTTGTCTTGAATTTCTTCCATTTGTTGTCCAAGCAAAAATGTAAATAGACAGCACCCCACGCTTTTTTGTATTACATTAAAATTAAGTGATTGGTCAACTACTATCATCCAAAGATTATTTTTGACTTTTTAGTTCATTTTGCTACGAAAGCGTGTTTTTTTAGTTTTTTAAACTATTATTTCATTAAATATCGCAACGGCTGACGTAACTTTTTATCCTATCTTAGCGTTGTTGTAAACGATTTTGGTTCACATTTGTTCAAAAATCTATCCTATTTTTGGAACAAAAGTACAAAACTTTATTAAAGCAATTTAATTTTTTTTTTAATTATTATTTTTATTATTGTTGCGCTACAGACGCACATTCCTACATTTTATTCACTGTAATGAATATTTTGCAGCTTTCCTTCTATCCTGTTTCTTTTTTGTTTGTGCTTTTTTTGAATTAAATGATTTTTTGGTATTTTAAACTGCTGTCTTTACAATGGAGTCGTTTCCAAAATTTTAAGAGTTTTTTTTTTTTTTTTTTCTGAAAGAACATGCTTAAAATCATGGGATCTGGCCATTTTTAAAATTATTTGACTAAGTTTAATATTTTTTGGAAATTACTTTAATCAGTCCGCTTTCATTGTTTACGTTTCTGCCGATGGCATCACAAATGATGAAAAGTCATTGACTGTTGCCATTCGCAGAACGTAATATTTAATTTGCTTCTTTACTCACGTGTACTCTCCGAGGGTCCCTTGTTCCTGTCACCGAAGTAATTTGCCCAAACTCACGTGTACTGGCAACGATATGGTTGATAGCAAGCGTAAAGCGCAATATTTAATTCGCTTCTTGATTATCATAACGTGGAATCGTGGCAGACAGAGGAGCGAAAGTGCATCATTTGTGACGTCATAAAAACCACGCCTTGTTTGAAAAATCGGACATTTTAAAAAAATTAATTAAAAAATAACTGTTGGGAAAATTAAAGTATTTCCTTGGTTCGTTTTTTTTTTTTTTTTTCTTTTGCTTAATCTATCAAACAGTCTCTCAAAAGCACTTTCACGCTTACTGCCAAAAAATAATCCTATCGTGTGTTCTACTTTTATCTTTACTCTACACTGGTGTGCAAAAATTAAGGACGAGACGGTTTTTTCAATATAACTTTGTACAAAAGCTTTCCAAATCAACACATTTAATACCGTAAGATCCCCAATACGTAAGGACATGTGTAACGTAAGCAACACTTACTAAAAGAGAAATCAGAGGGATAAAAGGAAGCTTTATTGAAAAAGTAGCATGGAGCGCAATGCGACTGAAGGCCGAAACATCCCTATGGGTGTCCAGCAAGAAACATCCGGTCTTTAGTAGGGATATGATCTCCCCCGACTGCTAGGCAGGTTTCACAGCGTCTGCCCATGCTGAGAATGAGGGTGTCAATAGTTGTTGAGGCATTGCTGCCCATTCGTCTTGCAGCGTCAATCGAAGCTCCCGAATCGTTACTGGTGGTAAGGTACGAGCTGCCAAGCGTCTGCCTAGAAAATCCCATACATGTTCGATGGGATTGAGATCCGGAGATCGTGCCGGCCAATCCATACGTTCAATATTCTAGCTCTCTAAGAGCTGTTCGGCAGCTACTGTGCGATGACATGGTGCATTGTCGTCCATGAAAAGGAAATGCGGACCCATAGCGCCTCTAAAAAGACGCACATATGGAAGAAGAATCTCGTTGCAATAACGGGTCCCGTTGACTGAACCTGCGTCGAAGATGTGAAGGTCTGTACGACTACCAAGCATGATGCCTCCCCAAACGAGAACACCGCGACCTCCATACCTGTCCCTTTCAATGATGTTCAAGGGATGATTGCGGCTTTCCCGCTCTCTCCAGATGAGTATGCGATGAGAATCGCTACTCAGACTGAATCTGCTCTCATCTGTAAAGAGTACTCGTCCCCATTCATTGTCTCTCCAATTCCGGTGTTCCCGGTACCACAGAGAACGCCTTCTCCGATGGGCAGGCGTTAGAGGTACACACCGTACAGGGCGTCGTGCAAACAGACCACCACCGTGCAGTCTTCTGGCCACGATAAAACGCGATATCGGTCGTCCAGTCGCCTGTGCCATGTGTCTAGCGATTTCTCCCGCTGTCTTCCGCCTGTTTCTTCTGACCTGTAAGACAATATACCGGCCATTTGCGGGTGTGGTTCCTCGAGGACGACCACTACTGAACCCCCGGATAGCTGTTCCTGTAGTTTGAAATTGTCTCCAAAGTCGTGAAACGACGCTGTGAGCAATTCCGAACTTTGCAGCCACACTTGTCACACTGCGGCCTTCCTCCAACTTCCCAATGATTCGACCTCGGGTAAAAGCATCCAGATGTCGTCTAACAGATTGATTATTCGCCATTTCTCGCTAAGGCAGCAACTCGGTGTGATTTTAACTGCTATACGGCGTGCAATCTCTTTGCCAGAAATACTGATCTTACACCGACAACATGCTTTATACTACTCAGACACTCCCCCATTACGTCTGCCTGCATATCTACGCATGTGCTACCGTACATCACCTTACTTAATCTCCTGATTGGTCTTTCTGTCCGCTCTGCCCCTTCGTTCAGCTGATATGCTAATTTTTTGACTTCGTCCTTAATTTTTGCACACCAGTGCAAAAATACCATATCCTTGCCCATCAGTTGTATTACACACTTCCTTAAACTTCCTGATACTCTTCTCCGGTTTTCTCTGTCTTGACACACAGATGCAAAAGCGATCACACAAGCTCTCCTCGAGAACAATTAGGTCTTTTCCAATATTTTAAAAGTATTTTTTTTTTCTGAAAGAACATGCTTAAAAACATAGAATCTAACCATTTTTTAAAGAGTTTGTTTAAGTTTGATATTTTTAAAAAAATACTTAAATCGGCGATCTTTCATTGTTTACATTTCTTGCCGATGACATCAAAATTTTGGCGTTAGTTATTTTTAAATTTAAGAAGTTTTCATTACATGCTTAACGGATTCATTCTTGGCGGTTAGCTAGTGTGCTTTTGCTCCCACATCTGATGCTATACTGCCGTGTGCAATTAAATGGCAGTATCTGCAGAAAAGAGTTTTCGATATATTTGAAGAAACGTATTTTATATTCACGTTCTTTTCGGGCTTTTTTTTCAGCAGAAACTAAATAAGCAAGCTTGTACAATAAAGCTAACGTACAATAAATAACAATAATGAAAAAAAAATCATAGCTCTTGCCTTTTACCTGCTCACGACAGCATAAATAATGTTATTTTTCCTGTAAAGTAATTTATAAAATTATTTCTGAAGTGACTGAGCTTACATTTCGGGAAAAGAACGTGTTTACTTTGCGGGATAGTTTTCGAATATAAAGGTCTCTCCATCCGCTCATTGGCTCTTATAAAATGTCCGCTGAAGAATTTCGCAAAACAGACCCCCCCCCCCTCAAAAAAAAAACTTTAGCAGTATTAAAACGCTTCCATCTTAGTTTTTTTTTTTTTTTTCAATTTACATCAGTATCTATATGTAAGAACAAGTAAAAACTTCGTAAAAGATCACAGAATATTTGTAAAAAATAATTGAGAAATCCAAACCACTTTAAAAGTTTTAACAAGAGACAGATCCAAGCACACTTCAGAGCTTCCAACGTTCAAAGACAAAATTATGAATTCTAGGTCCGAAAACTGATTCATTAACAAAAACATACCGTGCTTAATTTTATTATTTGTAATTCCTTATTTTATTTTTATTTACCTATTAATAAGAAATTAATCAGAAAACTTTTTTAACGCGGACGGGTAAAAATCTGATGTCTGATAAGCGGTCAAAGTTTTCCGCTGGAACAGTGGTTAAAAATCTCTGGTCTTGTGGTTTGGGCCGTTACCCCTGTCTAGACGACCTGTGCTCGTTCTCAGGGGAAGGAACCCACCATTTTTCTGCTGTATGGCAATCCTAACGCTTCGTGCAAAAGAGTAGGGCGGTGGTGCAGATAAGGATGTTAAAAACCACAGTGAATGTGAAATACAACATTTTCATCTCAAAAAGAATTTGAACTAAAGTGCAGACACTTTTGTTTAAGGTTTCCATCATCGAGAAGAGATAAAATTGAGGGAGTGAAAACGTTCATTCGTGAAACAAAGACGCCAAGTCACGTGACAGATTTTAAAGCGGAGCATTGTGGAAGAAATCAGGTTTCTTTCGCTTGTTTCATGCAAAACGTGTCAACAATTCGTCGTTGTTGAGTCCCGTGACTTGAGATCTTTGCCCAAGCTTTTGCTAAGCAGATTATTAGACTTGCTCTCTCCATTTATAATGGGGTGGTTTCCTTCAGTCGAAAGTACTACTGTTAGTAATTGAAATGGATAGAATGAGCAAAAAAAAAAACATAAACCCAGAAAATACCTTCATTTTCCCAACAGTTTTTTTTTTTAATTAATTTTTTAAACTGTCCGATTTTTCAAACAAGGCGTGGTCTTCATGACATCACAAATGATGCATCTTTCTACTACGTTTCCACGTTATGATAATCAAGCAGCGAATTAAAATTGCACTCTACGCCTGCTATTAACCATATCGTTACCAATGCACGTGAGCAAAGATGCGAATTAAATATTTTGTTCTGTGAACGGCAACATTGAATGGCATTTCATCATTTTCACGACAGAAGTGTAAACAATGAAAGCGTACCGATTTAAGTAATTTTTTAAAAATATTAATCTTAAATAAAGTATTTAAAAAATGGTCAGATCCTATGTTTTTAAGCATGCTTTTTCAGAAAAAAATACTTTTAAAATTTTGGAAACGATCGCGTTCCTGCTCTAAGGTTTACATAACTCCTATATCAAGAGATGTGTTCTTCTGGAAGAAATTTCTCCGAGTAAACTTTTGGTTTTACTTGGAGAACTTTCATCCAAAAGATCCCATCATTATACATTGACAAAAGAATTTCTCGTAGCCTCAAAACACGTACATTCAGTTTAATTTTAAAAATTGCCAAATGAGACGTTGTTTTCCTTGTTCATTTTTCTCACAAACATAAACATCATATTTTTCCCAAAATACGCTGAATCAGTTCACACATAATTGTTAATTGTTTTGCTGGAAAAAACAACATAATTTATTGCATATGGTACACGAACAAAAACAAATTAACTTTTATTTTCCTCTTCAAGGACAAATAAGTAAAGCATGCAACAAGAAATTTAATTTCAAAATAACTAACGCTAAAACGGAATTATTTTAATGACATTACATAAAGTTTAGCAAGTGCGTACATAAAGTTTAGCGAGCTATTTATAGTGAAAGTAATTGTTTTGAATTGTTTTGTAAACAGCTCGTTTTGGGGGTGTGCTTGATGACAAGAGCATCTTTCAGCCAGTAACAATCTCGTAAATATGGGTGTGGTACCACGTGTGTTTTTGAAAAGCGTAGTCTTGGAAACGAATTTTCAGATGGTGTGATACATCGATTAATATCGCGTGCATGCAATTGGTAGTTCGATATCACCAATTAATCATTGTATCAATCATCTGTTAAACATGCTTTTTGTTTGCTTTGCCGGTAAATAACATATTTTCAGTTCCAAAACTTCTCATTTGTCATTTCAAGTGACAAGATTCTGAGTAGTAATTTTATTTGTGCCCTTCATAACAACTAAAAAAGAAGGTCTTGAGGCAAAATGAAATTGAAATAATGTCTGTTTACGGACGGTGAATTTCAACTAATTTTCTTTCGTGTGACATTCTCTTGAAGGAAAGAAGCAGTTAGAGCACAAAGCCATGAAATGACCTGGAAAGAAAACCCGAAATCAAAATCTTTGAAGTTTATCAGACGATGGGGTTATTTCCATCTGTCAAAAGTACTACTTTTAATCACTGAAAGTGATAGAATAAGCAAAAAAAAAACATGGAGCGAAGAAAAAGTTTTATTTTCAAAACGTTTAACCTTTACTTACTTTTTTCAAATGTCCTGTTTTTCAAATTCAAACAAGGCGTGGTCTTTATGACATCACAAGTGATGCACTTTGGCGCTCATTTCCATTGGCGTGCTGAATGCTTACGCTTGCTGTCTACCGTGTTTCCAGATAATGATAATTGAGAAGCGAATGAAATATTGCGCTCTGCGAATGGCATGGTGAATGGCATTTCATCATTTGTGATGTCATGTGCAGAAGCCGTAAACAATGAAATTGCACCGTTTAAAATAATTGTTAAAAAATATTAAACTTTGTCAAATTATTTAAAAAATGGTCAAATCCTATGTTTTTAAGCATGCTCTTTCAGAAAAAAAACTTTTAAAATTCTGGAAGCGACCCCATTATCATTAACTGTAAACGCGGTAGACAGCAAGCGTTAACATTCAGTACATAAGTGGAATGCGCACCGAAGTCACTGCCTTCTTGACTAGGATGGCGGTGCCTAAGTACACCACTTGTGACGTCATAAAGACCACGCTTTGTTTGAAAAATCGGACATTTAAAAAAAAAAATTAAAAATTAAATTATGGAAAAATAAAAATATTTTCTAAGTCCTTTTTTTTTTTTTTTTTTTTTGCTTATTCTAATAACTTCAGGAACTAAAAGTAGTACTTTTGACTGAAGGAAACAACCCCATTTCGATTTTTATAGCCTAACGATCATAAGTATCTGAATACATCTTCACAATACTGTTTCTGTTTCTACTATAATTTAACTTTTTTGTGTCAGGTGTTTAAGAAAGGGTGTACTTAAAGAAACCCTGCGGGGGAGAGGCATCTAAATCATTACACGGCACTGCTAATGCTACAAATGTAATTTTCAAAAGAGACCCTGCAAATTAAGGTTAATGGTTATCCCCCTTTCCTACCCGACATATAGAATTTTTGTGCATTACATTTACGCTACCACTGATTCTTGGCGAAGAAAAGTGGTTAGTTGTAAAGTTGACCACCCATTAATTTTGTGACGCCAAACAAATTTTTCGCTTCACAGTATTAATTGCTATAAAAATACATTGTAACACAGTCGAGCCAAATTTTATTGAACAAGTTCTAGCAGTTGCAATCTCATTGAAACTGCAATTAAAAGCTGATACTGGAATTGTTTGGCAGTTTTTCTGTCATTTTTGGGCCCCTGAAAATTCTGAAGGGGAAGCTCAAGCTTCCCGAGCTTTTTGGGTAATTGATATTGGGTTAGTGATATTGTTTGTTCTTTTTGATGGTGCAGTAGTTTTTTCCCCTTTACTAGAGTACTTGCACAAATAAGCACAAAATATCAACAAACAAAAACAAACACAAAAAAGAAAAAAATAGTTTTAGAGACTAATATTCAGAATTCGACTTTCAAGGCGCATTTGAAAACTGATCTGAATGCACATTTCAGTGACTGCTGATGAGGTAATTGTGTCTTTCATTTATATTCGCACATGTTCCCAAAGGATTTTTTTCTTTTTCTTAAAATTGCCGATTTTACTTAAACTTTTCTGAAACGTCACAAATACATTTTTCAGAATAAAAGTTTAATTAGCTTTAAAAAAAAAAAGATTTCTCACGTCTTGAGCCCCTCAAAAGCTTGGAAAAACTGCTCATACGTGATGTACTTTTTAGAGATGCAAAAAACCCTCAGTTTTGGAGCTACGGAAATAAAACCCAGGAATTTAGGGGAATAAACCCGGAACTTTCGGGAATATTTGGAATTTTGGAAGTAAACAATCTTTATTTCTTTCCACGTTGAATCTGGGCTAAATATGTGAGATTTTTTCAGATGATATCATTGCTAAAAACTCTTTTATGCTCTCAGTATAAAATGTGCAATTTAAAATTCAAGTCGCATTAAAACTAAAAATGTTTCTTGAACTTTTCTTTTCTTTTATTTTTTTTATTTTTTATTTATTTATTTATTTATTTATTTATTTATTTTTTTGAGCAATCACATTTTTTATTGTTCTCATTTGACTTTCCTTGACGTTACGCTGATTCTATTCCCCCTAGCCCGCCTCCCTCTACAACACCACCGTTGACCGGTCCTCACGATGCTGCTCCTGTAGCCAAAACCGTCTCCAGGTTGCGTCCATATCCTACACCCACACGCACGCATGCACACATACACGTGCCTGCACGCAGACCATGCATGCCAGACACAAACGCACGCGCATACATACACACACATACACACAGACACACACTCATGCATGCATACAGATGCAAACACACACACATACCCACTTACTCATGCTTGCACACAGACACAACCACACATACACACACACACACACTCATGCATGCACACAGACGCAAACACACACACACATACCCACTTATTCATGCCTGCACACAGGCACAACCACACATACACATACACACACATACACATACATACACACACTCTTGCATGCACACAGACGCAAACACACACACATACTCACTTACTCATGCCTGCACACAAACACAAAACACACACGCGTACATACACACACACTCGTGATTGCGAAAAACATAATTTGAATTCAAGATGTCGAAAT
Organism: Uloborus diversus; assembly: GCF_026930045.1. Classification (NCBI taxonomy): domain Eukaryota; kingdom Metazoa; phylum Arthropoda; class Arachnida; order Araneae; family Uloboridae; genus Uloborus; species Uloborus diversus. The sequence goes on along the minus strand of NC_072732.1, from coordinate 79,717,490 downwards.
GCATTTTTTTTTTTTTTTTTTTTTTTTTTTTTTTGAAAGAAATTTAAAGTGTTGGTTGATGTCCAAAAATTATTACGTAGCAACCCTTGCTTACGTGGAATGATATGTCTTATCTCAGTGAAAATACTAGAGAGTGATTATCATACAAATAAATCATTTTGTAGTTAAATACAGATTGATAGTGTTAAAAAAATATATTCAACATTCTATCGGTTAAATATTTAATTGCGAACCAATGAAAAAAAGTCAGTTCAGGGTAGCTAAACAGTTTATTTGGTATAGTTTTTCGAGAAAAAATGTTAGGTAACATTTTTTCTCGAGCAACATGTAGGTTCGAGCAACATGTAGCATTTACAACAGTAAAAAGCATTAAAACTTTCAAATCGTGCAGAGAATAAGTTAAAATCGGAACAAAGTTTTCCTTTGTTATTTGAAAATTCCTGGGAATTTTCAAAATTTTCTTCCCAAAAATCCCGGTTTATTCCCGCTATGTCCGGTTTTTCCTCTCCTTGCAACTCTTATGTGCAGTGTAGAATGTGATTAATTTTTTCTTTAGTGCTCAAAGTAAAAAGCAAATCTTGCACGTCATATTTTAATTTATCAGTTAATATGAAACGTCATTTGATTAAGTTTTCCATTTCAGGAGCATGGAAAATCTTTTCCGTGTCCTTAACCAATTTGATTGTCAATCAACGCGAATAAGTTATTTTTTAGATGATATTTGCTCTATTTTAATAAAATATTGAAAATTGATTTGTATGAATATTTATTATTTGAATGAGAAATTGATTATTTATTTTAGCTAAATAATTACTCGGTTAATAAAAAATAATCATTTGCTTTGAGCAAACTGTGATTTTTTTTTCCCTTAATCTTTTAATCCTCACTTTAGTTAAAATTTATGGAACATTTAAATTTTACTGTATTATAACCCCGAATTATGCTTCTGCAGTTTTTGCACATTTCTGTCATTTGCGGTTAATTTTGGGGAGCAGAGGTGGGGGATATGAACCTGGTGTGCATCCAGAGGGGAGGAGGGTCGTGGAGGGCGTGACCCCTTTTGAAGTGACTAAAGATAGCATATAACTGCATTTTTGTTGCTTACACTTCAAAAAAAAAAACTGCCCCAGATCTCCTACGGATGCCCAAAAATAACACTTATGCCCCCCCCCCCCTCCATCTTTAAAGGACCCCCTAGATAACCCAGATCGCCTCTGGATATGACCCTCTTTAAGGCGGCCAAAAATATCCCTGGGAATTTTTAGGATTTTAATTTTGATAAATTACCGGGACAGAACCATAAATCTCCTTTGTGCCTGAATCCCCAAAACAATGAAATCCCGTTCCAACAAACTTCAAACAACCGTAAATTTTGTTTTGTTTGTTGTAACGGGGACATGGGCGCCCATATGCAAAATTGTAAGCACGGGGAGGGAGCTCAGATATTTTACCCATAGTTTAGCAGAATATTTTCCCCATAGAAACCGATTTCAGTACAAATTAGAGTTATTGAATTTTGACATTTTTAATAAATTATTCATTAAAAACTGGAGAAGAAATGTTTTTACATTTTTGCAAATAAAAAAGCACTAAAAGCAAGGAAGTTCTAATGTCTAAGGGGGCTTGAGCCCCCCCCCCCCTTGCCCCCTATATGGGCGCCCTTGAACGGGGCTATCGCTGTGGTTGAATTCAAGCAATTGGATGGAATCGGGACTGAAAATGTGTTTCGTTGAAACTGATATTTTGTTGTGATGGAATTCGTTGTTTCGGGATTTCACTGTATTACTCTTATATCCCCCCCCCCTTTTCCGATTTGTGTGGTTGTTTTGTTATGTGATCTTTTTCAAAAACCAGAGACTCTTGTGAGTACTCCAGTCAGATATATGGCTCAAGGATTGAGTAAAGCGTAGGCGTAGCCTACGAGGATCTGCTGTTCGTAAAGCTCACTTTTGTTCTCGAATCTGGCAATACTGATGATGTGATGCTTCAAATTCCAAGATTCCATGTAGTGCTAGATTTCGTCAGCGAATGTCAGTCATCCATGTTTTGTGCAATGTTTACGTTACTTTTTCTTGTTTGAATTTATTGGTTCATTGGTGAGCTGCATTTATGAAGTAGCGGAGACCGCAGCTGGAATCTGCTGCAGCTTCAAGAAATTGCTCTCAAGATGAGCTTTTTGTTGTAAGTTTTGGTGCATTGTTTTGTTTCCAGTCTAAATATCAAACTAATATCATGCACTCTGTTTTTGTGCAAAATAGTGGAGTAAGAAGTCTTAATAGTTTATGTTGTTGTTTAGACTGTTGCCTATAAATCAGATGAATAGTCGGAAATTCTTCTAAGTTGACTACCTACCTAATGTTTCGTTGAACTCTTGCTTTATAGATCGAAATTGCACGTTTAACAACATTGTTCCTCTTAATTGATTGTTACTGCTTCTTAAGTTGAAAGCGTTTTACTTCTTAATTGTATTTTACACTATTTGGTTTGCAATTTTTTTTTTAAATGATTGTTCTGCATTTTTTGTTCAGAACTTTTACTAAAGTAATATAGAATGATATGACAAAATGGACAGATGATATGAGCGGAAAAACCAAACACCTGCACAAGAGTGAGCGAGCTTTTCTTCTGCATTTTTAATCAAATTAAACTCAAGTAAACAATAAGTAGCAGAAAGAATAGAGCAGTATTATTATAAGAAGTTATCTTTCAATCAAGAAGAAGGTTATCGTAAGTTTGAAGTAGAATGACATGTGAATAACTTACATATTTTGTAATGTTTGAAGTACAGTGAAACTTCTTTGGAGCAAGCATTCTTGATTCCCGTGATCGTCCATAGAGGTTGTCGCTCTGAGAGGTCGTTTTCGAACTTTCAAAAAACGATAATAGTACCAAGAAAATTCTCTGGTTAAATATTTGAAGAACATTACAATGAAAATACATTTCAATGGGGAGTTAAAAATTTTCTTTTCAAGTTTTGATTCAAAATTTACTTCTAACATTTTACCATTTAGAAGATATTTCAAGCCCCCTGGTATTATATGGTAGATATGGAAGAAAATTGGTTGTTAATGGAGGTGGTTGCTCATTAGAAGTTCACTGCATTTTAAAAGTGAGGGTTTTTTTTTTTCCATTCTTTAAGATAACTGGTACAATCTCATTTAACACTGTACAATGCTTCCATATTCCTTTTTATTTCTATTAATGTAACATTAGGGTACATCAGTAGTGCCTCAAAATAGATATATTACTTTCAATGTGAAAAAAAAAGTTTTTGAAAAAATTAATTTACTGGCTACGTTTAGGCTATGGTAATATTGTATAATTAAATGTCAGTTTCATTTTGAGCAAGAAAGACAAGTTCTTTTGGTAGTGCTCCAAACAAACTTATATAGGTGACGCCTGATACTGGATTTTTGGTCTAGGACCTTGGACAGAAAATGTATCCATACAGGGCCCGACTAACTAAAAGTGAGGCCCTAGGCTTGCGAAAACTTCGAGGCCCCCCTAAAGACTCAAGCTCAGTCGGAATGCATTTCTGGGAAGCCACATTGTCTATCACAGAACTATGTAAATCATTTATTATGTGCATTCATATGAATCTCCTTCAGGGTACCTAATAATTGTGACATGGTAAATTCACTACTGGCAGAATTAATTTTAAAAAATTCTGTTAAGAAAGGTCTTTCACAGTTAAAAAGGCATTATTTTTTGATTATTGCTTTAAAAATACATATATTTTTCACATAGTTGGATGCTATTCATAAAACTTTAGGTAATTTGGGGTCCCATAGGAAGATGAGGCCTCAGGCCCAGGCCTAGTTGGCCTGTGTGATATTCAGGTCTTGTACGCATAGATGGTTGCCTTTCAAATTTTTCCTCTGAAGTTGCACAAAAATGTTGCAAATAATCTCAAAGTCTGTTGATAATTTGGTGCCTCTTAGAATTAATTTCTACGCTTTTAATTAGATTATAAAACAAACTAAGAGACAAACATCTTGTTGTCCAAACTATTACAATGGGGCGCAGGCAATCTCGCACCAACTGCGTAATATCGTTCTTTTTAGCACTCATCGTAAACCAGAATTACAGGGGTATCCTGGCACTCCAGGAAGCCTGCCAAGGGCCTACTTATTAATTATATAAAACAAAATTTGAAAAAGAATATGACTGAAAAAAACGTATAGTGTAAAAATTTTATGTGCAAGTTAGGTCCTACATATGTACAGTAAGCAGGACTAAAAGTGTTTCCAGGTTAATTTTTATCATTTTTTTATAATCATTAAACTTTCATACACAATTTAACTTAAAATGCATATTGCTGTAGAATTTTTGCATTAAGTATTAGCAGTGGCGTAACTAGGGAGGAGTGGAGGGGGTGATCCCCCCCGGGCGGCACTTTTCAAGTAAGGAAATTACGGTTTTAATCTGTTACTGCGGGTAAAATGAAAATCTTCAAATTGCAAGACTGTGTCGCTACCAAATTAAAATTAAATACTTATATTCAATACTTTCTGATTTCTTTTAAAAACTTTTATAAGTCTTTCATGATAGCATATCTTTACAATTCCTTGTTTTATTTCTGATGGGATGGCAGTGGACAGTTACGGGACCAATGTTTTTTTTTTAGACTGTAAAAGTTATATCCAGGAGGAAGAAGGCAATGAAGTTTTTCAATTTTTGTTATAAGAAAGAGTTAACACTGTATTTTAACTCTCTGGCGGTTTGACATACGAGCGGAATTTCACCTGGAAAAGGTCACCTTGGGAACATGGCTATCTGCTCGAAATGGTCAATACTTTTTATCTTGAAATTCCCTCCCCCTTTCGGAAGGAGATAAAAAGCACTTAATCCCTTTTGTCCAGGACGTGCTGTCAAAGCTCAACCCCTTTCTTTTCAACGCGTGTCGCAGGGAAGAGTGGAACTCCTCCAGACTGCCAAGGTCCGTCCCGCCCATTTCTGCCCTCAACACGTGTAGCAAACGAGTTGAATTCCTTTCAGCCAGTCGTGTTTTACTAATCACAACTTTCTGTAATATTTATGAAGTAATAATCTAGATTTTAAATCTCTGGAATTGCTATCTCCTACTACTGCTCTAAATTACTATTCACATATTTTATTATTGAATTTAACTACTCATATTCAACATTTATAAAACAATATTTGGAACAAGTTATTTCAATATGAAATAGCTAAATGCATTTAGTTATGATTGTAATGTTTTGCATAACCTGAAATCATACGTAATAATAAAGAGCAATAAAGGAATTCCCTCCCCCCTTCCGCCCAACAGCAATTCGTTGTTTTTCTTTTAACGCTGGGGGAAAAAAGCACTGCAAATTTATACATCTATGCATACTTTTTACATACTATGTTTGTATATGTATATTTTTTTCTTTATTTGTGCATTTTTATGTTTCGAATCTCGCCATATTTGAGACTAAGTGATCGTAATAGCGGTATACCTAGACTTGCCTTATTTCCGAAATGTTCAACCAGGACCCCCCCCCCCCCCCCCCCCACCGTGGGTATTTCAAAAGGTACACACCCCGGCTGGTTTTCAGAGTGTTTTAGAAGGTAGTTTATTCTCAATGCTATGGATAAATGATTACTAATTATCAGCCTAAACCAGGAATAATAAATGATACATGACGCAAGCAGATACATTTAAACAATTTATTTTGTAAACGTTAATCTTTTGATGTTACTTCAGCAAGAAATGAGGAATTGAATTTTGAACAATATTTACTTGTTTATTGCATTGGCTAGGACTTTTTTAGAAAGTCTTTTTTGTTTTAAATCTTTTTGTAAAATTCCTTACAAGCAAATCGGATAGCAATTTTATAGCTCATAAATTACAAATCTGTACCTCAGAGCTAAACTAACGTGATTCACATACGCTACTTTACAGGAGAGAAAAAAATATGTCATGTGAGTGCAATTTTCGAAAATATGTAAAATATCCGATATTTTCAATCAACGCAAACTAATGTCTTCAAAATAGTAAATGCATCCTCAAATCACTCTTTATTTATTATTATAATGTGCAGACTTAAAATTAAGGTTTCTTTAATTATTCATATCTAATATTCCATTTTACATTTTAGTCAATTTTAATAGAGTTAATATAGCGTTAGCTGTTCTACTCATTTGTCTTCTGTTAGCTACTTTTACACAGTTATATGATTCAGAAAAAAACAATATGCAACATTCAGGGGCACAGTCATAAGACATTTTCTTTTGTTCCAACCAATGGTTAACATTTAATTAGGTACTTTTAATATGCATTAAAATTGTTACATTACTAATAATTTTATGAATAAAAAAAATACATTATTTTGTTATATTAATGTGTAATAATACATCATAAAACTATAGTGCATAACTTTTTAGGTATTTTTAATAATAAATGAGCTATATTACTATGATTAATATAATTTTTATACTGAAAATACCGTAGTTGGAAAAATAAATATCGAAAATATCAAAATATCATGATATTTCCAGAACAAATATCGGATATATATCGGCGAACCCTAGCAGTAATAAACAGAAAATTCAAATTTTTGGACTTACGTCAGTCTGGCTACGAGGTACAGAAATGAAAAATTTATTATTTTAAATAATCCTTCACGGTTAATTATTTTTATATTTTTTTGGTCATCTGTAATGAAACTTATATTTTACCGAGACGTGAAGTAAACTGGCCGGGACACTGGATTTTTGAATGAAAATCGGGACTGTCTAGGATCTCGTTTGAAAATCGGAAAACAAATACTAAATCCAACATTCACTGAATTATGGCGTATTTAACAAAGCTATTATTAAAAAAACACTGACAATCACATGGGATCTAGTATGGGGGGCCTCGATGAGAGGCTCAGAAGGACAGTGTAACCTCCCCAAAAAATTCTCATTTGAAAAATGTGGAAACACTATTGCAACATTGAGATTCTTCTTTCAAATTTTAAAAATTGTTTTTAATGATGCATAATGTTGCTTCTCATTAGATGTTATGTAAGTATGATATAATGTGCATGCTCATGTTTATCATTTGGAAAAAGTAGAACTTCATTCGAAAATTTGAGAATCCACCTCTCCCGCCCCCCTCTCATTTTATTTCGGAGTGCCCCTGCTAGTAGTTAAGACCTAAGTGACCGAACTAGGTATCAAATCAAAGTTATGAAAACACAATTAAAGCAAAAAATAGTAAACAACGAAATACTTTTAAATTATAGTGGTAAAAAAAAGTCGCAGCAAAAAAGTTGTTAAAAAAATTTTACGAATTTTCATCCCCGTAAAAGGTTTATTAATTAGTATGAAGCATGAATTATGATGATTTTTCTATAAAAATCAAGGTTTTATAATTATTTTTGCTTAAGTTGTTACAAGGAATTGAAAGATCATATGACTTGTATCAAGCAATCGCACAGATTAAATAGTGATTTGAGATAAATATCAGGCTTTGGGCAAATTGAGATCAATGAAAATTCTGGATTTGTTGCTTAATAAAGTACAAATAGTTAAGCTCTGCTGAAGTTTTATTTTAATTATAAAACGGTTTAAACCTTTATTTATTTTTCTCTATTTATTATTATTCCTTTTTTTACATAAAAGAATAGTTATAAATTCTCACTTAACCATTTCCCCATTTCCATCTTCCTACAAAATACTGTAGATCTTAAGCAACTCCATAGAAATTTCCTTTACTAAAAGTCAGGTCCCATTCTTCTGAATTTCTTCCCCCTCTCAATGAAAAAAATTCCGAGGCTCTTTATTTTTTATTGAAAAGAAAAAGCTACAAACGATTCAATTTTTGATTTTTTTTTTTTGAAAACTATTCATTTTCATATACTTTTCCATTTTTAATAACAATAAAAAAAATATTATTAATGTTCTTTGCTAACAACTGAAGTTTTTTTTTTTTTTTTTTTTTGTATAAATGTTAACACAATAGCTGCCTGGTGTTGTGCAAAATTTTTGCTCTTACTATATATTGTTTATTTAGTTTTTTTTTACTTATACAGAATTGAAATTGTACGCTAAGAGATAAATGTTTGTTTTTCTTTGTGATTAAAATAATTATAAGCTGAAGTATTAGACAGAATCGGTGAATTTAAAATGTTTCTGATATTAATGATTGAAATTTGCGACCAAAACCCAAGGCCAATCAGTTAGAGTAAATAAATTTGAAAAAATATCCCTTTTTCTTATATTTTTTATAATGTGTTTTGAGTACAACATCTGCCTAAATGTGCGTAAAACGCGACGTAAGTGCACATAAAAGTTCAAAATTGATCTTTTACGTGTACTCTTTGGTTTTTTTTTATGGCATTGTGATTTTATAACAGTTAAAGTTCCTAAATTATATGTTAGTAGCGCCGTAGCTATAAATTTATTTCCAAAAGGATACTTAGTTTGTTTTCGTTCAATTTGAAATCTCACGGCTTTTATTTATTAATTTATTTGAAATGTAATTGAATGTCATTGTCGTCGATTAAATTATGTTGCATCCATTTACAGCACAATCATTAATTAAATGTAAATTTTAAGCTTAGAAGAAAGAGAAGTGGATATTTCATTCTTGGAATCAAGTTTTGCTTTTAGCAGATGCTTACAATAAATAGCAAGGAGGTGGTTTGCTTAGAAATCTTTGCGTTGATAAGAAGGATGCACTGAACCTTGAAACCCCAACCTGATGAAAGGGTATTGTTTGCATGTGTGAATACAGAAGGTGGGCCCCTGCGCTCCGGGGTGCCGCTCTCAGGAGAGGGGAAAGGAAACGCAGGATTCTACGCCTTGGACCGTTTGACAACGAAAATTTAGTGTCAGAAAAATACGTGTAAAACGCTAGCGACGTGATCTTGCTACGGCGTGATAAGACGTGCAAAACCGCCGGTAAGTTAAGAGAAAGAGTTTCTTGAAAACCCCCTAGTGAAACAAAACCTTTTACTTAACTTCAAGAAAATGGTGACAAGATAATAAGAAAGAAAGGGAGAGGGAGGTGTGAAAAATGGTACATGAAACAATTTATTGCTTATCACAAGAATGGCTTTATATGTTACATGTTTGTTTGTTTTTTTTTTTTTTTTTTGATTTCTCATTCATTACAAGAGTTTTCTATTTCAACAGAAGTAAAAAGTATTTTCTGTTTTCTCGTTTTGAGAGTAGAAAATCTATGCAACAACTTTGGATCTTATATTAGTCTATTCCTTATAAAGGGTAAGCGAATTTAATTTTTCCACATTTCGTTTGGTCCCTCAACTTGGCCAAGAATAGTCTAAAATTGTGTTTTAGTGCATTCAGTTTCAAATAATTCCGGTTGGGAACTTCTTCCACCGTCCCACCTCCACTCAGGAGTCCAACAGCGTGAAAGATAGCTTCAAAATATTTTTAGGAGGTAGAGCTCACGAATCTTTCATCTCTATTCCTGATATCACCAAAGATAGCTTAGAAATACGGTTTTACACCTCAATGTTTAAAATTTTCTGGGTAGAACCCCCAAACCCTGTCTTTTCCTCTAATGTAGCAAACACAGTCAAAAAGTACATATTTAGGACTTGAATTCTGAAAACTTTCCAGGAGAAAAACTCCTCTATATCAATTTTTGAAAACAGCATTTGAACTTTGGCCTATCTTCCAACGAGATCAAAATACGTCAACGTGATCAATACGTTTTTTAGGACTTCAGTTTCGGAATTTTTCGGAGAAAAATACCTTAACCCCCCCCCCCCCTCCCACCCCTTATCTAAAGTTTCCAAAGATTAAAACTGCGTTTCGTAAACTTCAATTTTGAAAATTTTCCAAGGAAAGAAAGCCGAAATCCTCAGAACTTTTCCTAACGTCTCCAAAGATAGTCCAAAATTTCGCTCATAGCAATTTACGTGGGTGGGAGAGCTCGCTAATTCTTCCTCCTCAAAGATAACCTAAAAAGAACTTCAGCTCGAAGAAAGATTTTGGGAGGGAAGCCTCCTTCTGCCCCCTTTTGCTCCTAACATTATCAATATCAAACAAAGCCTAAAGTCGGGTGTCAATTATGGAAAGTTTCCATTAGAGAGCCACCCGGCTTCACAACATTTTTGGTGTCATTAGGTGTTAGGGAACCCTTTAACGTCACCAAAGATAGCCTAGAATTGTGTTTTTGAGATTCAAGTGCTGAAAAAATTTCAAAGAAACAAGCCGAACCTTCCCCATTCCAGTAACTCACCAAAGATACCATTAAAATTGATTTAACTTTTAAAAAATATTTTGGAACCTCAGCGCCCCTCCCGCCCTCCCTTACCTAACGCTTACAACTGCCTTAGAATACACATGCAATTGCATTGCCAAAGATAGCCTAAAAACTACATATTTCAGAGATGAAAATTTTCGAATTGAGTATATGATTATCCGATTTTCTTAACCTCTCCACAAAGTAGCCTAAGCTGTATTTTAAAACATTGATTTCGGAACATTTCCCTACGGTACCCACCAATCCTCTAACTTCAACAATGAAACACTAAAAGAGACTTCTGTTTTGAAAAAAATCGGAAGCAAACCTAACCCGCCCTTTCCCTTCACTTTATCAAAAACTGCCTAAATTTTGGATTTTTTACGTAAATTTAGCAATTTTCTCCAAGTATTGCCCCTCCCCCTTGTTTTTTTTTTCTTTTGTAAGTATGTAGAAAATAATTATCTCTCTTTTTTCTTTGGAAATATTTCTAGTTTTAATTTCAACACTCTTGACAGTTTAAAGTATTAGCTATTTCACAACAAATGGGCAGCAAATTGAGGAACCTCCCCGTGCGGCAAACACTGCAGCTACGCCACTGAGTATTAGCAAGTGTTAAAAATTGGTCATTTACCAATTATCGAACAATTAAATTTGTTCTCTATTCAATTGTTGAATACTGAAGTATTCCGCCAACCCGAATACTTGGTTTGCCTGCTGAGTAACGCAGTATACCAAATACCAAACAAATATTTGGTGCATCTCTAATCCAAAATAAAACAAGTCAATAAGCAGTGGCGTCAGTGCGGGGGCGGGGGAGGGGGGGTGACACCCTAAGTGAAATTGCAAGTTTTTGAAAAATGAAGCTAAAATGCTTTTTAAAACAACAAATTTGAAAAATTTCTAGGAGGTAAACCTCTGGATTCATGTTTTTATGTTTACATAAGAAATTTTTTTTTCTTTTGCATTTGTAGGGGGGTGAGAGGGTGACACCACAAATTACCGCCCCAGGTGTCACCCATAGGTACACCACTGCAATAAGTTTGAATTTTTTTGTTTCAAAAGGGCTTCAAAAACAAGGTGTTCTATATAGGAGTTCCACTTTACCACAACCAACCCTACAGCTCTGGCCTCAGTGCCTTGTTCGGTTGTTCCCCTTTCTCACATTTTATTTCAATTTTCAAACCAGAATGCATAAACATACTGTAAACTTGATTGAAATAATTTATGAACACTGTTTCATCTAGATTCATCTTAATTGAATGTTCTTTGGGCTACTTAACCCTCAAAGTTTCTTTGAGGCAATCTTAAATCTATTCTTCCACAAAATTTATTGCTATCATTTTTTACCACATATGATTTCTTAACAGTGTTTCAAGCACTTTAAAATATATTTATTCAAATTATCAGTACTTTTCATGTTTACATTTTACTCCAATCTTTGTGAGAGTGTTTGCATAACGATGACTTGTACAATTATTTTATTTAGTGGGGGCCGTTCCTCGAAAACCTTCAAACCCAAAAAGAATATTCCAGAAGGCACTCACCAATATGATCTAATGAAACATGCTGCTGCAACTTTGGGAAGTGGCAATTTGCGTCTTGCAGTTATGTTACCTGAGGGAGAAGATTTAAATGAATGGGTTGCAGTTAATAGTAAGTCTTTCTTTTTCTCATGAAATACAAAAGTTTGTTTCTACAAATCATAGGAAATGTGTGTATGCTTTTCAGAATTAAAAAAATTACCTTATTGGTGATGACAAATGAAGAAAAAAAAATTAGAGGTGAAACAGTACTTGATTACACCAATAATTGGTAGGATGTATTGTCTACTTAACTTATGGACAACAAATACTGAACATTTCTCTAACTACATAAATTTGGAAAAAAGTCTTCCAGTTCCTGCAAGCACTGTGTGTGGTGAAATATGTTTAGAAGCAGGAAAATAATATGTTACAAAATGGAATAGAATTATGTGAGAAATAAATCATTACAATGAATATTTTTAATGAAGAATGATTCTCTTCCACCTATAACACTGCAACTATAGATATACAAGGTTCATATGGGTCATGGAAATCCTGGAAAGTCATGGAAAATTGATATTTTCGTTCAAAGTCATGGAAATTCATTTAAAGTCATGGAAAAATGTCCTGGGCAAAAAGGTAGTAATGTAGCTAAAAGAGCATTAGAAATCTTGAGTGATTTAATAGTATTGCTCATAAAAGCTGTTAAAACTGAAAAACTAAACAATCCCAAAAACAAATCTGAATTTTGAAATCTCATTGCATCCACTTCTGTGTAGCAAATCCCTATCTTTTTTTGCAGTGTGATTGTTCTGCTGGGACATCACTTATTTTGAACATACCATTATTTTCAACATTTCTTATATTTTATATTCTGTAGTAGCGAACTTTCATTCTTGATTTGCTTTGTCCTCTCAAAAAACGCTATTTAATTGCATCCAAGTTCGTTTCAATCACTCATAAAAACATTATTATTAAATTGATCCGAGTTTATCTTAATTTGGTAAAACTTTTAAAAAATAAAGATCTTTAGTCAGGTGATAGAATACTGAAATAGGGGAATTCTAATTCCCTAAAACAGTAGTGCCTAACATACGACTTGCAAAACTAATCCATGCAGCCAACTTCTATGTCCAATCTCAGAAATCAAACACTATGTTCTGGAATTTCTGAATCCACTAATTTATATAAATTTGAAAATGTGTAAATAAGTTCTCAAGTGCATTTTTATCAGAAGATGTATTCACTACTGAATGTTTTTTTTTTTTAAATTAATGTCTGGTTTAGAAACAAGAATTTACTAAAGAATGTATCTTTAATTTAAAGAATCAAAGTGCTGTCAAGTTGTACAGATGATTAGATGCACTGTTGACACTAAAAGACAACTTTTGAGACAGATTTATTGAAACTAAGTAATGACTCATTCAACCTTTGTCCCATTCATTATCCTTCTGCCTGTTTATATATATATATATATATATTTTTTTTTTTTTAAATTGACATTTAAGCATCTTTATATTCCATTCACCGTATTTTTTCTTAACTTTAATTTATATGATGAAGACAAATAAGGATAGTTCATTTTTTTTAGGTGCACTGATTCTTTTTCAATCAAAAGTAAGTATTTCAAAGAGGCAGTGGCCTCTTTGAAATGTAGAAGTTTTCCTGCTGCTCATTTCCAAAAATTTTCAAGTTTGACATTAAATCAAGGGCGCCCATATAGGGGAGCAAGAGGGGGCTAGAACCCCCCCCCCCCCTTGAAATTAGAACTTCCTTGCTTTTAGTACTTTTTCTTTGTAAAAATGTAAAAACATTTCTTCTCCAGGCATTAATGAACAAGTTATTAAAAATGTCAAATTTTAGTGACTCTAATCTGTCCTGAAATCAGTTTCAATGGGGAAAATATCCAGCTAAACCACGGGGAAAATATTTGAGCCCTCCCCCCCCCCCTTTGCAACTTTGCATATGGGTGCCCATGCATTAAATAGTATTATTTCTTCATGTAACTAGGTCATGAAAAAGTCTTGGAAGAATCATGGAATTTTTTCATCCGAATAGAGTATGAACCCTGGATATAAAAATTTCAGAAATTTTGAAGCTGTGGGGGGGGGGGGGGGGAGTTCTGAAAAAAGTTGAAAAATCGAATTTTCACCAGTTAAAATGTCGTTTTATAGTCATATTTTCTTACGGAACTTAAACTACTTAATAGTTAGAAATACATTCAGGCTATTTTATTTTTATTTTCCAGAAGTATGCTTAAAACTTTTACTATAAAATTGCCTTTTGTTTTCGAACTGCTAATCTTAGATTTTTAAGCTCATAACACCCAAAAGTATCAAAATAAATTCACTTATCAAAGGTAGTTATTTTGAGAAGGGTATGATTTTTATAAATTGCTAAATCAAAATATTTCTATTTATTGATGAGCTTTTGATTTAATAATGTCCTGTGTATTCTTCTACAGGTTTATGCAGGATTGTTTGGTTTAAACCAAGTGGGTTTTTTTATTAAAAAAAAAAAAAAAAAAACATGTGGTTTTTTCAAAAATTATTTTTTTGAAAAATTTCATTTTTTCCCCCAAATGTTTTCATATATTTTACATATTATTGTTAAGAGTAAAATCTAATTAATGCAAAGTAACAGGCAAAGCTTTATAGATAAATTTCAGATTTAATAAACTTAGAAACTAATTTTTTTTTAATCTATGCAGCTTTTCTATTAGGTACATAAATATACAAGGCAGACCAACTAAGTTTTTATAAAATTACATGGAAAAAATATCCAAGAAGCTCTTTTATAATTTTTAATTATCATTATTTTTCAGTCTTTTGCATTTCAAAATAGTCAAAAAAGCATATTTCAACCAAAACTTCATATACTACTTAATTTGCTTGATTACTTAAGATTGATTGAGATACCACTGAAGCGATTCATAGTGTATATATATTTTATCACTAGAATATTTAAATGAAAAGAGAAAAAAAAATAACTGAAGAAGTTCAAGAACACTTGTAGGCATAAAGTTGTGCTTATACCTGCACACTTTTTGCATCCCCAATAGACCATGCAGTCAGAGCAAGAAATATTGGCTGGTTGGTTTATTTGATTTTTATGGCGCAAGAGCCCTTGAGGTCTATACTGCGCCAAACGAATTTTTATCTCATACTATTTATTCTTCATTCAAGAATTAAGTCAGGAAAAGGGAAAAGTACGCATATTTTGAAGTAAAAGGCATAAAACTTCAAGAACTAGTATTAAAAAAGACAGCCGTTAAAAACATTTATTTAAAATTTTTTACAATTTATTTA
This sequence comes from Uloborus diversus, assembly GCF_026930045.1. NCBI lineage: Eukaryota > Metazoa > Arthropoda > Arachnida > Araneae > Uloboridae > Uloborus > Uloborus diversus. Next base: position 79,702,449 of record NC_072732.1, on the reverse strand, counting down.
AAATTGTAGATTAAGAAAAAAATGGATGAAACAATATCTTGATAAATAAGGAAAGAATGAAATCATATAATGACGAGACAAACACAAATTAAAAAGGAGAAATCAATCTCCTGGAGGAAGGAGTACAAATTGCGATGGGGTCAGAGCAAGAAAAGAAAATGTATAAAATTATGAAAACAGAAAACATTCATGTAACTCTGCTTTAAAAAAAAAAAAAATCCAAATTTTCACCTTTCAAAGAATTTTTTTTATCCCAATGTAATAAAAGTAGTCTCGTATGAATGGCGGAAGAATTAATGAACATTAATTTTTATGACATTTTTAAAATATGTCTCATAATTAAAATATGTTTAAGAGAGTATTTTCATTAAAGTTTGTTCTGTGACTTTTAATTAAATTTTTCTTTCTTTGGTAAAAATATTGTATTCCTAAATGCATTAAACCAGGAGAAATAATGTCTACAGTGGAAAACATAATGGTTTTCTTAAAACCTACTTGTCCTGTTTCTATAATTGTTGTCACTGCTACATTAGATAAATAAATTACATGATTTGTAACTTTTTTTTAAAATCTTTAAGCAAAATATGATGCATTGATCTTTTGATTTTTAACGTTGTTTAATGTACATTAGACTTATGATTCATTTGTAGATACTGCAAAATACTTCCCATGTTTGAGGATGCGTGATTTTAATTTTACTTTTTTATTTCTAATAGATAGCTATGATTATGAGAAAATTAATTTGCAAGAATTTATACTTGGTCATTTGCGATTAATAATGTCTGAACTATCACAGTAAATTGTTTCTTTGATTATTTATGTATTGTATGTTTTATAATAGTTAAAGATTTTCACACAATATTCTCCTATAGAAATCTCTAAGTATGAGGAAACGAAATTACAAGTTGTTACTCTTAATTATTTAATTAATTGCGAAGACATTAGGTTCAAATATGAATATTAAACATTCCTTAACAATTAATTCCTAAAATCTTCATCAGAATTCGAAAATATCTTTTTTTGAAAATATCTTATATTTTGATATGTATCGGATATTTTTATATCTATCCGATATATTCAATTAAAACAAACTAGAGTCTTCAAAGTAGTAAATGCATTCTCAAATCACTCTTTATTTTGCTATATTATAATTACAATATGTAGACTTAAAATTGAAGTTTCTTCCATTATTTATATTTAATATTTCAATTTACATATCTATCAATTTTAATGAACTTAATTTAGCATTAGCTTTCTACTCATTTTTCTTCTGTTAGCTACTTTTAGTTACATGACTCAGAAATAAATATACATTTGTCAGTGCTCAGTCATAAGACATTTTTTCTGAGCGATGTTTAATATTTAAATAGGCACTTTTAATATGAATTAAAATTGTTAAATTATTTTATTAATATAAAATACAAGTAAAAAAAAGAATATTATATTACTTTGTTGTATTAATGATGTATCAATGCATCATAAAAATATAGTACATAGTTTTTTGGTTATGTTTAATAATAAATAACCAATATTATTATGATTAAGGTACTTTTTACATTGAAAATACCATAGTTGAAAAAATAAATACAGTCGAGTCCCACTACAACGTGATTCAACTTACGCGAAACGGCTACAACATGATTTTTTCACCATCAAATATTTTTAGTTACTTAACGTGAATTCCTCGCCCGCAATACGAAAATTTTCAGAAGAGAATCGCGGTATGAAAGTATCGGCTTTGTTATTGGCTCCAAAAATTTTTTTTTCATGAATAGACCTTCATCCCTTTAGCATCATTGGCAGCTTAAGTTCCCATACCGTACTAGTCTGAACGTAGCTTTGTTTGTGTATACAAATAACTACTCCACATTTACCATATTTTTTTCATTCTAAATGCGAAATTTGATAAAATATAATGACACTTAAGAGCACTTTTCCATCTTAAGTTTGTGAAGACAGAAGGAAAGAGAGAAAGCTTCTGACAATTAAAGAAAAGCTAAAGGTTCTCGATGTGCTTGAACAATTAAAAAATGCGTCGAAGGTAGCACGACAGTTACATATGAATGAATCTTCCATATGTATAATTAAAAGTCAAGAAAAGGAAATCCGTAAAAGTTCACTGAGTAGTGTCTAAGCAGAATGCAAAATTTATGAAAATGGAAGCTGCTCTTGTATTGGGAATAAAAGAAATCAGGAAGAGGAGCGTTGTCATATAGATGGAAACGTTATTAAGAACTAGCGGAGCAACTGTATTTGAAAATATAGTAGAATAACGTAGCAACATAAATCATCAACATCTTCATTTTTTAAAATTACAAATATTATTACTGGATCTACTGAACATTATTATTATGGTACATCATTTTATTATTACAACATACTGTACATACAATACTATCTTATTTTATGTCTCTCTTTCCCGTTGATCACTGATTTTGTGCATCGTAACAGTATTTTATGTTGATTAAAACGGTTTTTTTAGAAATACAAAGGAAAATTCAGTTCTTTATGTAAGAAATAATAGTGTATAATTAAGGAATGGTTTAAAATAATTTGAGTTGGTGTTAACAAGTGTCTAAAGTAATTGGGTATGTTTATAAAAAAATTTACACTCCCTTTTCCACAACGCGAAATTTCAACTTACGCGAGGGGTCTTGGAACGCATCCTTTGCATAAGTCGGGATTCGACTGTATTGAAAATATCATGATATTTTCAAAATAAATATCAGATATATATTGTGATATATATCATATATATCAGCGAACCCTCATCTTCATGATTTTCCTAAAATAATTTTTTTTTTTTACAAATAGTAATAAAAACCAAATAAACCTGGTTAAACCAAAAGTAACGATTTTTGATTTTTTCTAGAAAACCAGTTTTTATACCAACCCTGGTTATATGAGAGAAAAGTAGCATAAAATATTTTGGTGCACAATGAAATTAAATTATCTTACAGCTTCCATCATGAAATCTGGTATTTTTACAAGGATATTGAACATTAAAAGAAATATAAAAAATACAAAAATAAATAAAAATTTTGTTATGTAAATATTATGAATTTCATTTTTTCCCAAAAAATTTTTAGGGGATTTTTCTGGCCATGCCCATCTTTACGCACATTAAATGAAAATACATTATTAACATTTTTCCTTAAACGTTTCCATTAATTGATATTATTGATAACTAATTATGTTTTTGTATCTGTATTTGCAGTGTTAAGAAAAGTAGCAAACAATACTTAGGTGTGCAGGCAAATTAATTTATCTTACTACTTGCATCATCAAAATTACTGCTTTCATGTGGGATACTGATCATAAAAAATATTTGAGCAAAAAAAGCATTGGAATATAAGTGTTATAAATATCTGGATATACATAATGTTGTGCTATAGTTGAGGCAAACCTAACCTGGGGACAGCATTGGAATGCTGTGGTTAGGATACACATAGCCTTTGCAATGCTGCCAGGTTAGGTTTGCCCCAACTGTAGAAATTTCAAATTTTTCCCAGGTGGAAATAAACATTTTCCGGGAGGGGGGAGGAGTTTTTTCAGACCATTCACATCACTTACCTTTTACAGTACTGTTTCTAACAATACGCTGCTAAATTTTAACTTGCATTATTCTATCCAAAAGAATTTTAAATCTAAATTTTCCAAAGTGTACTCACTCTACTAAATAGCTAAACAGATTTGACCAAATATTCGGCAACCGCAATCCAATTCAGTCAACCGAATGTTCAGTAAAAGTGTGGATTGTGGAATAGGGAATAGAATTTGTAACATCTCTACTTATAATTGGTTACTACTTGTTTAATTCTCCTTTATCTGTTAGTAACCATTTGTTGCTTCTTGTTAGCCTATAAAAGTTCCTGTTCATTTTCCACCTGAGTATAATTTTGCAATGTAAGTCAAATTGCTGAGATTTTGTGCATCAATGAATATGAGAAGTGAGTTTGTCATGAACACTGTTAATCTTGGTGATTACCTTTATTCTTTGTTGTATTTGAGCAATTACTAAAATTCTTGATCTATTGCATTCATGCATTATAATTCTTTTAGAACTTTTAATCTTTTATGTAATGGCACTAAATGACAGAACAAAAATCTTTTATTTCTCTTCTCTTAATCTATTTAGGACAAATGCAGTGTTTGTGTGTTAAAGATAAATCCTCTTCAGCGCCTAAAACCTCTTCCCTGCTTTATAGCAAATCCTCCTCTACATATGATGTATCTTACAGTCCTATGTTTTGAATGAAGTGTATGCTCTCAGCTTGTGTTGCTAATCCATGTTTTTTATACATAACAGTTCTAGCTCCTTCTTTAAAAGATGTAAAAGCCATTTGTTAATTACAGTCGAACCTGTTTACATCATTTTGATTTTTTAACTAGCATCTAACTATACCTTTCAATCTTCTGTGTTGCATGTTATAAACTCTTATTTTATTTCAGCTGTTGATTTCTTCAATCAAATCAACATGCTGTATGGTACAATAACCGAATTTTGTACGGAAGAAAGCTGCCCAGTTATGTCAGCAGGTCCCAAATATGAATATCATTGGGCTGATGGTCAGACTGTGAAAAAACCAATCAAGTGTTCAGCACCAAAATATATAGACTACCTGATGACTTGGGTACAAGATCAGCTGGATGATGAAACTCTTTTTCCATCCAAAATAGGTATACTGATTTGTGCTTTTAATTGAATTAAAAAAATTGCATTTCTTTAGAAAAGTATTTTCATGATTATTTGTCTTAAAATTGTTTAAAATCAGATTTCTTTCTAAGCATTTTGTATTAGTAGCCCGTACTTCCTGTTCCTTCCTTTTAATAAATGATACTAAAAAATTTCCCATAGTTGAGAGAATGAAGATTCAAGCTAATGTTGAATTACTGTTGAACTGCAATTTTCCGAATCTATTAGGACCAAACCAACCCCCATTTGTAAAATTAAGAATTCATATAATTTGATTTTCTAGTATGTATGTCTAAAATGGGAGAGAATTTTTTTTCTTTTTCTTTTTTTTTTTTTTTTGATTAGAAGATTAACTTTAAGAAAAGAGATTCATCAAATATTAAGTTGGTATTCAGTATACTGCATATTTGGCAAACAAACTGAATATTCAGTTAAGTCAAATACTCAGCAACTGAGTAGTGAACAAATTTAAATGTTCGATAATTGGTTAAATTAAAAATAGGGTGTGTGTGGGTTTGTATTTGTATGTAAAGTAAATGAAAGATTCTTCATTCAATGACATCACATCTTACCATGATAATCAGTTATCAAATCATATATGGGAAAAAAATGACTTATCCATTTTTCCAGAATTGCAGATAAACTTAAACTAAATAGCCATTTGCTTTTAGTGTGATTTGTTTTAAATTAATAATTATATTTAATGTAGATAAATTTGCGATGCTAAATAGAAATCAATTTATATTTCCCAAAATAGATTAATATCTTCTATTTTAAAGTGGCTTATAGCTTAAGTATTACAGTTTAAAAGATTAAAACAAATATTCAGTATTCGGTTGAGTATTTGGAAAGGAAAAGATGCTCCTAGTAATTCCAAACTGTGTTATATAGTTTTTAGAAATTTGTTCTTAACAATATTATTTTCGTGCAGCTTAAAATGAAGTTGATAGATTAGAAAAAGGAATCTGCTTCATTCATGAATATAAATTTCAATAACAAGTATTTTACAAGGTGATTACAGACACCTGGAATCGTGGGAAACTACTTGGGGGAGGGAGGGGGGGGGGATAGTTTCCAAGGTACTAAGATTTCCTTTTCACACTAATCTAATTTCAGATATATATATATATATATATATATATATATATATATATATATATATATATATATATGTCTATAGCTAAAAGTAGCACCTGAAATATTATTTTTATTTGTTTGAATATTTTACATTGCACTTGATTACAGATTGACTTGATCTCTCTTGCACATATTTTGTTTTGCCCATTTTACAGAACACATCCAAATCTCCTTTCTTGATTTTCCAAATATTTGATTTCTTCATCTTTTCTGATTTTTTTTACCCAAAGCTGTTGATTGCTCGTAAACTCCTTTCTGTCACATAATCATCACTTTCATCAGAACTCTCTGCTCTTTCTATCAAGTGAAGAAATGCTCTACCAGACAAAGTTTTCCAACCTCTCCTAGCTTCTAAATGGTCCACAAAAGTTCGAAATTACCTTAGCTACTGCTTTAAAACTTTATTTTTCAGTTTTTACAAAAACCAACATTGCTTGGAATTCATTATTTGTTTATAAAAGAAAAAATAAATAAAATTCAAGCTTAAACGTTGGTGATTGAAAAGTTGTGCATCATATCAGATTTTTCTGAGAAAAATAATAAGCTAGTTTACAATATTATATAGATGAACGCACGAACGGCGATGTTCGACTCTGCAGAAAATATTTTCAAATTACTAAACGTTAATTTAAAAAAAAAAGAAATTTGAAAAAATTTCAGTTTTTTTCTGTTTTTTCTGAATATTTCCCTGTCTGCCATTCTTACCCTGTCTTCTTTGCTTTTTTCTTGTTCAAAATAAATCTGAAAAATAATGATTTCTTCTTCAAATCATGATTAAGTACACTAATTACTTAAAGACAAATGAGCAAACAGTTGTTTATTTTGCACAGTCTGACTCGTGTAAGAAGATAATTCAAGCTATGTAAAATAAATTACCTTACAGACTACGGAACAACGGTCTCTATTGGTGAATCCTGCTGTGAATTGAGATTCAATGCATTGGCGTTGAGAAAATAAAAAAGCATAGATAATCCACACTTCATTAATTTTACTTTTTTAACAGCTAATACGTAGGAAGTAGGTATTTATTTTTGCAAAAATACTTCATTTTAAACTAATGAGTAGTTTTTGTTGATTTATTTACAAAATCAAATATCTTCATAAATATTTCAAGTAAAAAGTAAGTAGCTTATGTTTTATCTTCGTCAATAATTTGAGTAGTTTCAGATCTAATGAATTTTTTCACTATGAAATGAAAATAATAATAATAATGATCGTGTGATTGATATTGGGCAAAAAATAAAAGATTGAGGCAGTTTTCTTTCCTTGGTGAAAAATAAGCATATACTAGATGTTGTTGAAAAAAAAAATTAACGATTTTAAAGGTTTTTTTTTTTTTTTTTTTTTTGTCCTTTTTATATTTGGATATAAATTTAATTCTTTATTCAAGGGTGAATTATGGAAAAAATAATTATTTGCAGAAAATTTTCCGGTTAGGATTTGTGTTCGCAGAAAGCTTTTAATTTTATCAAGTCTGCTAGTTTACATGTGAATTTTTACCTCTATAAAAAAATTAATGATTTATTAGAATCCAAACAATATTTTCAAAAATTTAAGATTTATAAATGTATGTCCTTGGTAGCAATATAATTAAGTTAAAACTGTAATTATTTCATGTGTATAACTACTAGGACTCGACCGATGCATCGGCTTGCCGCATCGGCGCCGATGGTTCAACAATTTAGCCATCGGCATCGGCGGCCGATGCTAACTTGCAGAAAACATCGGCCCATCGGCCTTAAAAACATCGAAAAGCCGATGGAATTGGCTGATGTTTTTGAAAAAAAAGGACCTTTGTTGTTTTATCTTTTAATAAAAAGTAAAGGGAGTTATTGTTTTCAAACAAAATTGTTTACTTACATTTCAGTATGAATTTCTATTTTAGTCACGCCTGGAAGAGTTTTTAATACTGCATACCAAACAAGTTAATTATTGCGTTGTTTCTTGCGGTTGGATGTACGTATGTATCTCTTGTAAGTCATAACTCAAAAATGGTAAGCTGTAGAAGGCTAAATTTTCGCATGTGGGATGTGCGCTTGTTCCAATTGTGCACTTCCCTTTTTGTTTTCGATCGGGTGTTCTAAAAAGCCTATTAACTGATTTTGTATGGCTATTAATTACTTATTTCAATGCAAAACTAATATAGAGTCTAAGACTGACAATCATTTGGTGATATATTGCAGAATTGGAGACTATGGAAACAAATATGAGATGGCGAAACCGGTTTTGTTTCATTTTGTTAGATTCCCATTGAACCGACGGTAATTTTTAATTTTTTGATACAGTAAAACCTCAATAAGTAGTCAACCGTTTAAGTGGTCACTCCGCCTAAGTCGTCGTTTTCCTTTGGTCCCGACAAGGTCTCATTCACAGTAATGTAAAATGATCCTCTTTTACTGATCACCAAATTTAATTTTACCCCGGTTAACTAGTCACTCAAAAATTGTTTTCTAAAATTCTCTTTTCTTATCGGATCTTAGAAACTAGTGTTAGATTTAGAATGCTGTGTGATAGCATTTTTCCTTGAAATCTCGCTCCTCACTTCTGGTCATTCAAAGCATATTTCTTGCTGCGACTCTATCTAGTACCAATCATATGAATCAAACTCCATTCAGCAAGGCAGACAAAATTTTAATACCTGGAGAAAGTTTGTCTGTATTTAACATTCGTTATAGGTGCAACAGACGCAGAATTTAAAGCTTGAAGCACGTTAAAAGACAGTTATTTTCAGTAAGCAACAACTTCATCAGTCAACACTGATGGGTTATTTTAATGAACAGTAACCTCCATTAAAATGAGTTATTATGATTAAGTAATGTATAAGTAAAGGAAAATAAAACTAGGTAACTATAATGTGTTTTTTACTTCTTTTTAAAGTTTCCATTAATTTATAGGCATAGATTACACAGGCTTTTGGTTTTTCTCACTGATTTTTACAGCTATTCATGAAAGTACTTGTGAGAAGTTTTTTTCCTTTCCTTATTTCCCACTCCACAAAAGTAGTCACTCCGCATAAGTGGTCAAAATTTTTTGGTCCCTCGAGTGACGACTTACCGAGGTTTTACTGTATTTGTAATATGAACCACAGTAATGCAGTCTTTTCTGTATCGCTTCGGCGGAGCTACAAGTTTGGGGCCCGTCGAAATACATTTTGGGGCCCTATTTCTCTATCACATAACATTTATCATAAGCATTTTTGTAACTCCCACGGTACCCCTATGGTTATGGGGCCTCTTTGCTATATTTTAAATCCGCCATTGCGCGTCAAAACAAACTCGGGTGCATGTTTTAAAACGGTTTTTCTGCTCAATGTTTAGAATTATTTTGAATTATATTTTTTACGACTATTTTTTGTATTTCCGAGAACACTTGCGTGCCCCTCCTCCCACTCCCTCAATTTCTGAAATTAAACTCTAGTTGTACTTCTGATTTGTTTAAAACTAACACCATTCATAAAATTAGAGATTTTTTTTTTTTCAAGCTTCATCTATTGTTTAGGAAGAATTTAGAGCATTAATGTAAGAAATTGATGAAAGACGTTTTGAATGGTGACATAATGAATAAGTTATTTTCGTTTTTATCATATGTTTAATAATATGTTATAGAAAAGTTTCAAGGATTTTCTATTATGCAATTTTTTTTTTTAATTTCAGAAAGTTATTGTTAAATTGAAAAATTTAACTTGAACTTGTTTGTAGTGCTTCATAAAAGATTAAACAATCAAATTGTTCAATATTACGCATGCAAACATCAGATCAAGTAGTATATTTATTCAGTTATTAACTTGGTGTAAATATTGAGTTTGTTTATTGTAGCTGCATTTTAGGAACCTCGCTCTTTTCATGCAGGGTTGCCACGCACCGGGAAAACCGGGAAAACCTGGAATTGTCAGGGAAAATGAAAATGGCCGAAAATCAGGGAAATGTCAGGGAAAATGAGAAATTGCATATTTCCGATCGTTCTTAGCGCGGCCCGCGGTCTATGACGTCAAAAAAAAAAAAAAAAAAACTTTCAGCCTTGTTTTTTTCGCCGCCATTCCCTTCCCATTCCTCGTTTTGTCATTCCCCTCTTTCTTCTTCCCCCTACAGTTCTTTTTATCAACTCTCAGCCATTGGCACGTGCGCCATAGCAGTCGGCGGCGGACATGCGCAGAAGGTACTTCTTTTCCTCCTCGTTTGAGCGGGCTCTGTTTAAACGCTGCTTGTTTACGTCAGCAGTTCTGAAGTTGTTATGATGCACAGTACATTGTTTTGTCTGCGAGTGCGACTGAAGTTTTTAATGAGCTGCAATAATCTTTTCATATTTTATATTATTTCTTTAAATTAATTAATGAAATCGTATTATTCTAAACAATTTTGTTCGGTAAATTTAGTTCATTAGACAATTTTAAACTTAGAAAGTTTCTTTTTTACAGAAGTATCGCTAATCTTTTAGTATTTTGGTAGTGATATTTAAAGACTTCCAATGCGCTTCTTTCTTTCAAAATAAAAGTAATCCGATTAAAAAAAATTTTGCACATCAGAGAAGTTTCTGATCAATGCTCAAAATTTAACTTTATGACGGGTGCCCACAGGAGTGATTATGGCGCAAGTTGCGCCATAATTTTTTTTTGTGGGGGGGGGGATTTTTTAATTATTTATTTTACTTTATTTTTTTTTCAAATTATTTACTCATATTATTTTACTTTATTATTTTCATCTGTGTGTGTGTATTTTATTGGGGAGCGAGCACACTTTTCTTTCAAAACAATAATAATTAAAAATAAATAAATAGGTAAAAAAAATAAATAGAAAAAGAGGGTTAAAAATAAAAAAAGCGCTAAGGCATTCAGAAATATTGGGGGGGGGGGGGGGTGTTGTGCCATTGAACTTGGGGGGGAGCACTCCTGTTTTATGAGCAACAAACAGGGGAAATATGTGAAGCTAAAAGATGCATGATTTTTTTCACAGGCCAAAGTCTAAAAGCGCTTTGAGTTCAACGGATTGGAGGGGTAGAAGGCAATAATTGAAAAAGTTTAAGGTTTCATAAGTTTTTAGTTCAGATTATTTTAGCAATTAACTTTATTTTTGTGATATAGATATCACAATTGTTAATTTTGCAGTTCTTTCACTTGATGTAAGGCAGTGGCTCCTCGCTATTGAAAATTAGATATGCTACATTTACATTAATTGTTTATTACAGTGATTTGCTTCACTTGTGTTAGTACATTATAGTACAGTGCAATTAGACATGAACCTCAACATCCAAAGTAAAAGTTTCCTGTCAACTCCAAATTGTTGTATACTGTCCACATATTGTTTGGTAAAAAGTTACACCGTTTTCAGCGTCGGGTTTTGGGGGGAGGGGGGGGAAGAAGTTGGTAAATTAGTAGTTTTTATCAGTTTTTCCGAAATATTTAGAAAACTATAGTGTTTAGCGCGAAAAGTGCAATATACAAAATAAACTACACTAAATTACGAACAAAATGGTCCTAAACATTATTTTGTTAAGTGAACGATTCCAGAGTTACGGCGGGTGTAAAGTAGAAAATTTTCGCATTTTTAAGATTTTTTGGGAAGTGCAATTCTAACTACGTAAACAGAAATAACTAAATAATTTTATTAAAAAGTAATGTTGTACAATCGTATTCTAGTCAAAAAGAAACTAAGAGGCACCACATGGGGTTAGAAACGTAGAAATACTGGGAACGAGAACCGGTTTTCTGCAATTTGCGTGAACTGTGATAAAGCACTTGAAGTTAGACTACTAGCTTCAAAAAAGATTGAGAACAAAACATTCAGAGATACTCTTGAAAAGAAAGTTAGCTGTTCAGTCTCTAGCCTTTATTACCAAGTCTATAATAATTAACAACACCACTGTATGTGTGAACACTAATACCAGGGGTGTTTGTGATCCGAAACTTCAGAAATTTCCAAAACTTATGGGTTGACAATACATTCTAAAACTGAAAAATTATTTCAAAAAATAAAAAAATAAATAAACTTTAAAAATAATTTTCATTAATGATTTAAATGATTTTTGTATGCATATTTGAAGATTTTTTACTGGGGAGGGAGAAGGGTCTAGCTTCATAGTTTCAGGAAATTTCACACTGCCTTCAAAAAATTTTACTTGAGTCCACGTGCACCCCTGCCTAATACTCTCTCACATCGGATGGTGTGCACTGTAAGAAAATATGAGAGACTTTAAGAAATACTGTCGAACCCGCTTAAGTGAATAGCCATTTTGCCACGAAAAAATATTCTAATAAGTGGGATATTCCAAAAACCGGGATAAAAATAACACATTACATTGGTTTGGTACATTGAAAATGTATTATATTAAGCGGGATATTCTTTTAACCGATATTCTAATAAACGGGCTTGGCTATTTTAATTCGAATTACGTGCATATCATCCACCCTTGTTCGACGAATCTGGCTTGATAAGGAAGGGGAGCAAATCTCCAATGGTGTCTGTTGTGGTTCCAGATTCAAATGAATCATCGATCACCCCTTATTTAGAAAAAGCGTCCTATATCATTAATGAAGATCACCTTCTTCATCGTGTTTTCTGACGTTTCTCAGCTACCTTCAGACAGATTTGCGAGCAATACATAAATTACGTAATTGCTCATTATAGGCCAGCAACTTGTTTTTGATGAATACGAGCAAGGAACCACAAAAGATGAAGAACAATTATGTAGATCACGTTCTACGACTAACATTGAAGTCAAAGTTGAAGACTCAATCAATGTAACTATCAACCAACGTGAATTTCTAGCTAACACTAAGAACAAAATGGGCCTAATTTCTCTCCTGACAATGTACTTGCAAAGAGGCGGTTGCACAGTTCACCAAGCATCGGGTGACGATGACTTATAGTTTTAACAGCGATTGATAAAGCTAAGAATGGAGTTGAAGCTTGTGTGATCGGTGATGACATGGACTTAGTAGTCCTGTTGAATCTTCACACACCATCAGAAAACAAACTGAAAATGGTGGTACCAAAGAAAATCAGCAGGAAAAGGTATGCATTGTTTCGGACATTCAGCGAAGCATTGGAGACATGAAGGGTGTACTCTTTGCAATATACGCCTTCACAGGATGTGACAATGTACCATCTTTCTACAAGAAGGGAAACATTTCACCGTATAGGAAAGTGTAAGCCAACAACGCTCTTCGTACGAAGCTTTTTAAGTCCTTAACGATTCCAAAGCTGACCCCAGTGCGGTGGCTGACACAGGAAAGTATTTCTTTCTTGCGATGTTTGGAGCAAAGAATACTGAAGATCTAGATAGTTTTCGCTACCAGTGTAACTTGCAGGCTATTGCAACGCAGCCCATTCATTGTTCAAGTTGGCTTACCCTCACTTCTACAGTTACCAGGCAGCATTCATATACCACCAGGTTCAGCAGCAGCTGGATGAAGAAAAGAATTTACCTCCAGTGGGGGTAGAAGAAGATTGGTGAATACCTGAGACCAATTACAACAATGCCTTCTGTAACTCCCTAGGAATTACTTTCCCTCATAGTGCGCAATTAAAAAGCCGAATGCGTCCATAGCTGCGAGTGCAGAAGTAGTGGTCTAAACTGCTCAAGTATGTGCAGTAATTGCTCAGGTCTAGGAAGTAATAACAGGGGCACTAATATCATAGACGAAGATCTAGAAGAGGACACTGTGGTATGCTTGAACAGGACTGAATCCTGATGAATACTTTACATCACAATATGTCGCATTCAACGTTCTACATTTTTATTAAATATTAGTATTGAACTCAGTGTACGAACGTCAAAAAGTTTGATAAAATATGGTTGCAATATGCAGGCGAATATGCCTATTTTCTAAAGAAAAAACTTCAAAAGCTGCACTTATAAAAATGTTATTATTAAAAATGATATAACTATAAATCATAATTGTTATGAATTTTTATAATTTAAAATCATCTATGTTTATAATATATTTATTCTTATTGCGGCATTGTCTAGAGAAAATTTGGGTCTCTCCCTGTAGCAGATTTATATAACCACGGTCCATGAATGCTTCTTTTCCCTTAAAAGTAGAGCCCCTTGAGTAGGTGGTGAGGTTGTCGTTCCTTCAAGGGCTAATCACAAACATACCACCGGCCCCATAAATCGCAATTTGCTTTTAAAAAACACTCCTCATACAAAAAATTAGTTTCCCGAGTGATAATGAATTTTTTTTCCGAAAAATCTCAAAAAATACGAAAAATTTCTATTTTTCACCTATTGTAACTCTGGAATCGTTCACTTAACAAAATAATGTTTAGGACCATTTTGTTCGTAATTTAGTGTAGATTATTTTGTATATTGCAATTTTCGTGCTAAACACTATAGTTTTCTAAATATTTCGGAAAAACTGATAAAAACTACTCATTTACCAACTTCTTCCCCCCCTCCCCCCAAAACCCGACGCTGATAGCGGTGTAACTTTTTACCAAACAATATGTGGACAGTATACAACAATTTGGAGTTGACGGGAAACTTTTACTTTGGATGTTGGGGTTAGGCCCTTTTTCGGTCTATTTGCACCGTACTATTAGGGTAGTTCAAAAATACACTTTAAAAAAAAAAAGGTTTCTCCTAGAAAACAGGACAGCACTCAATGTTTTTAGACTTGTGGATAGTAAAATACTGGAAGAATTTTAATTTCCTATTCCAACTGAAAGAGGGTGCTCGACCCCCTCCCTCAAACTTCATAAGTATGTGGAGGGGGTTAAAAAAATACATTGAACTGAAAAAACAATGTTACATACTATAATCTACACGAGTTATATGCATATTCATTGCAATAAAATAATTACTTACATAAAAAAAACAGCTGGGGAAATTAAATGTTTCTAAATTTGTGACTTTTTCTATTCTAGGGCTAATGTTAAATGAAGGGGTCATTGAGCAACCTCTTAAAATTTGAGTAAGAAGCTAAAACTTTTACAGCACAATACTATTAGTAAGTCTAAAAAAAAATAAGGGGTGTCTTGGACTCGAGCTAAGAGAAAAAAAAAATTGAACCACCCTTAGTACATATTTTTGATTATTTCAGCTTGAGTAAATTAAATTTGGTAACCATTGTTTGTAAGGTTTGAAAATGAGGTAAGTTTTATCAAAATTTGAGATGTATATATTAATGTTGCAAAATGAAGGTGGAGATCGATAACCTGGAATTTTTCCCAAAACCACCTGGAAAACCTGGAAATGTCAGGGAATTTCATTCTTGAACTTCCGTGGCAACCCTGTCATGGCTATTTCTTTTTTCTGCAAAATTTATGTCACTGTTATACATTTTATGAAAAACGCAAACTTTTCTATTCATAAATTTTAAATAAGTATAAAAATATTCATATTATGATTTAATACTGTAATTTATCTGTTAACTTTTTTGTTTAATTTGAATGACTAAAAAATGTCTACGTGCAGTCCTTCCACTTTAACTGCGTAATTTGTTGACGGTTTCTTAGTTTTATTCTTTTTTTTTTTTGAGTGATTAAGCAACATAATTTAATGTTTTTTAACTATGTTTCGTTTACCTAAATCCATACATTATTACAATATTACTGAAATCTTAGTTAAATGTTCAATCAAAAAAATAAAAAATCTATTGGTCATTAAACAGTCTCTTTGTTTTTCTTCCTTTTTTTCTTTTTTTGGCTGTTCTTTGTCTTCCATCATACATCAGTAAAAAAAGGAGAAGCATATACACCCTATACAGATTGTACGTAGTACGATCCACAAGTTCTGGAGACAAGCTGCATAAAATTTTTCCCAGGATAGTTCACATTACCGAAGCACATCCACCTTCAAAAGGTCATCTTAAGGGACTATGTACTTCGGCCAGTGTTCATATAATTTTTGGAAACACTCCTGGAAGCCATTTTTCGCAACATTCTGTGATGCAGCTTTATCTTCTCCTGACGTAAGAAAGCGGTGTCCATGCAATTTTTTTTTTTGCTGGGAACAGGTAAAAGTCACATGGAACTAAGTCCGACGAAATGGTATGTTATTTGTTTGTCATATCAGAGTATTGACCAATCGAACCGTGCGTCCTCAACATGAAAGTCGCCTTCTTCCCCACGATGAAGTTAAAGCAGCAGCGCAAGAGGCCTTACAGAGAGTTGCGATAAATGTCTTCCAGGAGCAGGGACTGATTTACGGCGGGGCATTCGGAGCCCAGGCCCGGGGCACCAAATTTCTGTCATCTTTTTTTTTGAGCAAAAAGACAGAAAAAAACTCCTAAACAGTTTTATGATGGACAATGTGAGGAAGTCATATTAGACTCTAAGCAAAGTCTCAAGGTTTCCTGTTTTTATGTAATCTGTGATAATTTGATTACAAAACTAAAATTCGGGATGTCAGCTTATGATGGCATATTAAAGAAATGTTCTTGCTTGTTTGAATGCGACAAGCAAAATATTCGAGAAAGTGCAAAAGATCTTTAAAAATCTTACTCCTGTGATTTGGAGGAATCATTTCCAGATGAATTTATTCATATTAGTTCAGTCATCGGAAAAGAAAGTTTAATGACCGAAAAGTTAAAAAAAATCCACGAACTTGGTAAATGGATACTTTTGCCAATGTAGATACAGCCCTGAAATTGTTTTTGACTTTGCCAATCTCCAATCGTAGTGGAGAACGATCACTTTCGCTATTGAAGAGAACTAAGTGTCCTTTGCGTACTCTCATTTCTGATAGCAAATTATCTTCATTAGCTCTATTATCAACAGGAGGAAGTTTGACCGCAAAACTTGATTATAAGGACATAATGTGAACTATTCACGTTAAATTTTTATACAACTTGTCTTCGAACTTTTAGAACATACTACGTACGTATGAGTTTTCAACTTACTATTTCATAACGTTTTTGAGTGACGTAAGTTTACGCACATGAAGACATCACAAGAGAACTTGCTATAATTAACTAAGGAGGCGTTCAAAATGGATATTTCGATCATCTATATGTTCTTAGGTACATGTACATATGCGCCGAAAAAACTTGCAAAGTTTAAATTGGATGATAGTGAAATAAAAAAATTTAGGTCGAATTTTTTTTTTTTTTTTTGGGGAGGGGGATTACAATTCCTTATTCGTAGAAAAGAATAAAGTGAAATGAATCAATGATCCTTTAAATCCCTGACAATCTTATCAATTTATTTCTGTTAGATTTTTTTTTTACCATCGGCCATCGGCAATCGGCCATTTAGAGGAAAACAATCGGCCATCTTTGAACAATCGGCATCGGCCCATCGGCCAAAAAATGCCATCGGTCGAGCCCTAATAACTACCCTAATAGCACAGTGACCAAAATGAGACCCTTTTGTGACCCTTGGGTATGCGTCACAAGCGATGTCGCAAACAGGTAACCTCAACTTATGAATGTCAGTTTGCGGTGACGTACACAGTGCTACCTTGCAATGACGACGTCTGACGACAATATTACAACCATGTCACTGAGTGCCAGTTTCCCAACCTCACATTGAAGTCACAGCGACCCAGCTGTGACCTACGTGTGAAGTTGCAGCAACTTTTTCTCATTTTAATTTTTAGAAACTTTAATTAATCAGGGTTGCCACGCACCGGGAAAACCTGGAATTGTCAGGGAAAATGAAAATGGCCGAAAATCAGGGAAAATGAAAAATTGCATATTTCCGATTGTTCTTAGCGTTCTTAGCGCGGCCAGCAGTCTATGACGTCAAAAAAAAAAAACTTTCAGCCTTGTTTTTTTCGCCGCCATTCCCTTCTCATTCCTCGTTTTGTCATTCCCCTCTTTCTTCTTCCCCCTGCAGTTCTTTTTATCAACTCTCTGCCATTGGCACGTGCGCCATAGCATTTGTTGCGCCATAGCAGTCGGAGGCGGCGCTGCTTGTTTACGTCAGCAGTTCTGAAGTTATGATGCACAGCACATTGCTTTGTCTGCGAGTGCGACTGAAGTTTTTAATGAGCTGCAATAATCTTTTCATATTTTATATTATTTCTTTAAATTAATTAATGAAATCATATTATTCTAAACAATTTTGTTCTGTAAATTTAGTTCATTAGACAATTTTAAACTTAGAAATTTTCTTTTTTACAGAAGTATCGCTAATCTTTTAGTATTTTTGCGCTTCTTTCTTTCAAAATAAAAGTAATCCGATTAAAAAATAATCTGCACATCAGAGAAGTTTCTGGTCAATGCTCAAAATTTAACTTTATGACAGGGTACCCACAGGAGTGATTATGGCGCAAGCTGCGTCATCAAAATTTTTGGGGGGATTTTTTAATTATTTATTTTACTTTATTTTTATTCAAATTATTTATTCATATTATTTTACTTTATTATTTTCATCTGTGTGTGTGTATTTTATTGGGGAGCGAGCACACTTTTCTTTCAAAACAATAATAATTAAAAATAAATAGGTAAAAAAAATAAATAAAAAAAGAGGGTTAAAAATATTTAAAAAAAAGCTCTAAGGCGTTCAGAAATATTGGGGGGGGGGGGCGAGCACCCCTGTTTTATGAGCAACAAACAGGGGAAATATGTGAAGCTAAAAGATGCATGATTTTTTTTCAGACCAAAGTCTAAAAGCGCTTTGAGTTCAATGGATTGGAGGGGTAGAAGGCAATAATTGAAAAAGTTTAGGTTTCATAAGTTTTTAGTTCAGATTATTTTAGCAATTAACTTTACTTTTGTGATACAGATTTCACAATTGTTAATTTTGCAGTTCTTTCACTTGATGTAAGGCAGTGGCTCCTCACTATTAAAAATTATATATGCTACATTTATATTAATTGTTGATTACAGTGATTTGCTTCACTTGTGTTAGTACATAAGGGTAGTTCAAAAATACACTTTAAAAAAAAGGTTTCTCCTAGAAAACAAGACACCACGCAATGTTTTTAGACTTGTGGATAGTAAAATACTGGAAGAATTTTAACTTCCTATTCCAACTGAAAGAGGGTGCTCGACCCCCCTCCCTCAAACTTCATATGTATGAGGAGGGGGTTAAAAAATACATTGGACTGAAAAAACAATGTTACATACTATAATCTACACGAGTTATATGCATATTCATTGCAATAAAATAATTACTTACATAAAAAAAACAGCTGGGGAAATTAAATGTTTCTAAATTTGTGACTTTTTTTTATGCTAGAGCTAATGTTAAATTAAGGGGTCATTGAGCACCCTCTTAAAATTTGAGTAAGAAGCTAAAACTTTTACAGCACAATACTATTAGTAAGTCTAAAAAAAAATAAGGGGTGTCTTGGACTCGAGCTGAGAGAAAAAAAAAATTGAACCTCCCTTAGTACATATTTTTGATTATTTCAGCTTGAGTAAATTAAATTTGGTAACCATTGTTTGTAAAGTTTGAAAATGAGGTAAGTTTTATCAAAATTTGAGATGTATATATTAATGTTGCAAAATGAAGGTGGAGATCGATAACCTGGAATTTTTCTCAAAACCACCTGGAAAACCTGGGAATGTCAGGGAATTTCATTCTTGAACTTCCGTGGCAACCCTGATTAAAAAGAAGGCTTTAGATACATTTGAAATCATTGATAGTAAAGTTCAAAAATATGTACTGGTGGCTGCTGTAACTGTGTCGTGTCATTGCAAAACAGTCGTTGGTAGTCGTCACAGCAACAACCGTGTGAAGTTACCTTTGCCTTGGAGTGACTAATCACTCTGGTACATATGCTGCAACTTGACATGTAGGTCATATACTGACCTTTGCCTTGAAGTGACTAATCACTCTGGGACGTATGCTGCAACTTGACATGTAGGTCATATACTGGCTGCAACAGTTGCTGTGACAATGGCGTGCAGTCGGGAAACTGGCACTAAGTGATCAGTTTGGTTCTTTAGATGTGACCACCGCAGCATCACATTGTGTACGTCACCACAAACTGACATTCGACCTATTGGTGACTTCACTTGTGACGCACACGAGGGTCACAAAGACATCTGATTTTGATCACGGTGCTATAAGGACTATTTTAGATTGTATATCGGGGTGATCACATATGCATCACGTTGACAACACTTAAATTTTTGGTTTTGATTGATTGTGGTAATGAGAGAATGATTAATTCACCGTCTTCAGTCAGTAAAAAAAGTTTTTTTTCATCAAGGTACATTAAGGTTACAATGAAACTTCTCCACAACGTTACATAGTGACCGGTCGCTATTCAAGTTACAGTGACATTGTAATGAAGTCACATGAAAAATGTCGCAAATGTGTCACAATGTGACTTCTGTTTGTTGTCACAATTCAGCCACTTTGTGACTGATGTTTGTGACTTGCAGTGTCACTGTGACTTAACCATGACACATCGGGCTATTAGGGTAGTCATTATTGCATAAATTGTTTTTTAGTTATGATAGTAGCTGATCTATTTACATTTCACTTTAATTTGAATTTTTAGAAACATATGTCTGAAACAAAGATCAGATGGTTGCAATTTAATTTTCACAAAACACTAATTCAAATATTCTTGTGAAATTAATATTTTTTTCTGGAAAAATGGCATTTCGTGAGTCATGGAAAGCAGAAGTCAGGGAAAGTCATGGATTTAAAACTGGAAATCTAGCAGATACCCTGTATTTAGTAACAGTTCTTTCATCACTTTTAAACTTGTGTGCTTTGTTTCTCTGTGTTGCATTTCTGTTTGGTGAATATTTTTGTGTAGGTTGAAAATTTCTTATGAATAATATTTTATGTAATTTTAATATAATTATCTTATTTGTTAAAGGTATTGGCTTTCTTTCATAGATATTCTCACACTTATTTATTTTTACAGGTGTGCCGTTTCCAAAAAATTTCTTATCAATTGCAAAGACTATCTTAAAACGACTCTTCAGAGTGTATGCTCACATATATCATCAGCATTTTTCAGAAATAGTGCAGCTTGGAGAAGAAGCACATCTAAACACTAGTTTTAAACACTTCATCTTTTTTGTTCAAGAATTTACATTAATTGATAAAAGAGAGCTTGCACCACTGCAAGAATTAATTGAAAAGTTAGCATCCAAAGACAAAGTTCAAGACACTCCTACACGCTAGCAATTATTTTATTCAAAATAGTTTTTGCTCTTACAAATATTGGTTGCCATAATGAGATTAGATTTAAGATTAAATTATGAATTAACTTTTTTCTTTAGAGAGTTAAATTGTGCATTGAAAAGTATTACAGAAATACACAGATAAATAAATATATTGTTATGCTTTTTTTTTTTTTTTTTTTTTTTTGCACAATTTATTTGCTGTAGTGCTGGCTGACAAAATTTCATTTGTGGTATTTTGAAACATGCTTACATCCCATTACATTCTGCTTAGAAATAGTTAGATAATATGTTATGCAAGATTTTAAAAGAAAACAATTGTCTAATATATTCATAAAAAATACTAAGAGGTACATATTTTACTAGCATAAGCAGATTGCAGATGTATATTCTATTAGAAACAAAAAATAATAATAATAAATGCCTGTGTATATATATTTTTTCAATTAATTTTCTTGTCAACTTGTTCTTCAGAGCCTTTAAATTATAGTTCATTGTGTATACTATGCTTATGAGCAAATTCTTTTCATCATAAAAATTTTATTTTTGCTTCTCTTTAATTCTTACTTGAAGAAAAAAATACAAGCTGTAATTATTTATTCATTTGAAACTGACTTTTGCAAGCCCATATTTTTTACAACATCAATCATTAAATTCTCTTTTAAGGTTTTTATTAAGAAATGAGTGAGGCCTGGGAATAATTACTGCAAGATGAGTGCAGGATAATATAATTGGTGATTGGGAATTCCATAATGTGGCGGTATTTACTGAATGAACTAGAATTGTGATTCTAAAAAGATTTTGTTGCATGAATTAAACTATTGCAATTCAAATACCACTTAAAGTTCTCTTTTTGCATTGAATATTTCAATTTTTATTGTTTTCCTAATTTTGAAACAAAACACTACAACAAACCAAAAATGAGTAAATAACAATTTTTGTAATGTTCTGTAATTTTTTTCTGGAAAACTCTAGTTGGTGAATCTTGAAATTTATAGGAAATTGGTTCTTACAATGTACGTGAAAGTAGAGAATGTCAATATAAAGTATTTTAACTACATTTTTTTTTCATGCATGCATCAATACACAGCATATAAATAACAGCATCTGATGTTTTCTTTATTAAAACTATCGTAAGAAAATAAAGATTTACTTTTCTTTTTAAAAACACACATTCTTCCTGGTGTGCAGTTATTGGACCCCAAGTACAAAACGCTTGAGGCCACGACGTTTCCAGATTTCAAAATTTTCCGAATTTTATTTCCTGAGTTAAAAAGTAGCAAAAAATATTATATTGTGCTATATTTGTCACAATTTTCCAAATTTCGACCATGTTCATGCTAATGCCATTTAATTCTGCTAGGCAGGAAGTTTCTGGCCTTGTGAGTTAATAGATAAATTGAGCTCTGATGTTAGACATTTGGGTTAACTTTTCTCAAAGCAAATCTGAAAACAACTATTTTGGAGGAAGGGCCTGAAATACATTTCCAAAAACTGTGCAACCAACATGTCATAGGTCATTTGGGGATAAACGAAACTAGCAGGGGGCAGAGCCCTCTAGTTCCACATTGATTAACCTGACTTGATTTGATCTCAAGTCTTGTGTTGTGATTACTAAATAGTGAGAGAATTGCAAATTCTAAACACCTTGACTCTCCTTCCTTGATAAAGTGGTAACTAGTGATTGCAATACCGGTATACCGAATACCAGTATTTGATGGGGTAGAATACCGGTATTTTCTGTATTGGTTAAATATAATAAATAGTTTTTAATTAAAAAGTTTTCAATTTAACTAATTTGATATATACTGTTATTTTAAATATAAATTTCTTTTTCAATGAGACAGTTCCAAAATCAATCTATTGAAGTAAAAATTTGGCTTCAAAAGCAAGAATTTATAGAATATCAATGAAGAAAAGTAGCGGAAAGATTACGTAATGAAATTTTCTTCACCAGATGGTGTGGTGAATCACTTTCGTGAGTTTGTGTGAACCACATTTTTATTTTCTCCAGTTCCATGACTTGCCCTCTAATGAAAACTAATTTTAAGTGTAATTACGAATGTTTTTGTGCTAGCAACAGTTTAGCACTGTTCCAACAGGAACAATTTATTCCAACCATCAATTACAGCAATTCTTTATGATATTATTTTTTAAATATTTGTCTCAACTGAACTGTATTTTAGAGAAAACTTTTTTTTTTTTTGTTAGAATAACAAGCAGTAGTTTGTTGTCTACAGTATTAGCGTGCTGTTCTGTCTCGCTATTCAGCTTTAGACCAAGCAAGATAATATTCATAATACCTTGAACATTTGCAAAGAGGTAAGGCACAATCAGTTGGAACATAGTTTAAACAATTTACATAATTGTGAAGAATTACCAAAAAAAAAAAAATCTAGCAAAATCAAATTTATTGTACATTTTAAACCAAAGAGTTAATAAAAAGTGAACCCAAACCTATTCTGACTAACAGGATAATGATAAGATGATGTTAATGGTAGAAAAGAATTCTCACTCGAAGAACAGTTACTATATGTATAATAGTTATTGTTCAGCTATGAATAGTAATGATAAGAAAATTACATGCAATACAAAGGAAACACCCACATTCACAAAAATAATTTTCTCAAAACCAATAAGTTAAAGACCGAATTATTTGAAGATGAAGGACTTCCAGGCAACTACAGGAGGGAAGTGTATCGCGCATTATTAACAGTATACCATCGGCCTTCGTGAATTCAAAAAGAATATTTTCAATTGCAGGAAATTTTTTGACTAGAATGAGTTCCAGGCTTAGAATTTGGCACAGTATGGCCTATTAAGGCTCTTGCGGCAAAAAAACCTAACCAAAACAAACCAGGCTTAGTGACAATTAAATAGATGCATTATGTTTCTTACTATTATTGATTTTTTTATTTTGATATTTTTCCTTAATTTTATATTTTTATAATAAGTAAATAATGCACATTATTCAGAAAATAATAAAATATGGCAACGAAACATTATGTATTTGAGTTTTTTGGGAAATTTCCAATTCTGGTATTACGTTTAAAAAATACCAAATACCGATATTGCATTTTTGGTCCGGTATTGCAATCCCTTGTGGTAACTTTCAAAAGATCCTTTTCATCCAAGATGGTATAGGCCAGCGGTTCCCAAACTTTTTGAGCTACGGAACCCTTAGTGCTTCACTTACACTTCAAGGAACCCCTAACAAAATGTTATTGATCTGAAAGTCAAATGATAAATAATAATCATTTGTTGTCATTATTACTTCTGCTCTATAGAAGAAACTGTTGGTTTCAAGAAATTTTTCTCATTTTGACCCATTAGCCAGTTTTACGTTGTGTCTAACCTACTTCAAGCATTTTTGAAGCTATCTGTCTGTGTGTCTGCGTCTACATGTATGTGACCGATTTTTTGTGGGCATTCCAACTCAAAATGGAAAGCATTGAATCAGACGAAATTTGGTACACATTTGCAATCCCTATCGCTCTGCATGCAAAACATTGAAAGCTTACGATACAGATATTTTTGCTCCAGTTAAAAAAGCTTCAGTTTGTCAGGAAGTTCATATAATCTCCTAAAAACTGCGGATAACCAGCATATTTCTGCATGGAAAAGTAGTTATTTGTGTTAACTGCTTTTACTGTCTCTAATATGAATAATATAAATTTAGCTGAATAGTCGTAACTGGAGGGGATGAAACTTGATAAAACTACTGTTAAAGCTAAGGGAAGAATTTGCCTCAAATCAGATGGAATTTTCTTTGGTATGCTTGCATGGCAATGCAAAACACAATGACAACTACAACTACAATCTGGCGTGGCATCTTAAATCCTTGATATTGTTTGTTTGTTTTGTTTTTTTTTAAATTTACTGTGAGAAATAATTATTGCAATAACTAACTCATGGCGGAACCCTTCTCATCGTTCGATGGAACCCTAGGGTACCGCGGAACACACTTTGGGAATCGCTGGTATAGCCTAAAACTAACAAATTAGTTCAAGAACAAAAGGTGGGTTATACACCATAAACTTTTTTCTCAACAAAACAAAACAATTAACATCATTGTTATTAAATTTGAAATTCTAGCAAGTTGCTAAAATTACAGAGATCATGCAAAATAGATAATATTGTTCCATCAATCTGGATTAAACAAGTACTAACCTATTTCTTTCAATCAAAGAGCAAAGTAGCCCTAATTCTTGGGCCTTTGTCTAAAAAAACATGCTTTTTATTTACAATGGATATCTTTGACCAGTGTGAGGTGGTTTTTACCCCCCATTATTTATACATTTTTTTTCTTTAGGTTCCCAATGAATGGGCTATACTGATGGGCATTGTATTTAAAGAAAGCATATTTTCTGATTGTGTAGAGGGAGCTTTTTTTAGATATTTTATTCAGAACATTTTGCATGAAGCAGGTGTACCATTAATGCTACCCTATAGTTTGTTAGGGGTAGTTACTTGCTTATATATAATACAAAAGTAAATGTTTTTCCTGTGAAACAAGTTTGTTGTAAGATATGCAGTCTGTGTTTTGTGTTAAGTCATAGCTACTAGCTCTTCTGATTCGTTTGGGAAACTTTCAAATTTTCGTACCTTCCCTTGAACTGCCTAATGTAATAAATATTTTCTCGAATTTTCATCAAAACAACAGAATTCCTCAGCAAAGAAGTTTTCCAAGGGTTAGAATTTCAGGGAAAATCCCCTCCTGTAAAACTAGGCTTGCCAGATTTCTGAAACGTTCAACCGGGACACAGGGATGTCAGCCCCCCTCCCCCCGTGTCGCGGGTACAGTCCCTTGGCTAGGTTTCAGTGTTTTAGAGCACAGTTCATTCTTGATGCTATGAATGAATGGGTACTAATTAATAGAGGGGGGGGGGAGAAACACTTTGAATGAGGAATAAAAATTTGAACAACATTTACATGTACTTTTCGTTGGCTAGAACTTTTTTTTGGTTTTAATTTTGTTGTAAAAATTTCAGAAGGTAATCTAATATAATTTTACATGTTAATGTTACAATGAACAAAATAATTACCCTAAAATCCTTCACAGTCAATTATTTAAAAACGTTTTTGGTTATCTGTAGTCAAATATATCATTTTCTGGGACGTGAAGAAAACCAGCCAGGACACTGAAATTATGTCTGAAAACCTGGACGTTTGGCAAGCCTATGTAAAACTATTGCTATCATTTAAAAAGAAATTCAAAATTTCTTACTCACAGGGATGAGATTTTTCTGGCTTTTGTCGGAATTCCGGCTTTTTATGCTGACTTTTAAAACATTTCCTCCTTTTGCCTCTTTCAGGCCTTATTTTTCTCAAAAATCGGAAAAAAAGGAAGATTCTTTTGAATTTTCGGCAGCCGATTTCTTATTATTTCTATCTTTCCCTCTCAAATCTTCATCCTCCGTGATATCTGCCAAAAACGTATGTTTTGGAATCATGCCAACGACGTCAAATACGTGCTGTGCCAAAAGTTGAATGCCTTGTTTGAGATTTCAATCTTTTTGCATCATGCAATTATTTCAATTATTTTTAATGTTGAATGGTTTTTTACTATATGCTACCTTATATCTGCTTATTTTATTCATCATTTTAATAATATTTTTATTTCTTTAATTTATTTTAGAAAAAAATGCAATAGTCAATCAAAAAATGTGGCTTAGCACCTGCAGTCTCGATTTTTTTTTTTTTTTTTTTTTTTTTTTTTTTTTTTTTTAAAAAAGTTTTGAGATTTCAAAGAAACTGCAAGTTGTTTGTTTGATTCCAAAATTGTATTAGGAAGTTTTTAAAAATAAATTTTGGATTCCAATCCAGGGGAAAAGATAACCAATCGTTTATATACATATATATTTATTTATTTTCAATTCTTACTATGAAAAGTATGTTCTACCACATTAAGAAATTTTAAATTTTTCTCTGTTGTAAATTTTTACTTTTTTACAAACAGACTTAATTTTAAAATTTATGTTCTTACTCGTTTAACACTATAAACTCAAATGTTTTTAATGAAAAAAATGTATTTTTCTCTAAAAAATATGAAATCATCCCTTTTACGATTTTTTTGGATTTTCTCCTTTTTGCTCTCTGACCACTCTCATCCCTGTAGTTAAGTATAAAAATTGTATTTGCTAATATTTGAAACATGTTTATTTTATTTTTCTTTTTGAAACTTATTCCTAAAAAATGCGGCAAAATCTTCCTGATTTTTCTCTGAACATCTTAAATGTTTCCCTACCGCAAACGAAGTTTGCTTACCCCTTATAAAAGAACCTAAATTTGGATCCTGTGCAGTATGTATCAGTTTAAGAAATTCTTGCTTATATTTTAAAAATCTTCACTTAGCTCACTAAATTTATTTATGCAAGATCTCCCTGATTTTTATCTTACAATGCTGGCATCCTTTGCAAGGTTATATTATCAACTCTTGCAACAGCGTTGGTGTTATATTAAGTTAAATGCTTTGTTTCTATAATGTAAGGATGTATTGGGTTTGAAGTTATGAAAGGGATACGTTGGTGGTTACAACCAAATTTGCTCTGCTCCCAATACTTGATGATTTGCATTGGTTTAATAGTTAATGTTCCTTCGACTTTTAGTTTTATACTGTATCAGTAATGCTAGTTTACTCAGTGATTAAAAAAGCCAAGTTTTGATTTCAATTTGTCCTGCTATTAGAACTTGTTCTTTAAAAGAAAAAAAGAACAATATTTTTTACCATGTAATCCTGTTCCTTTCCTTGAACTGTGCTATGTTGTAACGTGTTTATATGCATCATTACTGTGGTATGTTGTGTAAGAGTATAATAAAAAGTTTTGCTGGATGTTATTTAACAATAAATTGAAACAATAAATTCATAGCATTAACCACATTAGAAACAATTTTTAAAAAAATAATATCTTTATCCATTTAGTTTGCAACATTCTTCATCTTGAGATTTAGTATTCTGCTTTTAATGTGTAATGTTGAAACATTGTTTCAAAAGCATACAGTGAGATGGAAGTTTCGTGTTTGTATTGAAAACTGTGATGCATTAATAGAATTGAGGTTCTGAATTACTCTGAAACCATCCTAACATGTGATAATCTGGGAAACTCATTTGTTTAATTACCTTTCTTCTGATGTACAATTTCTTTAATTACTCTTTTTTTTTCTCTTTTAAAATGTTGAAATATTTTTTTAAAATCTTGGTTGTAGTGAAATCAAGTGTCCTTACAAGGTTGTTGCATGACCTCCAAATGTAATTTTGTATTAGTGATTAAATAAACCTTGGTGCATTCAGTGCAGCTGATTTTATAATCAGCTTGTAAATGAAAATTAATCTTTTCTGATTTCATACATGGCAGTAATTTTGTACATTAGTTTTTCTTATTTTTATTTATTTTTTTATTAGTTCTTTTTTATTGAATCTTTGAAATGACCAATCCCAAAATGGGAGTTGAAACCGCCAGGATAATGATAGTGATGTTTATAAAAATGCTTACTTTGATGATTGTGCCTACTGAGAGTGAATAAATCTAGTATTTCTTGCCGTTTTTTTATGCCATGTTTATATTGTAAATTTTTATGTTGTGGCTTGTAAAAATACAAGTAAATAAATGTGATGCTTTTTTGAACTCTTGTTGAAGTAAATTTGAATTTTGTGCAATAAAAATATATTTCAGCATGTGACACTAAGTGTCAGCTTCTTCATCTCCATGCACTAAAACACTAGCTCAGTGAATTTCATGGAGCATAGAATTTTTATATGGATGTGTAGTTGTGTGGGCATCTTTTGTATAATTTTGATTCGCCATATTTCTTACTATATTTCATTAATGAGAGAAAATATCAGAGCATGCTGAAAAAATACAAAAATAATATCCCCTCCTCCCGCCTCCCCATACACACTCAGGAAAGAATTAATAATGAAATAACTGGTCACTTTTTGCCGTACTTTAAAAAAAAAAGTCTAATTAAATAAAACACAAAAAAATAAACATTAAGTGAGCAGCACCAAAAAAAAACTTCTAACGTACTGGATTTGAGATTTAATTTTCAGCAAGGTATGAAACATTAGAGTCATGAGAATGTGTCTCAAATAATGTTATAGAAACGTGAGAATCGTGATTTTCATATTTTTAATGCTGAAAAAAAAATAATCGTACAATTTTTTGGGAAATGGGAGCCCTACAGCTTGTTGGTAGTTCCGGCCTTACCTATATTATTGGAATTACATCAGTTGAATAAATGACTTTTCTTTTTAAAAATTAGGCCAGAACCTCAAAAATCGGTACGGGATAGAGACTTCCTATTTAATTCGGGTTTAATTCTAAAGAAAACATTATTTAAGAAAGTCCCGATCATCGGGAATAGCGAAAATTTTGTTTTCAAGGGGAATCCTGTTAGAAACAAATTTTTTCGTGGTCGAGGCAAGCCGCTTTTCCTTTTGGTAGAGAGAAAGGAAAGCTGTCCCCCCCCCCCCTCAAATGAGACGCCTAAAAGGCTCCTTTGCTGAAAATATGTACCTATTACATATTCTCTACAGGTTCACCAGGAACTAAGATTTTTGAGAGGGGGGAAATTCTCAATTTGTGGAATGAAATTCGAACCTCACCGAATGATTAAGTGCGAGCCTGCACATTATCATGCATGTACAACATCTTATAAAAAGGAACGTGAAGCATTATTAAAAAACAATAAAAAATTGGAAAAAAGATTCTGAATATTGCAATTGTTTCCAAATTTGCTGAATGGTTAGCACAATTGCCTAAATAAGAAAATCTTTGGAAGGTCTGTGGTCTCAAACTATTAATAATCTGCATACAGCAGTGGATGTGGCTAGGCTAGGTTCACACAAAAAAACATCAATGAACTCATTGATATCTTGCCTCATTTTCGATTGAGGCCAATATCGGTGCGAGAGCAAAAGTAGACGTCTGCGATGCAGTTTTGCGAGGCCCTTTTAATCATAAAATATTCTCAGACAAATAACTGAATTCGTAGAATTAATTTTTGTACTAACTATTGGCACTTAGAATTAATAATGCACTTCTTAATTGCTATGACAAAAACATTTCTTAACTAGTAGCGCAATCAAAAAGATTTTTTTTTTTTGGTGGCACATTGAAGTTGAAAAATGACCTGATAAGGATCAAGTCCGGGTTAAATTTTGAAATTTTTAGTTTAAAAACTCCATTTTAGGCGTTCTTTGCTGATGATAAGGGGGAAAAGTGCAGGGGTCTCAGAGGAAATTTCTAAAAATTGAAGCCTTAAAAACGCAATTATATACAGGGCATAAAATTGGTCAGTTTTTTCAAAATTTAGTCTGTGAAATCGGTATTTTTTTTTACAAATTTGCTGAAAAATTCATTTTAAGAAAAATATTGGCTTTGTTGTGTTTTATATTTTCCTTATGAACTTCATAAAATTCCAATGAAGTGAAACATTGCCAATACTGCTACCAAATTTTACCAACCCGGTAAAGTTCGAATTGTTTGATATGAATAATTTACTGTTAGCTTCTTTTTAGTCCACTTTCCACAAATATTTTTAAGAATGAAAAAATACAGTAAAACCTGTAAAGTTGACCACCCTTGTAAGTTGACCACCTGTCTATGTTGACCGCTTTTGTCAGGAACGGAATTAGTCCTATCTCATATAATGCAGGAAAACCTCTGTAACTTGACCACCTCTCTATCTTGACCACCTGTCTATCTTGACCACTAATGTTAATCAAATTTGGTTTGAACTACTGTAAAAAACCCTTTGTAAGTTGACCACTTGGTTTATTTTTTTTATTTTTTTTACTTTCTTCAGCAAATTATTTTATTTTATTATTTATTTATTTATTTTTTTTTTTTTTTCATAGCTTTCTAAGAATGTTTTTAATACTTTGGTGACAGAACAGTATTTTACTAACTAAACAGCAGCATAAAGCTTAATGCTGCTCTTTATTCTCCAAACTTGTTTTTCATTTGTTGTTCTATTTGAGATTGCTTTTTGTACTCTGTTCAATGAAAATAGGTGTCAGTAGAAAAGTTCAGTCTTTCCTTTCAGTTGCTATATGTTGTGACAAAACAGGAATTGTGCTAAAAAGAGATCTTGTACATTTTGATTCCCCTGCAACAAAATATGTAGGGCCTCTCCCTAGTGACCAGCAGTGTCTATTAGTAAAGTAAATAAGTCTTAGTGCTAGTTTTTTTTCTATTTTTTCTTCAATTTCTAGGGCCGTTAGCCCCTTTAAGGACGCGGGCCTATCGCACTGCGGGTACGCAGATCTGGGCTTGCTGATCTGATAGGAGATAGGATATTTTGATTTTGCCTTTATGAACTGGGAGAGCCGAGCTTGTTGCTCTCTGTGCTATAAGTTTTACATAAAAAAGCTTCAAAAAGAAAGTTAGCTGAACTTGAGATTAATAAAAAGTGACTGAAAATGGAAAAAGCCAGAGAATTTTAACTGGCATATATGGAATTTCTAAAACTAAAGTGTCTAATATAGTTATGAACAAGGAAAAACTAACAAAATTATTTGAATAGTATTTTTAATTATTGTTTTACTTTCAATAATGTTAAACAATGAAAGTGAGTTGAACAAAAAGAGTAAGGGTGAATTCCTCAAAAAATGAATACATGGTGCAAGAAATGACCAAAAAAAAAAAGTAAAATAAAATAAATTATTACCGCCCTTTATAAGTTTATGGAAACTACAAAAAAAAATTTTTTGAAAGTGAGGTCAGGGGTGATTGTGGTCCGGTATTTTACCGAATTTCCGGTATTTTCGGACGTATTTCCGGTATTTTCATGTCTGTAAATACCGGAATTATGTTCTTTTTTCGTTATGCTTTTATCTCCCTACCTCCGCAATTTATTTCAAATTATATAATACTCATCAAATATACCTGAAAGAGCCTTAAGATGGACAACTATCCCTTAAGATGGACAAATGTCAAGATAATTTGTATAACACCAGCTCAAAAGTAGCTTTGTAATCCATTAAAAATTTAATTAAATGTGCACACAATATTTTGACTCAGAATTATTTAAAACTATGGCAAAGGTGCACTTAAGTAATAGGGGCCAAAGCTTACCCCCCCCCCCGTTCTCGCTTTGAAACTTTCAGGTATTTTTTGATGAACTCACAATCACCCCTGAGTGAGGTATTGAGATGGAGAAATATGTGTCTGTTGGTGTATCTGATTGCCCACCCCTCTCCCATCCCACCATTTAAAAAAAAACATTTCTTATTCGAAAAATGTCGGAGAGTATGCATCAGTGACGAAGCAACAGTGTTTACCGCCCGGGGCGATTCCTCAATTTGCCACCCTTTTGTGAGATATAGTAGGGCTGGGCGATATACCATCATATATCGATATATATCTACTACCGCGATAAGATATTTAGATTTCTATCCGTCCGATATATCGTTTGAAAAGAAAATACGGCACTTAATTGCGGAGAAATTAAAATACCGACTTAAAAAAAACCTTTCATAGCTCTGTGTGATGGGTGAATGTTTGAAAAATCAAGATATTTTCTGCATTCTTCAAACAGTTATTTAATTTTTAACTATAGTAAAAGGGAAAAATTCCCAAGGCCACCGAAAGTAAATGTGGGCCCCTTTGTCAGTTAGGTATCCGGATCCCATCCCCCTATAAAGTTTTCAAAACTTATACAACTACCATTCAGAGCGGGGTCCTTCCAAGGACCCCCGCTCTCTTTCTGACAAAGCTGACGTGTGGCCTCTCGTAGGTTCATAAAAGTGAACGTGTAACGGTTAAGAAAGCATTATAATGCAACAATTAAAAATTAACCAATTGAGGTATCAGCACGATTCATAGTTCAAATTAAAAATAAACTACTGATATTACGCTGAATAAAATGTAGGAAAATACTGAACAGAAATATTTTTATTTAACGATATCTGACGAAATTTCGCTTCACTAGCAACCCCGAATACAACGAAACTGAAACTTCCTAATTTCGCCAGACAAGCTGAACTTACGGGTTGACGGAACTTCTGCCAAATCGTTGCTTCTGCGATGCATGCGCGAAAATAGGGTTTTTATGTAAGTACGCGCATAAACCGCGTAAGTACCCGCGTTTTACGTACTTCAGTAGGTTCATTGCAGCTCTATAGTTTAGTATTTTTTTTATTTCAGTTTTAATATAGTTATATATATATATATATATATATATATATATATATATATATATATATATATATATATTATATATATATATATATATATATATATATATACTAGCAAAAATACCCGGCGTTGCCTGGGTCAGTAATAATTATTAGAAAAAATCGTTACTTGCTTTTGCTTTCTGTTTTAAGTGAAAGAATTTAAAACACATCTTTTTGACGTGATTAAAAATCGAGTTTCTTCCTTACCCATAAAACTAAAATAGCAATAAGTATAAAGAACAAAGTAGTATTGATTTAGAAACGAAAGCACTATATTTAAGCATATACACAAATTTAAAAAACATGAAATTAATCTTCTCATGTTTAAAAAGATTAATCTGTTGATACTTTTTTTTTAACATGGAGTCTAAAACCTTCTCTGTATGGCTAATGAAGTACGAAGTGATTAAAAAAAAGTAGCTGCGCTCGTAATCCCCTTATACTTGCTTTAGTTATTTCGGGAAATTTCAATCATTGTGGCTCTTGGTGCGATTTTACCGAATTTGCGAAAGTCGTTTCGGGATACCTTCGATGATGCTCCCCCATTCTTTCCTTACTTTGTAAAAACGATATATTAATTTTCGTTACAGAGATATCGTCGCCAGATGCTGAGATATTTTTGGTCACCATAAAATGGCGTTAAACAGTTTCATCCGAAATGTTACCGAAATAAGTAATAAAATTTGGTGATTGTTTGAAATTGTGCAAAAAGGAAAATTAATGGAAGTTTTTGTGCTGTTTATGGATTTGCCTAATTTAGTTGCTGGATTATTTAATACAGTAAAAAAAGTCTTTTGAAAATTTTTTGATTGGCGATATTTTGTTTACATGGTGAAAGCTGAGAAACATTATGACGTAGTCTTCGGCTTCAAAAACAGCAACGTTGAAAAAACTGCCAAATGCATCAGCTACGGAAATCTTTCTGCAAATATTTTGGCGATCTGCTGGTTGTTTGGATAATGAGTAAGTGTTCAATCAGCATAAATAATAATAAAAACCATTAATTACATTAAAGTTCCGTTTAAATGGAAAATCATCAGCCAAATCATGTATTATTTGCCAATCTTGTACAAAAATCTTACTTCAAGATTTGACTTGAGAAAAGCCTTGAACAGTCACGAAAAGCAAAGATAGTCAACAATACAACAATTGTCGCTATCGACAGGGAGTTGAGATGATACACTAAATACTGTATTCAGTTGAGGAAAGCCTTCAAACATGGATCTAAAAAGCTCATAACTCGTTTTTTATTCTACTTAGAAATTTCGAACAGGTGCCATCTTCAGCGGAAAAATCAGAGCTTTCGATGGACATATAATGTAAATATGTGCAAGTATTTTTTCATCCCAATATTAGAGAATTTATACAAAAATTGTGTTTTATTGCCCCCCTAAGGGGGTTTTGCCCCCCATAACGGGACGAAAACTACCCTATGTGTTATTCTGATGCATAAGCTATATTATTGTAAAGTTTCATCAAAATCCGTTCAGTAGTTTTTGCGTGAAAGAGTAACAAACATCCATACATCCATCCATACATACATCCATACAGACAAACTTTCGCATATATAATATTAGTAAGATATATATTGTTTTTTGCTTATTTTAAGAAAATCTCCCTTTCTCCCACCACTATACTAGAATAAAAGTTACACATCATGTAATACTTGCCTCTATTTTTTATTTTATCAATTATCACTGCATAAAATCATAGTGTATATATTTTATTTTTAAATGTGTGCAAAACCACTAATCATGCAGTACATGGTAAATAAGGTGTGATTTCCCAAAAAGTTGATTCATCTAATTGATCCCCCCCCCCCCCAGTGCAATAAGGTATACACACACACACACATAACAGCTACATTTGTGTAAAATTTCTAGATGAGAAAAAAAATTGTTATGTTTTTAAATTATCTTTATTTGCTGCCTTGAACTTTCATCATAAGTTCTTTCAGTATAAGTGAACTTAGTTTCTATGCATGCAAAAATACGGAATGGGACTATTCGGCGCGAAACCCATTTCGGCGCGGCCGTTTCGGCGCGGTCCATTTCAATACGACCTGTTCAAAAATCGAAATTGTCAGCATGTAAATCTGCCAAACATTGCTTCAAAATTCAAGATATCTTTTTGTTTTTTTAAGTTTTGTAAAAAAATTTATGAAGTAATATTTTTAAAGGTGTATTTTGTTTTCTTTTTTATTATTAGTTGATAACATGTAAGTTTAAAACATCTTCATAGTTTTTCGAAGTAGATAAGTTAGGAAACAGCATTGACATTTTTCTATGAAATGTAAATAAAAAACTTATTCAATTTAAATTGATTTTTTTTTTCGTTGTTGATCATTAATTTGTGCACTTACTTAAATATCTTTTCTATAAAAAATTAAAAAATGTCAACTAATAATAAGATGAATGTTTTATATTTTTTATTGGAAAAAGTTAACGTGTTGAGAAACTCACACGTAACCCTGCTCTCTACAAAGTTAAGTTGTGTAGTGCGCTTTAAATACAGGATATATTTTGTGTCTTTTTAGTTCCTGTAACTGTTCTATAGCACTAAACTGTCGACTGACTATTTCGTAACAGAAAAAAAGGCAATAATTAAAAATAATAAAACTTTTTTAAAAAAAGTAATTTACAAAAAATTTATAAATTTATTACAGAAAAATAATAGTGTTTAGAACTAACTTTAAAAAATAAATGATTTTTTGTCAATAAAAAAAATCAAACATTGCCCTAAATTTACCTTGATGTCCGTACACGGGTTTGTAATAGTTAAGTCGAGCTTTTTGGTTAGTTTGAAACGTGTTTTCACGTGAAGAAGACTTATGAAATTATTTCTAATAGCTGCTACAACAAAGAAATAATCACCACAGAAACACAAAACGGCTCAGCATTAATTAAAAAAAAAAAAAAAAAAAAAAAAATCGACAGAGGTAGGATTGGTACTGGCATTATTTGCTAATTTTTCAAGATATTTTCTTTTATGTTATCGCAGTAAAACATACGTGGATCACATATGCCCCCTCTTTTCCCCCGCTGTAAATTTTAAAATATATTTTAACTAGCTTCTAGAGCGCTAAATTCACATTCTTTTTCCAGAAATCTTTTTCTTTTGAACTAAAATTTCTGAAATTCATAAAGTTCAGAATGCAAAAATCTGGCGCCGAA
Organism: Uloborus diversus; assembly: GCF_026930045.1. Taxonomy (NCBI): domain Eukaryota; kingdom Metazoa; phylum Arthropoda; class Arachnida; order Araneae; family Uloboridae; genus Uloborus; species Uloborus diversus. The sequence goes on along the minus strand of NC_072732.1, from coordinate 79,666,228 downwards.
ACGGCCGGCGCCGAAACAGCCGCGCCGAAACGGTCACGCCGAATCGTAACAAACCCGCAAAAATATTTACTGATTAGTAATTAAAGCAATCTTCTAAATGTGTTCTGGGTTTTACTAAAGAATTTTTTTAACTAAAAATTAGCAGGGTTACAATTTACAGATTTTTTCTTTTCAATGTGTATTTCCTGATATCAGAATTTTTCTTACAGTTGTGTTTTCCGGTGAGTTTTCACAGAAAAAAATGTGAATGAAACACTTTTCTTAATCACTTAATAATATTTGGACCAGTTGCAAGGCCTTTTATTTACCTAGTTTCAGAAAAGTTTTATTCATAATTTAGTAAATATCTGAATTAAACTCACAACTTTCAGCCAAAATTTGTACAAAATAAGCTTTACATTATGTTGCTGCGTATTACAAATAAAGCTAGCATCTATATCACTAAGTATGATACTCTTTTTTTCTTACGGCTAAGTTTATCAAGCTTCTAAATTTTAGTCAGTATTTTATAAATTTTGGTCAGTAAACTCAGTATTTTTGACACTCCAAACAGTTTTACCCCCTGTTATATGCCACATTTATTGACTTTAGGAATCAGACACTGTCGCCGATTGATTTTTTTTTTTTTTAAATAGGTCTAAATCAATCCCCCTCCCCCTGCAAGTCCTCGTAATTGAAGTTTCAAAAACAGAATTTAAGACAAACTTTGAAGATTTTTTGGGAAGAAGGTTCTGGAGCTCTTCCGGGAAAAATTTCGAAATTTATGGTTCTAAAAATTTAAGCAATATTTTATATTCAGGAGCTATTCCCAAAACTTTTTGTTAGTGTAGTTTAAAAAACCTAATTGTTTATGATATAAAGGAAAGGCAGTATGGGGACCCTTGCCCGAATATTTTCTGAAATTTAAGCTTTAAAAACGCGATTGTAAGGCCATATTTTGTAATATTGGGCTCAGTAATTTTAAAAGTAAAGCTCCAAAAGCGCAATTTTAAGCGATTTTCAATGTATTTTGGTGCTTTCAGTTGGAAATATCGCGAAATTGAAGATCTGTAAACGAAATTTCAGATATTCCATAATGCTTTCGGTGTGGGGGGGAGGGGGAGTTTGGAGGCGCAGCATTTTGAATATTTTCTTATTTTTAGACGAAGTAGGAGAAAAAGAAAAGAAAAAAAGACGGGGGTGGAGGGAGTAGAGGTAGCTGATCAATAAGCTGTAATTGAATATTTTTAATTCTAAGATTTCTTTTTAAAACAAATTTCACTCATTAATTTTTTTCAAAAAATAAAATAAATGAAACGTGATGTAGAAACTTGAAGAAAGACGGATAATTGCAACAGCTTCAAATCTTTGCCCGCGTCGGAAAAATCGACGATCAGACACTGCTCAATTGTGCAATCATTTTGTAAAAGGCCCCCACAGAATTCTCCAATTGGGCCCCGCTTTGCTAACGCTGGCTCTGTGCAGTCTCCCCTTCACGTACTATTTTGATTGCTTTTGTGTCTATTGTATTTAATAAGAGCTTCAATTGAAAGCATGGAAATTTCTTAAAACTTCTGCGAATTTTGCGAGGCCCTATCTGTGTGAGGCCGTGTCGACAGTCGCCGACTGCCTCGCGCCGCCACAAATTGAGGCCCGAGGTGGGCACATTAGATTCTGAGAAAATGTGTCTATTTTTTAATCATCTTTATCTATGTTTTTAATCATTTGCATATCCATCTCCCAGAGAGACTGGGAAGAAAAGTTGTCACTGGCGTGTTTGTAAAGAAAATAGGCCCGGTTGGAGTGGGGCACGCCCAGGAAAGTGAAAAGCATGATCAACCCATTTAGGATATTAGTTCTCTTCCCTCCAATTCACTGAGAACAAAAATATGATTTTACGTAAAATTTCAGAGATAATTCTTGCCTCTAATTTTTCTTTAAAAACTTAGGGGTATACGGTTCCTCGGTATTCCGAGCCCGGACCCCTCAAGAGAATAGTATAAATTCAACAAAATTAATGGGGGGGGGGGGGGTCCGCCTTGACTCTAGGCGGCCTTGCACAAAATAAAAGTTCTCCTTGAAAATTTTCCAGAAATGGATGTCTATATTGAAAATCCAAAACATATTTTTAGGCAATATATTCAAAGAGGATTTTTTTTTGGGGGGGGGGGGGGGGGGATCGACAAAGGATTAAAATTAATTTAACTATTAGTATTGAATGGGGTTCTTCAACAAAAAGTTCTAAACAGCTCAAAACTTTTTTTTCTAATTTTTGCGAAAAAAAAAAAACCCAGCATATTAGAATAAAACCACTTATATTTCCTATTAGAGTCGGAGGTCTATGTGAAAGAATATATCTGGCTTAAAATCGTGATTCGTCCAATTGTTCTTTTTTGATATAATCGGTAATTAACAGTAAGGGACCCTAAAAAACATTAAAAAGAACTTTGTGAAAACTTAAGTTATGAAAAGTTGTATGAAGAAGCGCTTTTACTTTTCGGTGCCCTCCAAAAACTTTTTGTATCCGTTCCTGACTGTGGGTTTAGGAAAGCGCCCCCGTGAAAACTTTTTGAAATTGAAGGCCTAAATACGCAGTTGTAGGCTATTTGTGATGACATGAGGCAAAGAGATGATATTCGAGGGTTTTAACAAGAAATTTGAGTTCTAAAAGTTTATTTGTTGGCCAATTTGGTTAACAAAAAGAGAGGGAGTTTTATTAGAGAAAGGAATGTCACCCGGATGACTTCCCCGGGAAATCTGCAGGTACTTTGTTGATTTATTCCGTATAAAATGTATTGACCCACTCCCCTTAGGAAAATTTCTGAAATGTTTGGCCTGTTCCGATCGTCCCTTTTGTATCGTATAATAAAATCATAGTTTTAAATTTCCGATCAATCACTGTGAATTTGTTTTATTCCTCAAAAACAAACAAAAGCGCAATTTTGCAGGTTAATCACGACTTAATTTTTGCCTCTGGAATACAATAAACTGCATTGCCATTCCCCCCTCCCCCTTCTTTTTTTCAGTTCTACAATCAAAGCCATTACTTTTGACAATTTGTTTACATGTGAAATTGCGACATTTCGTGCGGGAAACTGTGACGCATGTTTCTGTGTACATTTAATTTTTATTGGCGCATATTTATCACGTGACGACAACAAACTCTGAAAATGGCGCCCTTCTTGTCGCGTCTGTTTAGTATTCAAAAAAGATTTTCTTCTAATTTGCGCACAGAAGAACCTCAGATTGAATCGAAAAGGTAAATATAAAGTGTTGTAACATTTGATTGAAGTGTTTTTGTTTCACAAAAAAATTCTGAAGCAATATGAGTGGTATTCTTTAAACGTGTAGCAGTACGTTACGTCATCAATGAACCGTCTTACTACGTGAACAATATTGTTTACATTCTAAGCCTAATATCAAATTTTGGGAGTTAAGCTTTTTTTTCGTTAATTAGTGGTCATATTGTTACTTAATTTTTTCCCTGCAATTCTTACAACTTTTTTTTCTGGAATAGCAACTAGAAATATTGTTAAATGTTTTCGAAAAGTGAAATATAAGAAATGGAGCATGTTTCATGTTTATATTTGAAAATAGTTATAATCTTAATAATTTCTATTTAGTTCACGATTTTTTTTTGTCTAATTTGAATATTTTTGTATGCTCTTCTTTCTCTACGTTCATACCGTTACAATTGTATAAAAGTTATGTAAATAATATAAGTGAAATGTTGATTTGGCGATACATGTGACACATCTGCAATTTTTGTTTCGAAGACATCCTAACTTGATAACTTTTAAATGTGCAAAAAAATAATCTTCATTTTTTTTTACAGCTCATTTTCCAAACTGAATTAGACAAAATTGCTAGTTAAAAATCTTCTGTGCGGACGTTTGTCACCATAAGGCTTTTAAACGGCTGGACCGATTTTGATCAAATTTTTTTGTGTGTAATTGAGTTGTGGTAAGCATGGTTTCGAATCGCGATGGATCGAATCGGAGAAGTTTTTGTTAATTAATTAATTCATTTAACCATTGGATGGTTATATCTGTCAAATGATTAATATTTATTTTAACTTATTGTTTAGTGAGAACTGAAATAAATATTTAACCCGTTGCCAAAGGGCAATAAGAAAGCCAGCTCTGCTTTTTGTAATGAAATTTCCTACTGTGAATGTCAACTGAGAATAGATAAAACATAGAGAGAGAGAGAGAGAAGCCTTGATATCTCTCTTAAAAGCAACAATTTTAGTTCCCGTGATATATTTAAAAGTAAAGTACTGGCAGGTTCACGAAAAACGTGTGTTCTGTCGTCGTAGTTGAACAATGTGACCGGATCGGTGCTTTAGGGTTTCCTAACCAAATGATCAGAAAGTACTGTACCCAGCAACATTTGTTTCTCGGCCCAAATCCATCTGAGTTTTGGCGCCAATGT